>NC_041227.1:75420376-75453891 GCF_002837175.3 Physeter macrocephalus | reverse complement strand
TTGTGTTCCTGTCTTGCTAGTTGTTTGGCATAGGGTGCCCAGCACTGTAGGTTGCTGGTCGTTGAGTGGAGCTGGGTCTTAGCGTTGAGATGGAGATCTCTGGGAGAGCTTTCACCGTTTGATATTACGTGGAGCCAGGAGGTCTCTGGTGGACCAATGTCCTGAACTCAGCTCTCCCACCTCGGAGGCACAGGCCTGACACCTGGCCGGAGCACCAAGACCCTGTCAGCCACATGGAATTATCAAGATAGTGGTCACTGGCAAGTGAAACCACAAGAGAAGACGCCCGTGCTATGCCTGGTCCTGCTGAGCAATTTTCAGACTTCAGCTCATTCTGGCAAGAGGGCGAGTGGGTCAGCGAGGCAGGGTGGGGTCCGTGAGGCGGGTGGCGCTCAGCCGGTGCGCGGCCTGAGGGGCCCAGTCGAAGCCCTCGGGGAAGGCCCACGGCGGCCCAGCCTCTGGCCTCCTGCAGCTGCGGCCTCTTTGGGGTCTCCCTCCTGGCGTCAACTCGCTCTCACTCCTGCTTTGGCGGCTGTGCCTTTACCCTGAGCTTCTTCAGTAGACGAGTGCTCCCTGAGGTGAGGCACAAAAAGCGCGGGCCTAGCTGCAGCGCGGGAAAAGGGGGTGGAGCCACCTGAAATACTTTCAATGTACCTGTATGTGCACATTCCCTGCTCAGCAACCATCAGCCCATGTCTCTGTCCCATCCACATGCCACTGCTGCCCTTTTCCATGTTATTTTAAGTCACATTGTCTGTAAATATTACAAAATGTTTTGCAAAATTGGGCCTCTTTAAAATATACATAACTGCAACGCCATTGTATCACTTTCCCCAAATATATATTTTTTCCTTGACATATTCAAATATCGAGGAGTCAAATTTGAATAGAACAGAGGTCTAACCATCAAGGAATTTATAGGCTAGTGGAACAGATAGACGAGGAAATCAGTGATTATTCTGGAGTAGAGTCATATGCCCATGTACATATTCTGACCTAAGCATCCCCTGTGTGGGGGAGAGAAAGACAGAGAGACAGCCAGAGAATAACACAAGGGAATTAGAAGGGAAAGGAGAGGAAAACAATTGAAAAATAACAATTTAAATACTCAGAGACGTTTCTCCAGCTTCCTTCCCCCATGAGCACGTGACCAACACAAGTGTGCGTGGAGATGGGAACCCGTGTTTCCTTCAGTCAGTCTCATTTCCTAACTGCCATTCAGAGTGTGAACATCTCACCACCCTGAATGTAATTTTAGTGTTTAAAGAGAAATTTTCTTTAAACAGCATTTATCTCATCTCCTCAACAGGACTGAAAGCTCCTGTAGAGTCAGGAGAATGGGAAGGATCCATTCTCACACAAAATAACCACAGCAGGATTCAATGACTAGACCACACAGGTATCTCTTATGCTGCTGGTCCAAGAGTTAAGTTAAAACCTCAGATCTGGAGCTATTGTGGTTTTTCTGTTTCATTAACTTGTTTCATCTACTTCTGTGGTTACAGGTTCAGTAAGAAGAACAAGGAGAGCATAAATCCTTACACATACCTGCCCTTTGGAACTGGACCCCGAAACTGCATTGGCATGAGATTTGTTATGATGAGCATGAAACTTGCTCTCGTCAGAATCCTGCAGAACTTCTCCTTCAAACCTTGTAAAGAAACACAGGTCAGTAGTTAATTTTCTGCATGAATAACATTTTATTGGGAGTTTTTTTTTTAACTGATGGGACTCTATATATCTAAGCATGTTATCAATTCAAAGAGTAATGTATTCTATTAGCCAGAGAATCTGTTTGGAGCTGTCTGAAATCTTTAATTGTCAGTCATCCACGGAGGCTAAGTCTGTGGCTTTATAAAGCCCCAACTATAAAGGTCATCTAGAGTCAACGCAGTTAGCATGAGATGATTATACACAGTGCATTGAACTTCAGAAATATCTTAAATTTGGTTTCAAGTCCACTGGAATGAAGGGAAGTGTGTGCACAGTCATGAGAGCACACGCTGAAAAGTCATGGCTTTTCAGTGATGCTCTTCTCCACCAGCACTTACAGAAGCTCTCCTGACAGTGGTTCTCAGCCTCTGCTTGTATAATGAAATTGATGGGGAGCTTTAAAAAAGCCCTGATGCCTAAGTCATCTCAGACTTCCTAAAATAATTCACCCGGAGTGCGGCCTTCAGAGCGGCCCCACTGATTCTCCTGTGTAGCCACGGTGAGAACCCCTGAATGAAAGCATTTCTGCCAGATGTGAAGGACTCCCACAGCCCCCTCACCTTCCAGGGGTCCTGCTGCCATCAAGATGGGCTCCCTGTACACTCTGATAATAACTCTGTGTGTGCTCTTCCCCGCCCCCCCACCCCGATTCTGTTCTTCCCCCTTCAAGTTCTAGCTCAATCCCGGGCCCCTCCATGGAGCCTTCCCCACCCAGTCCACAGCCCACTGTCCCCTCGGCTCTGTTATCAGTTACCACAGGCTGGCATCGTGGATCCTACCCCTTAACTGGACACTTTGTCATGGAACCATCCAGTTTGGTTCCTATGTTTTCTTTGCCCCTAAGAATGCCCTTAACTCTAGCTCCTCATTTTATTCCTTTAATAAACTCCCAATGCTGCCTTGCAGTCATCCGGTAAATGCTTGAAAAGTGACTTTCAGTTGATTTAGAGTTCTGGGATACAAATTATGTTCAGTTTGAACTTTTAAAATATAAAAAAACGACATGTAAGTACATGCTTAGTGTGTGTGTGTCTATTTGTCTGCAGGGGAAATACATGTATGTCATATGAAATTTTAAAATACAAGGTGTTACATATATAGAAAGATCTGGAATCTCTCCTCTGAGGAGCACAAAGAACCGTTGCCATTGTTCATTCATATCAAGCACGGCCCTGTAATAAGGCTTATTTCTAGGAGTCACACATTTAGTAAGCAGCTGCCCTACTTGAGTAGGCTTTCTCAGGGAAGAGGAGGATAGAGACTGTTTCCATTTTACTTGTGGGCATCTGTGTGGCCGTCCTGTAGGTGTGTACAGACAGGGGACTCAGCCCTGAGAGAAAGGGGGCCTCTGGCACCCCTGGGAAGGGCAGATGCTCCCTGAAGCTCCACCCAGGCACCCACAGGCTGGGGCTTCTCCCTCCACGACAATCTGCTTGCCCGTTAGTCAACTGAGATTAGAAGGTCGCTGTTGGTTCCCCCAACTCTAAAGGAGTGACTGGGTGAGAAAGGGGCTAAAAGTCTCAGACCAAACACTGTGGTCATCAGAAGTTCACCATTTGCACTACACTTGGAGCCAGGAGGTGTTAAGAAACAGACGTAATGCTTCACAACGACCTCTTCCCATCATGAAACTGGGTGGATTCTACTGGGAGAGGTGATTGGACGCTTTAGAAGTTGAGGAATGTGCTTACAATTAAAATTGTAATACCTACTCAGGATCACCTTGTAAGTTCCAACACACACAAAATTACCTCTATATCCTTTTCTGAGAAATTTTGCCACAATGCCTAAGAATCTGATATGTTTTTAAAACTCAGTATTTTTGCTTAAAATTTAAATCAATAAAGAACACAGGCCAACCTGATTTTGTCTCAAGCCTGGTACAGAATAGGTACTCAGTAGTTATTTTGCTGAATGAATGATGGATGAATTCTTTCACTATCCCTCTTGACACAGCTTATAGAATAAATATAAAGAATCAAAGATAGGTAGGGAAAATTGAATGAAGGTGTGCAAAAGGTACAAACTTCCAGTTATAAGTAAGTACTAGGGCTATAATGCAAAACATGATGACTATTGTTAATATTTCTGTATGGTATAAGAGAGTAGGTCCTAAGCGTTCTCACAAAGGGAAAATATTTCTTTCTCTTTTCCTTTCCTCTCTATATGGGATGATGAATGTTAACAAAACTGTGGCAATAATTTTATGATATATGTAAGTCAAATCATTATGCCGTACACCTTAAATTTGTGCACTGCTGTAAGTCAACTATATCGCAATAAAAATGGAAGTTAAATTCTGATAGGACATGAAAAGGGAATACCGTGAACAACCGTATTCCCACATGTTTTATAATATACGTTAAATAGACCAATTCTCTGAAAGACACAAACTATTAACATTCAGTCAAGAAGATATAGACATCCTGGCTGTCCCTATATCTGTCCCTCTATCTATCAAACATACTGAATCGGTAGTTTAAAAAAATCAAATATACATGATGCTAAAAGTAGCTTTTACATGTTTGTAAAGCATTATTGTCCATAATGTATCTCGTCTACTTTGCTTTTTCCTGTTGGTGGGGCTCCATTAATCGTTTCTCACGTGTTTGTTTAAATGTTGCAGATCCCCCTGAAATTGTCCACTCGAGGACTTACGCAACTGCAAAAACCTATTGTTCTAAAGGTTGTGTCGAGAGATGCGACCATCAGTGGAGCCTGACCTTCTCGAAGGACGTGGGCTTTGGTCTTCAAGGAAGCCGTATCCGAGAACACCTGAGACGTTACTTACTTTGTGATAAAACCATTAAATGAAGATGGGCTTCACCTGCTTCCCCTGATGGATGACTAGGTATTCTGCCCAATCATTTAGCTTTCTCACTGTCTATGTGGAGTGTTATATATTGCATCGTATAAAGGAGGTGACAAGTAAGTGCCGGATACTCAGCTTCACGGGTTCTCCTAGGACCATCTCCATCCACCTCCACTTAGGACCATCTACTCCTCCTGAGCACTGATCAGAATGAAAATTTCTCAACAAACTCTAATGAAAGTAAGAATGATTGTGGTGACTGAAGTAGTGACATTTATGTCACAGATTTTATTTTGAATATTCTAAATTAAATATTACATTGAGCAAGTCAATAAATATCTCTTTACAAAAATATTATCTGATGCCTTTGTGCACGTTAGGGGGAATGTACACAGCAGAATCAGAGAGACTCAGGGACTAAATGCTTTTGACCATCACAATCCCTGGTGGGTGGGGCCTTTTAAAAACTCCAGGTTGACATATTAAATAGGTAAGGGTTCATTGACTGTGACTTTGCCCAGTGCTTAGAAATCTGCCTTTTAAATCTACCTTTATAGTTTAAATCTACCTTTCTTTGAGCACATATGTTTTCTTTCTTTCTTTTTAAAAATTTATTTATTTATTTATTTATTTATTTATTTTTGGTTGCGTTCGGTCTTCTTTGCCGCGAGTGGGCTTTCTCTAGTAGCGGCGAGCGGGGGCTGCTCTTCACTGCAGTGCGCAGGCTTCTCATTGCGTTGGCTTCTCTTGTTGCAGAGCATGGGCTCTAGGTGCGTGGGGTTCAGTAGTTGCAGAACGCGGGCTCAGTAGTTGTGGCTCGCGGGCTCTAGAGCGCAGCCTCTGTAGTTGTGGCCCACGGGCTTAGTTGCCCCGCGGCATGTGAGATCTTCCCGGACCCAGGGCTCGAACCCGTGTCCCCTGCATTGGCAGGCGGGTTCTTAACCACTGCGCCGCCAGGGAAGTCCCGGAGCACGTACGTTTTCGTACCTCTTTGTATTCCATCCTCGACTCCCAACTGTCTTAATGCAATGAACGTGGAATAAAGGTGGCTGATTGGTCAGTTGGTTGGGCAGAAAGCTACAAGCACTGGTCAGTTTCATTTGGTATCAGAAGCGGCACAGGGCTCTTCCTTTCCTTCCCTTTTCCTTCCCCTGCCTTGCCTTCCTGGAAGATCCAGCCCTAAACCAGTAAGTGGGACACAGAACATGGCAGCCTCACACTGCAGGGCGGAAGCAGAGAAGGGCGCACAGCGACTCCAAGTCAGAGACAAAGTAGGGAATAGAGGGTGTCCACAGGGATGGAAGCCCGGCATGGGTGTGGGAACCCCAAATACCCACTCATAGGGGTGGCCTGTAACAGCAGCCAGAGCCTAGATAGGGTGTGGAGAACCCAAGCAGGGTTAGGGGAGGGGGCCTCATGAGTGGAAAGGGATGGATCATGGCTTGGGTACGTAAAGGAGGGGTGATCAAGTAAGTAAATATATAAAGGATGGTGGAAGGCAGAACTCTCACTGTAGGAGAAGAGAGTCACTGATTCAGAGAGGGAGAAAACCAGAATAAACCCCGTGGAGTCAGCGACTGAAACTGAATGTATCAGTGTACATCCATGCTTTTCTTTTTTTTTTTTAACTTTTTATTTTATATTGGAGTATAGCTGATCAACAATGTTGTGCGGGCTTCCCTGGTGACGCAGTGGTTAAGAATACGTCTGCCGATGCAGGGGACACGGGTTCGAGCCCTGGTCCGGGAAGATCCCACATGCCGCGGGGCAACTAAGCCTGTGCGCCACAACTACTGAGCCTGCGCTCTAGAGCCCGCGAGCCACAACTACTGAGCCAGCGCACCTAGACCCCGTGCTCTGCAACAAGAGAAGCCACCACCATGAGAAGCCCACGCATGGCAACAAAGAGTAGCCCCGCTCGCTGCAACTAGAGGACGCCCACGCAGCGACAAAGACCCAACGCAGCCAAAACTGAAAAATAATTAAGTAAATAAATTTATAAAAACAAAACAATGTTGTGATAGTTTCAGGTGCACAGCAAAGGGACTCAGCCATATATCCATTCTCCCCCAAACTCCCCTCCCATCCAGGCTGCCACATAACATTGAGCAGAGTTCCCTGTGCTATACAGTAGGTCCTTGTTTGTTATCCATTTTAAACATAGCAGTGTGTACATGTCAATCCCAAACTCCTGACTATCCCCCCCGCCCCGTAATGATAAGCTTGTTCTCTAAGTCTGTGAGTCTGGTTCTGTTTTGTAAATAGGCTCATGTGTATCATTTCTTTTTAGAGTCTGCATGTAAGGGTTATACAATATTTCTCTTTCTCTGTCTGACTTACTTCACTCAGTATGACAATCTCTGGGTCCATCCATGTTGCTGCAAATGGCATTATTTCATTCTTTTTAATGACTGAGTAATATTCTGTTGTATAATGTACCACATCTTTTTTATCCATTCCTGTGTCGATGGAAATAGGTTGCTTCCATGTCCTGGCTATTGTAAATAGTGCTGCAATGAGCACTGGGGTGTATGTATCCTTTTGGGCCATGTTTTTCTCCAGATATATGCCTAGAAGTGGGATTGCAGGGTCATATTAAATCCATGCTTTTCTATGTAGATAGGTGATAGTAGGCTGGATGATATAGACGGATGATAGATAGATAGATAGATGATAGATAGATGACAGATAGATGACAGAGAGAGAGTTACAGATATAGATAGGTATGTGTGTGTGTTTGTGTAACTACAAAAACACGTAACACCTACTGCTTTCCACTGATATAGTGTAGAAACAGTAACACCCTAATAGCAATAAGCATACCTTGTGTCTAGATCTTGGATTATAAATATCACTTTCCACTGAAAGGAATTGGGCTCCTTAGAGAAATGACTGATTCCAGGGCTGGGAAAGTACATGATGACGATGGACCGTCTTGGGCTAGAAAGCAAGGAAATGTAAACATTGAGGGGCATGTGTCCAAAGGACCCAGAAGCCAGCCTGAGGGGCTTCCCCTGCCCGAATCAGGGACCATTTGAGCATCATAATAAATAAGGATAGTAAGAGCTGTTAAGCCGTTCAAGAAAATAGGAAAACATGAGTACATACAGATATACGTAAATAAATTAATGAATGAATTGCAGTTTGACGAGGAAACTGACGTAGCTTCAAACTAGTGCTGCTCAAAATACCCGTTAATTATAGAGGGGAAGGGGCAACCAGAGTGGAGGAACCTGGCAGACAGCCCTTTCCTCATCAGAGAGCAGCGTCAGGGATGGGGTGACTTGATCGTGCTTCACCTGATGGGACTCAGTGAGAAGAACTCATCTCACCTGTGTGAGATCCCTGCCAAGGAGGCACACCTGAAGCAAACCCGGGAAAGAGGCGGGCAAACCCAAACGGAGGAACATTCTCCTCCTCGTCTGTAACGGTTTGGAATCTTCGAAAGAGTCAACATCTTGAAAACCAAAGATAGACTGAAAATGTTCCAGACGAAGGAGGCTACAGAGAGGCGACATCTAAACACAACTCGAGGGCTGGGTCCTTCTGCTACAAGGACATTGTTGGGACAGGTGGGGGAACCGGGGGCTCTGAGGTTAGACGGCAGTGATGTGTCAGCGTTAACTTCCTGACTTGGAGGTCATATTGTGGTCAGGTAGAGATGTCGTCGTCTGTGGGTCCTTCAGGGGGTGTGAAATATCAGGTTGGCGACTTACTGTGAGATGGGTCCGGAAAATGGTTCTTTCAACAGACACTTCGGTAGGTTTGTGATTGTTTGTTTAGGGTGGTGGTCACAAGGGTACCTTTTGGCTTATACAGCTCTCCCCCTCTCTCACCTTAGTTTTCTTTGTCTTGTTTTTTTCTAAGGAGGTAGCACTACACCGTGACCAAGGAGTGGCTCTGAAGCTGGAGCTCCTGAGTTTGAAATCCCAGGACTGTCCGTCCAGAACTGAGTCTAGACTAATCAGTGGCTTTGGGCAAATCAGACAAGCCCCTCCATCCCTTGCATTGCTTGGCCCACAGGGTTTGGGCTGAATTTCAGTGCTTCTCTGCCCCTCAGCTGAATGCCACTGTGCACACATTAGCTCGGGCTCAGCCACTGTCTTAGGTCTGGTTCCCTAAAAGCAGGGCCTGAGGGCTCTGGCACAAAGAGTTTACTGAGAGAGTGATCGCAGGGGAAGGGAATGAGGGGAGCTGGGTGGGCAAGGGGTGAAGCTGGGTGAAGATGTGCTCTCTGTGGAGGCTGATTCCACAGGAAGCCTGAAGGCGATTTGTAATACAGAGTAGACCCCACCTGGGGGCACAGGCCAGCCTTTTGTACCCCATCGTAGACTGGTCTTCTTTCCCCCAGGAGGCACAAGCTCCCAGGTGAAGTGGCTTCAATTTGGCCCCCGGAGATTCTCTAGAGAGCAGGGCAGCCCTTAATCAGTAGCAGCCAATACTCCCAGTAACTGGGGCAGGAACGTGCAAGCTCAGGGTAAGGGATCTGGTAACTGCCTGGAAGTCCTGGCTGAATTTCATAAATACACCGTGTCTGTAAGGAGGGAATGAACTCTCTTGATTCTTCTTGTTTTTTTTTTTTTTTCCCTTGGGATCTGTCTTTTCTCGGCCAACAATGGACTCAAGTTTGGAAACTTCAGAAACAATTTTTGCCCCAGGGTAGGAGGAGGAGAGTGGGAGGTACATCGCCCCAGGGGGCTTTGAGGTCCTACGGGGGCCCTGAGCTCACACAGCTGGACAGACCCTCCAGCCCCAGTTAGAATCCAGGAAATAATGTCCTGAACATTTATGACTCAGTGGCTCCACACACAGCAGGTGGTAAAAAGCGCCATTTAAAAGCAATAAGGAGGAAAGAAATGAAGAGTTCACGTTCAGCAAACTCCCAACATTTTAATGATTTTTCGCTACAGCTTGAGCTCATGTCTCCTCCTCTTGCTGACAGAAGATACATTCCATAATTTGTGATTACGCTATAATTCTTGTCCTTTTTAGCACTAGTTGAACAGTTTATGAGCTCGTAAGAGTGAACATTTCTAGAGGGTCTGCTGAGGGTCAGGTATCTGATGGGCAAGGTCACATGTTCTCTTCACTCAAAGCCACCAGGAGGCCAACTTGCAGGTCCAGGACCCAAGCCCTTCAGGTCACGGACCAGGGTCTGGTCTGATCTGGGCTCCTTTAGGAGGAAAAGACATAACTATTAACGCTCATTTTATAGATTAGGCAACTGAGGTTGAGAGGGTTTAAATGACTCACCCTGGGCCCGCATATCAGTCACATTTTGTGGATCCCTACTAGCCAGCTGTCTACACAGCAGAGAGCATAGGTGTCCCTGGAGTCCACAGAAAGCTAAGGGACCTCCTGGGGCAGGTTCCCATCCATACCCTTTCCTCCCCGCTTTCCCCCTCTCTCCCTGGCAAATTCTTACAGATTCTTAACCATTTGGACGTTTTGATTTTGTGGTTACAAAAAGTCAAAATTTCAGAAATGTTACTGCATCACAGCCACTAGGACGGCTATAAAAAATAAGGTATAAAGCAAGTGTTAGTGAGAATGTGTAGAAATTGGATGGCTCTTTCATTGCTGGTGGGGTTGTAAAGTGGTGCAACAATCATGGAAAATGTTTGGCCTCTCCTCAGCAAGGTAAGCATAGAATTACCGTATGACCCAGCAACTGCATCCTGGGGAGAAAACAGAGAATTGGAAAGTTTCTCAAAACCAGTACATGTATCTTCACGTTCATTGCCGCACTATCCACAAAAGCAAAAGGTTGGAAACAAGGAAAATCCATGGATGAATGGATAAACGAATGGTTGTATATGTTGTATACAATATGATAAAACAAACTTATTTTTAAGGCAAGACAAGAAAAAAAATTTTCATACATCAAATTCCCTCTCTGCCGGGACTTCCCTGGTGGTCCAGTGGTTAAGACTTTGCCTTCCAATGTAGGGGGTGTGGGTTGGATCCCTGCTGGGGAGCTAAGATCCCACATGCCTCACAGCTAAAAAACCAAAACAGAAAACAGAAGCAATATTGTAACTAATTCAATAAAGACTTTAAAAATGGTCCACATCAAAAGAAAAAAAAATCTTAAAAAAAAAAAAATTCCCTCTCTGCCATTTGGGCCCCGCTCCCCCTTTAGAGTGCATTGTGCATGTGCATTAACCACACCTCCTTAGAAGACACAGGAATGCCTGCTTCATCGTCAAGAGCAATTTTCTCTGGTGCCAGCAAGATAGCTCCTTAGAGATAACAATCCTTTTAATCTTGTAAGGGGTTGCAATGTGCAGATCTGGCTTGTGTAAACTGTCAGTATGTCATTTGATGTATAACCCTTTGACTCAGAAACTTAACATAACTCTGCTTTGACCTCTAATGGTTGGAACGGTCCTCAAAGCTTTCTGAAAGATTGTCTCCCAGGTTATAATCCTCAGATTGGCTCGAATAAAATTTTCTGTCTCTTTCTTAGATTATTTTTTTAAGGGAACTTTTAATTTTTATTTATTTATTTGTTTGTTTGTTTTTGGCTGCGTTGGGTCTTCGTTGCTGCGCGCGGGCTTTCTCTAGTTGCGGCGAGCGGGGGCTGCTCTTCGTTGCGGTGCGCGGGCTTCTCATTGCGGTGGCTTCTCTTGTGGCGGATCACGGGCTCTAGGCACGGGGGCTTCAGTAGTTGTGGCTCGCGGGCTCTAGAGCGCAGGCCCAGTAGTTGTGGCGCATGGGCTTAGTTGCTCTGTGGCGTGTGGGATCTTCCGGACCAGGGCTCGAACCCATGTCCCCTGCATTGGCAGGCGGATTCTTAACCACTGCACCACCAGGGAAGCCCTAGATTGACTGTTAATTAATTTTTTCATGAACAAATAGAACAGTATTCAGCCATCAAAGGAGTGAAGTACTGATGCATGGTGCAAGAGGGATGAACCTTGAAAACGTGAATGAAAGAATCCAGACACAAAAGGCCACATATTACATGAATCCATTTATATGAAACATCTAGAATAAACAAATCCATAAAGAGAGAATGTACATTGGTGGTTATCAGGGCCTGGGAAGAGGAGAGTGGAGAGCATGTGCTTAATGGGCACAAATTTTATTTTGGTGTAATGGAAATATTTTGGAACTAGATAGCGGTGTCGGTAGCACAACATTGTGAATGTGCTAGATGACACTAAATTTTTCATTTTAAAGTGGTTCATTTTGTGCCATATGAGTTTTACCTCAGTTAAAATTTTCACATCCCAGGAATGTACCCTAACAAGTACAAGACAGGTCACTATGGTGCCTGCAAAGCCCAGTAGCTCTTTCCAGAGGCCTTGCACGCTCTCCAGCCCCCTGTTGACCAGACCAGGGTGAGACATTGACCATAGAAACAGAGGATCCCTATCTTGGCCTGGGATCTGATCACTCCTTTATTAGCAGTAAGAAAGTTGGCTTGATTTAGACCCTGTCTTTTTCAACCAAGAAATGAGAAGCATACTCAACAATGGTAATGATGGTAAGGTGGGCCACTCTCACATCCTGAAATGCCCTTTCCCCTTCTCTCCTTCTGGCCAAATGCATGAGGAGATGGGATCAAGACAAGTCTGAAGAAGCCACTCTTGGCCAGATGAAGAAGAGTCTTCAGATACTACCCTGAGGCACTTAGATTTTATCTTGGGGATGATGGGAGTGGTTGTACGGATTTGAACCACAGAGGAATGTCACAAGATCTGGGGTTTTTTTGGTTTTTTTGTTTGTTGTTTTTTTTTAAACATCTTTATTGGAGTATAATTGCTTTACGATGGTGTGTTAGTTTCTGCTTTACAACAAAGTGAATCAGTTATACATATACATATATCCCCATATCCCCTCCCTTGATAAACCATTAGCCAGACTCATCAAGAATAAAAGGGAGAAGACTCAAATCAATAGAATTAGAAATGAAAAAGGAGATGTAACAACTGACACTGCAGAAATACAAAAGATTATTAGAGATTACTACAAGCAACTGTATGCCAATAAAATGGACAACCTGGAAGAAATGGACAAATTCTTAGAAATGCACAAGCTGCCGAGACTGAACCAGGAAGAAATAGAAAATATGAACAGACCAATCACAAGCACTGAAATTGAAACTGTGATTAAAAATCTTCCAACAAACAAAAGCCCAGGACCAGATGGCTTCACAGGCGAATTCTATCAAACATTTAGAGAAGAGTTAACATCTATCCTTCTCAAACTCTTCCAAAAGATAGCAGAGGGAGGAACACTCCCAAACTCATTCTATGAGGCCACCATCACCCTGATACCAAAACCAGACAAAGACATCACAAAGATAGAAAACTACAGGCCAATATCACTGATGAACATAGATGCAAAAATCCTCAACAAAATACTAGCAAACAGAATCCAACAGCACATTAAAAGGATCATACACCATGATCAAGTGGGGTTTATTCCAGGAATGCAAGGATTCTTCAATATATGCAAATCAATCAACGTGATACACCATATCAACAAACTGAAGGAGAAAAACCATATGATCATCTCAATAGATGCAGAGAAAGCTTTTGACAAAATTCAACACCCATTTATGATAAAAACCCTGCAGAAAGTAGGCATAGAGGGAACTTTCCTCAACATAATAAAGGCCATATATGACAAACCCACAGCCAGCATTGTTCTCAATGGTGAAAAACTGAAACCATTTCCACTAAGATCAGGAACAAGACAAGGTTGCCCACTCTCACCACTCTTATTCAACATAGTTTTGGAAGTTTTAGCCACAGCAATCAGAGAAGAAAAAGAAATAAAAGGAATCCAAATCGGAAAAGAAGATGTAAAGCTGTCACTGTTTGCAGATGACATGATACTATACATAGAGAATCCTAAGGATGCTACCAGAAAACTACTAGAGCTAATCAATGAATTTGGTAAAGTAGCAGGATACAAAATTAATGCACAGAAATCTCTGGCATTCTTATACACTAATGATGAAAAATCTGAGCGTGAAATTAAGAAAACACTCCCATTTACCATTGCAACAAGATCTGTTTTTACCAGGCTCTGTCGGGTGGCTTAAGAAGGAAATTCCCTGGATGGGGCCAGCACAGAGTCAAGCAAAACTTGTTAGGAAGTTACTGCAGCAATGAGGAGAGACCAATGCTTTTCCTTTCTTTTCCAACATTGCCCCAAGACCCTCATTTTTTTCCTTCATCTTACACTTCCTGTTTCATTCATTCCCTTCCGTATGGTTGTCCGATATTTGCCTCTATTCTCTGATTCCTCTTTTACTCCTTTTCATCACTTTTTACTTTCTGCTCTCCTGGAAACCCAAATGATTCTGATTGTGACATGTCTGAACCATTTGCTACATCCTCTAACTGCTGACACCAAAAGTGCAGTGAACACCCAACTTAGTAACGGGTAGAAAGATGTGCATATCGTTTTTGTAGTCACAACAAGCTGTGCGGCATTTGGAACAAGAGTGGAAACATGATGGGATGTGTGGAAGGAAATATTTATCCCATGGGAAGATGACATAACCTGCAAAGTTATTTCAGGAGGCCCCTTGAATCTAAGCAAACAAGCCATAGGCACAATTTAGAATCGCAAGATCTGGCTCTGTGATCTGGATTCATGGTTTAATTCCTTGGGCAGGACTTTTCTCCACCCTGAGCTTCTGTTTCCATATCTGTCAAGTGGGAATTAAATAATCCCAATACTACTTATCTCACAGAGTTTTCACGACGATCAATTAAGAGAGACATGAAAGAACTTTATACGGTGTACAGTGTGGTAGAGATGTTAGTGGCTAGTTTATCAGGAAAGAGACCCTTCAGGATGGAGCAGAAAGTGAGCAGCCCTGAGGATGTCCTCCTCCTCCTCTTCCCTTTGCTGTGAAGTGTATGGAAGTGCTTCTGCTTCGGGGCATGGGGGAGGGGCTTTCTCTATGGTGCAACGTGTGTGGGTCTGAAAAAATATTCTCCTACCTCGCCCCAGCTCTCATCGATGGGCTTGCAAGGGGACGTCCGTCACCTTGTCTCTGGTTTGGGGCAGAGCACTGGTCACCACCCTCTTGGAAGATCCGGGTTTTAGTGATAGCCCCCCATTAAGTTCTTGGGCAAGGCTGAGCCTGGTTTAATTTAAGACCTTGGGCTCTAAAGCTAGATAGTCTAAATTTGAATCCCAACTCTGTGAGTAATTAGTGATGCATCCTTGAGTGGTCACTTCACCTTTCTGTGTCCCAGCTTGCTCATTTGTAAAAGAGAGATCATAACAACACCTACCTCATGGGCTTGTTGGGGGAATTGAATCACTTAATGAAGGCTGAGTACTTACAACACGCAAGAGGGAAGAGATATGGGAACATATGTATATGTGTAACTGATTCACTTTGTTACAAAGCAGAAAGTAATTAGTGATGCATCCTTGAGTGGTCACTTCACCTTTCTGTGTCCCAGCTTGCTCATTTGTAAAAGAGAGATCATAACAACACCTACCTCATGGGCTTGTTGGGGGAATTGAATCACTTAATGAAGGCTGAGTACTTACAACACGCAAGAGGGAAGAGATATAGGAACATATGTATATGTGTAACTGATTCACTTTGTTACAAAGCAGAAACTAACACACCATTGTAAAGCAATTATACTCCAAGAAAGATGTTTAAAAAAATAAAAAATTTAAAAATTTAAAAAAACAAAGAATTGTTAGCTTTCCTTGCCTGAGGTTAGGTCTTGCTCTGTGCGTGGGTGTGGGTGTGTGTGTGTGTGTGTGTGTGTGTGTGTGTGTGTGTGTGTGGTATATGCATGCCCCTCTCTGCAGCCCCAGTTGAGAAACCACTCTAGAATTTAGAGCTCAAGACCTAAATGGTTGGTTGTACTCTCCCAGGTCCATCCTATTGCATCTTGGCTCTCCATCTTGCCCGCAAGAACCCTTGGTTCCTGACTGGGCTGGGGGACTTGGGGACCCTCAATGACATATAAGGGAAGAAGAATAATGGAGGGAATGTTTAGAAAATCCTCCACAGACACAGAGGCTGAGAGAGGCAGGCAGTGAAGGGACCACGTGGTTGAAATAAGTTCCTTTTAGATGAATTCTGGTCAGTTTCCATCACGGACAGATGAGGAAACAGACCCAGGGAGGCCCAAGGTCACACACTCCCAATGCAGCAAGCCCTGCTTATTCTGTTGCCTTCATATCTTTCAAGGAGAGCAGAGTTTAAGGATAGAAAGAAAAGTCAAATATATCAATGGTGAGGGAGCTTAAGTAAGGGGTTCTTCTACTTCATAATACATGTCCTGATACGTAACTCAATATTTATTTGAGAAGTTATTTGTTTATGTCTCTCTCCCCTTTAAGTGTAGGCTTCATGAGAGCAAAGATTTTGACTTTTGTATAGTCAGGGCTTGGCATGTGGCCTGAACACAGCAGGCATGGATCCCAACCAACATACAGGGACACTGGGGTGAGGTGCCCACCTCGTCTAAGGCCAGGACAGAATGTCCTGTCACTACCTCCCCACCCTTGATACTAGGAGACCCTGAAAAGTTGTCTACTCACCTCCCCAAGCCACCAAAACTTAGCTATCACCTGTTACCCTGAAATGGCATGCTCAAGTTTTGCCCTACTGAGAAGAATGAGGGCATGGGAGCAGAGATACAATACAAACACATAATCTTGCTTTCATTGTTTGTACACTCCAGACTGTGACCTGTGAAGTTTGAGTCTAACACACAAATCACTCCAGAGCAACACTGCCTCCCCATATGGTGGGCAATTCTTTCAGCCAGTGGACGTCAGGACGGGCTTCCCGGAAGAGGAGCCACCTGGGCAAACAATATAAAAGGACAGGAATAGCAGACTGACAGTGCGTCTTGTATCACTGAGTCCCTGACACCCTGTTCACCTGTCAGTGAGCCTAACGCCTCCCTGAGGGTTTGATTTTCAACTCTGACTCATTGCTAAGGACTGAGAAGATAAGCCATTTATAGTTGATGAAGACACTGTGTTTCTGAAACTTGTATAATTAGTCTACCTTGGCTGTACTCTAACTACCTATTTGTCTCTGTCTTCAACCTGAATACTGTCTGGATTTTAGTCACATTTGTGCCCTAGGCATTGAGAACAGAGCTTTGAAAGTACATGACGAGCCCATTAGTACACAAACGACTAGATGAGAGACATGGGGTGTGGGGTGATCTTCGGGCATACGTGCCTTCCGTCACAATCTTAGCATATACGTCGCTTCCTGTTAGGTCTTCCTGGCTGTGAATGAAGGGACACAAAGATCATGCCTTCTATCATTTCCCCTTGCAGAGCAGGGCCATTTGCATTGGTTAGGACGTGGTACTGGCTACATTTTATTCCCAGGAAATGACTAGCCTATCGCCATTGGGATAGATTCCAACCAGCTGGACCGGCCCTGAGGTGAATAGGGCAGGTGACGGTCATATAAGGCTTCGTGAGAAAATCATCATAGCCAAGTATGTGTTTTGGAGGAAGATGAAATCATATAGTTTCTATAAAAGGTTTTGTTCCCAAGAAGAAAAAGAAAGGCTGTGGGTTTAGTTGAGTGAACTAAGTTGTCAGTAGTTAGCAGACAACACCCCAATCATCCCATGTGGGTTGTATTTTATGTTCCTCTCAGCTGGGAACATAGAGGTTGATCCTACACACAAGACCCTTAGTGTCCTCATGACCTGCACCTGTCTTTATTCCTGGTGAGGTGAGATAGAGTCCTTGGTTCTGGAGACCCGTGGGGGAGCTCCTGGGCAGGGGTAGCCATGGAGGTAAGAGCCAGATTGTAACCAAGTTGCTGCTGCAGCCTCGGGTCTCACTATTTCCCATAGTGACCCTTATCACGAAACAGCAAACATTGGATACTGGCATTTCAGTGCAGAAGACTTGCCAATCTACCTTCATGTTAACATACATATGACAGGTTGTGATCAACAGCTGTTGGGAAGCCACCTGCAGTCACTGAGCCTCAGTTTCTACATCTGTAAACTGGGGGCTGTAACACGACCCTACTTAACAGAGCCCAGAGAAGGTACCGAAAGAGGGCAGAAATGTAGCAGAATTTCTGGGACTTTCTATCCTACTTTTCGTGGGGATCATCTTCCAGTTTCCCAGGCATGTCCGTTGTCGGTATTCAAGCTTGCAGCCACTTCCCTCCTTCACTACCTCTCTGTAGGGTTCCATTTTTTTTCCAGAGATTCCAGAGGTATGCCACATACTAAGCATGGTTGTGTGTCTCAATCCCTCCACTTGCAAGCTGCTCTCAAAGGAGACTGTATGGCTTCTAGCCTACACCCCAGCACAATACCTGCATCTGACACCCACCCACTTGACCTTGAATCAATGCACGAATGAATAGATGTGTTCATGCATTTTACTTACCAGTGGCAGCTATGGATTTTAACAGGTGTCTGCTGGAGAAAGTCTGAACCCAAAGATGACAAACTATGATGGTAGAAATTTCATGCTGCATGACAAGTTCCCAAGGAAACAAAAGAGGGCAGGTGACATAGTTGGGACTTACTGCATTTTACCAATGAGACATCCACCCTCTCAGGCTGTTGTCCAGGAGCCCTGGGGACTTTCAAGTCAGAGGGAGGGAAAGAGTTGGGGAAAGGTGGGTATCACTTTCTGCAGAAGGACTTAAAGTGAGAAAGGATAAAGAGAGAAGGAAGTGCACAAGCACAGCTTTAAATGTCTTGTGTCTCTGTTGAGTTTAAGAATCTTTGAGATTTTGTTTTTTACGTAATTCATGGTTTCCCAGGCCAAGCAATCCCAGGACCTGGGTCAGAGTACTGACAATGAGGCCATGTAATTTCCAGACCCTCAAGCCTCAGGTTTCTCTCATAAGGAATGGGGTGCGGGCTCGCAGATGACACTGACCTCTAATATAAGCCTCCTCCTTGCCAGGTCCTCATACTCATTATGAATTCCCTACTTGTCAAAAAGCAGGAAACCATCTGCTCTGACCCCACTTTGCCCCGTAGAAAGACCTCATACCATCTTTTTGGAGTCCTGTGTACTGTGTGAGCCACCTCACTGGTGGATAAAGAGGTGGGACCCACTTGGCTCTCAGGCTGCTTTCTCCTCTTTACACCCATTGATCTTGGACTTGCAGGCTCTCCAGAGATAGGGGACCGTTCTTTGGTCTAGAGTCTGTCTAACTTGCTGTCTAATGCAGGACCACCTGAGGGCAGGAGAGGAATCAGCCTGAATCAGTACTCCTTAGTGCACCATCACCATCCCCTCCATATCCTGTCTCTCCCTCAGGAGCCCTCTTGTCAATAGACTCCTGATGGGTCATCCTGAATGTTCAGGGATGGCGGCCAAGGTGCAGCCAGGCTCTCTTGTTGTATTAATAATCCAGGAAGATGGTGTGGTCACCAAAGAGCCACTTGAAAAGGACATAGAGTGGCCCAGTGATCTTACCTCCACCAGCTCAAGTCCACCAAACGTTCTCATTCCCACCTGGCAGAAAGCCCTGTCTTGGTTGCAGGGACATGATGGTGACGAACACCCAGACTGTGCGCGAGCTCTCAATCTGGTGGGGGAACTAGGTAAGGAATCCAACAATGGCGACGGACACATTAGAATTGTGTGCGGAGGACAGAAGTTTGCCAGATGAAGAAGAGGTTATATCTGTTCAAGGAAGTTGGTTAGGAAAGTCTCTAAAACAGTGGGTTCTGTCTGAGCTGGGATTTGAAGGATGAACAGGAGACTTATAGAGCAAACAAGGACATTTCTAGGCGGAGGAAACTGCATGGGTAAAGATCTGTAGACCTAGCTTGTTGGAAGAATTTCAGGTATTTTAAAGTGTGGGCAGTTATGGAGACAAGGGTAGTTTAGAGGAGATATGGTCAGTGGCTTTATGTGAGTTTCTGTAATGGTTGGGCTTACTGATAATGCTGATTGAGTTGATATTGAGTGGTCACAGATATAAACTCAGGGGAGGTCAAACTGGACTGTCCGTGTTGCTTTGCCAACCATCAAGGCAGGGAGGGCTCATGCAGGTGGAGCACAGGTGGCCCTTCTATTGGCTGCAGCTCCAGCTCCACCCCCTTCCCAGGACATAAACCTTCCAGCCTCACTGAATCTCCACTGGCCAGGAAGGGAAACTCCACACTCAAAGGCCTGCGAAGAATAGCACACACAGCTGAAAGGAAACTCAGAGGAGGGAAACTCAGAGGAAAGTGGCCATGGACCTAATCCCAAGCTTTTCCACGGAAACCTGTGTTCTCCTGGCTACTATCCTGGTGCTTCTCTATATGTGAGTAACTGTCCAGGCTTGTCTCCTCTGTAATCTTGGACTTGGGGTGCTAATCAGGTCTCCCTTTCCTCGTCTGTTTTGAAGATCCAAGTTAATGGACCGGAAGTTGCTAAAGCTTTGGGCACTACCAAAAAAAACCTTTTCCCCTTTCTACCTAGAAAGGTAGAAGGGTGGTTACTTGACTCTTACAGATCATGGAAGAGTCAAGTAACTAATAACATGATTAAGTCCCTGGAAGATTCCTGCCTCAACTTCTCAGGAACACTCAAATTGGAAACATTTATCAAGTATTCATTCTAGGATTGGGACCGTGGAGACTTCAGCTGCTTTTATCTAATCATCATTACTTTTTGTGGGTCTACAGTGCAGGTGGGAAAGGAGGTGATGAGTGAATGTAATATCACTTTTGGAATCGCTGTTATTATTTGTTTTTTGCGGTACGCGGGCCTCTCACTGTTGTGGCCTCTCCCGTTGCGGAGCACAGGCCCCGGACGCGCAGGCCCAGCGGCCATGGCTCACGGGCCCAGCCGCTCCGCGGCATGTGGGATCTTCCCGGACCGGGGCACGAACCCGTGTCCCCTGCATCGGCAGGCGGACTCTCAACCACTGCGCCACCAGGGAAGCCCCGCTGTTATTATTTATCACCTACATGTTACCTCCCTAGGTGGACTGTCCAATTCTGAGTCAGTGACTGGCCAGCTCCAGCACTTACTACACAATCCCTGTGACCTGGTTTTCTTTTTCACTTTATAGATATGGAACTTATTCACATGGATTTTTTAAGAAGCTGGGGATTCCTGGGCCAACACCTCTGCCTTATTTTGGAAATATTCTGTCCTACCGAAAGGTGCGTGATGTTTGAGCTCCAGCTTTGCTTCTTATGGTTGCAAATCTCAGCTGAGTTCCATGATAAAAATTCCCCTTCTCAAGAGAAAGGTCTGAAGTTTCACGCTTTCCAGAAACGACACCATAGGCTCCACTCAGCACATGGCCAAGTTTACCCCATGGCTCCATTGTCAGCTGTTAGGAGCCTCAGGTTTTGCCGCCTCAGACAGCCCAGCTCTCTAGCTGATTCAGCACAGGACTTGATGTTCCACCTGGTGAGTATTGTGAAGAGGATTTCTTTCTGCCAGGTGCAGATTCCCAGGAAGGTACAATCCCCCTTAGGAGAAAAGCATGAAGGGGTGCCCGGTCATGACCCATTAAGCTGTGTACACTACAGTCAGACTTTCCTTTTGCTAGCATGTGCTGTGGGTACCCTTTTAAAAAAAATTCCTCCTGGATTGATTGGAAACTTCACTTTCTGAGGCAACCGTAGTATTCACCATTGAGTAATTTGCACATACTTGAATTCCCTCAAGAACTGCTAACCCCAGCAGTTATTTCCATGCTCTAATCCACCTCCTGTACCGGTGACTATTTTGGAGATTTGAGAGATGGAACAAGAACTTTCTGTTTTACTTCTGTTGTCTTCAAAGGAGGCACCTCATGGATGAGTTTGAGCAGAGAGAGAGTATAACGGAGACTAGACTGTGGCTGTCTTCGACTTCAGATATTTAACTACTAAATGAACTGTGGGTTAAAAAACAAAAAAAACAAGGCAGAATTACTTATGCAAAATCACTAGAAAGGACATGATTTGGCAAAATTCTTAAAATTTTAATTTAACTGAACAGAATGTACTAGGTGGCATATGGACTGTGCATTCTGGCCGAGCCTTGATATTAATCCAGCTCTGATGCCTTGCCCGGGGCCTGGGCCCTGAACTGAAGGTCATGAGCTACGTCCATGTGTCCAGGGGGCAGAGCCTTGTGTGCAGGCTGCTCTCTGGCTCAGATTTCCTTTCCTGCAGACATAACGCTTGTTTCTCAGATCCTGATTCTCCCAACTGAGGTCTTCATTGTCTCATTACTGCCTGTGAACTTCCTCAACTATTTTCTCTCTGAAAAAGCAATAATTTATTTTCCACCTTTCCCAGATGAACTCCTTAGTAGATGCACTCCAAGACCCACATTTCTGGGACTTTCTTTTGCATAGTTAAACCATCAAATATCACAGCCGGAACTTAGCTACAGGAAGGTTTTCGTTGTTGTTGTTTGTTTGTTTTTAAGTTACAGAAGTGAAAACTCAGGGCATGTGTTTTAATTGCACTGTCCTTTGTCCTTTGTGTAGTTGTGGCATCTCCCCATCTTTTCCGTGCTGAGCTGGAAAACTGGAAGGCGATCTACTTTGTCATTCATTCATTCACTCACTCACTTTCTCACTCACCACACGCCCTAGATGTTTTTAAACCTGCTAGACCCAAAGAGGTTACTGGCGCCTTAACTTCCATATTCTGCTAGAATTCTAGAGGGGGCTCATGAGATAAATGAAAAGGCTGCTTAACTAGGAGATGAAAGTGTGTGTAGGAAACTCTTACCCTCAGCTTCAGTTTTCTCACTTGTCCCTGGAGGATTAACTCAGAGGGTTATGAGATTTTAGAGACAACACGTGCTCAAGCAAAAACCCTCAGAAAGACAAGAAGTAATTAGTATTCTTTGACAAGTTTAAGTGTTTAGTATCTACAATACTCCAAGAAAATTTGAGTGATTTTAAATTCTCCATTTCAACTATCTCCTCTATTTTGTCTTCTTTCCCCTAAGATGTCTCTGAATAAGAGTTTCCTTGCATTTGCCAGTGGGAAATAGTAAGCCTGATATCATGCGATTCAAGTCATTTTTGTCCCAATTAGAGGTAAAGTTCAATACATTTAAACTAATAATCCAAATTTTTTTCTCTTGCAGGGTATTTGGGATTTTGACAATAAATGTTTTAAAAAGTATGGAAAAATGTGGGGGTGAGTATTCTGGAAACTTCCATTGCATACACTTGTTATTATGTGGCGCCCCCCTGTGGTGTGGAGGACAATCTCAGTCGGGAGCTTCTTGAGATGAAGCCATCTATCGTAAAGCTTTGGAGGCTTGTTCTACCAGGGATCCCAGGTGTCACCAGGTATCCAGGTCCACAGTCTGAGTCAGGCCTGGAGAGTCACAGGTCATCACTTTGCTCCAGACTTTGAGGCCCAGGGACTCCTAGCATCACTTTATGCCCAGTGCCTTGCTCTTCCCCCCTTTGCCATTTTTTCCTTCCTTGGGGCGCCTTTAATTGCATAAAATGCATTATTCCAGAACATTCTAATATCTGCTCACAAATGTATGTTTTTATCGTCTCCCACATGATTCACTTTTAATTAAAACCCAAAATTCCTTTACCTAAATTTTGGATTTAATATGTCCTTTTCAAAGAAGGACTCGGGGGTATAGGTAACAAGAAAAGGAAACCATTTCTGCTCAGCTTTTAAAAAATTTCCCTGCACTTATGTAGTTTAGTTTGTTTTTTTCAAAGTCAAGACTTTTCAGTAGAAGTGTATAGTGGTCTTGCTTTAACTACTCTATTCCTCTGACTTTGAAGAGATGTGGGATATTCCTAACCCAGAGTGTTTCCAGTGGGCTGAAGGACTTGATGATCTTGTAGAGTGGCCCCAGCTGATTGCAGCGGCTGGTCCCTTTTGCAGCGGCTGGAGGTTTGGTGAGAGCAGCAGGAGATGTGTAACGTGGTGACTATTTGCCAACAGCAAGTGGGAGAAAGTTCTTCCTCTCCATACCTCTTCATCTTCTCTCATCAAGTTCTCAGAAACCATAGGGCTCTGCTGAGTTGCCATGGCCCCAAAAGGCAACGTGATTGCGTGGAAAAACACATAGCACTAGACTGCCACTGGGCCAGCTCCAAATGCCCCTCCAACATTTAGTACTTTTGAGCTCTGGATGGAGTCACTCTTTCATAGTAGATCCCAGTTCTCTTTTTAGAAAATGTTTCTCACGCTTAGGTGTAAATGAGAGCCCCCTGGGAGGACTTGTTAAAAATGAAGCCTTGGGCCCCACCCGCCGGCAACACTGAAGCTGGAGGATCTGGGATGGGGCCCAAGAATCTGAATTTTAACTCAGAGTGTAAGAAATACTAAGGCTGGAGTGACATCATGAGTATAAAGGGTCACCCCAAACCACTATCCCTTCTCCACCCAGGTGTTTTTGAAAAAAACATGATGGGAAGAAGGGAAATCATCCAAGAAATATGGTCAATCGGATGAAAAAGCAGATTAAGTGCCTCCTCAATCCCTTCTGTCACTGCTTCAACACTACATGCACTTGACACTCACTTAAACCCTCTCAGTTTTAGTTCTTATCCATTTTTATATGTGTTCACAAAACCATTTGAAATTCCTGTGTGAAGTCAGAGGAATAATAGGTAACATGTAGAAAACCTTCCATTGTGTTCTAGCCATTGCAAATGATTGATAGAGGAAAGAAAGTGCCGGAAGACAGTGTGATTAACTTAGAGTCAACCTCATGCCAGTGGCCCATTCCCATGATCGGGCATCCTGACAGTCAGGAGATCAGGCCAAATTGGGATGTAGCACATCTGAGGAGTCAGCTTTGTGTGGTACATGAGACATAAGTGGGCCTGCCTAGCTGCTGATGGATGTCACCTACATGCAGCCCTAGGCACACTTGGGACCCAGGTCGAAGAATAAATATAAATAGTGAAAAGAAAATATTTTTAAAATGAATTTATACATGTTCCTCTGAATTACTTTATTCTCTCAGTCCTTTTGTTTCAAATCCTTGATGCTACCAAGGACATCTCCTTGTTATTTAAAATATGATTTCCTTTAAAAAAGTATAAAGTAAGCGTATTTTTGAAAATAGAGCAAAGAAACCTTTCATCATCCTACTTTCACTTGTTGAGCATTCTTAATCGTCTTCCATTTGCAGACACATTGTACATATTTATGATCAGTGTGTCTACAAGTTTCAGCTATTACATCATTGTATTTTTCATGCTTTATCTTCAAAAATGACAGAGGGGGTGGACTCTCCGTAATTAATTATTTTTTTGTTTCCAGTTAATTAACTTGCTTTCAATTATTTACTAAGCTAACTTATGTTTTAATATGAAATATTTTAAAGCCCTAAGAATTATGAAGTTGGTATAGGAAATACCCATACACACACCACCTAGACCTAACCCATGTTTTAATGTTATTTCTAATGATGATCTCTAGGAGTAGGGATTATGTAACATCTAGTTGAAAATCTGGACTTCTAGTTGTGGCTCCAGCTGCAGAAACTGGCTCATTAAGTTTAATCAGCTCTGTTTTCCCTACACAGGTTTTTTGATGGTCAACAGCCTGTGTTGGCTATCACAGATCCAGACATGATCAAAACAGTGCTAGTGAAAGAATGTTATTCTGTCTTCACAAACCGGCGGGTAGGCATGTATTTTAAATTTTTAATCAATTAATTATTAAATTTTCATTTTGAAATAATTATAAATTCACAGCATGTTCTCAAAAGAAAAAAATACAGGGAGGGCTTCCCCGGTGGCGCAGCGGTTGAGAGTCCGCCTGCCGATGCAGGGGAACCGGGTTCGCGCCCCGGTCCGGGAGGATCCCACGTGCCGCGGAGCGGCTGGGCCCGTGAGCCGTGGCCGCTGAGCCTGCGCGTCCGGAGCCTGCGCTCCGCAACGGGAGAGGCCGCAGCAGAGGGAGGCCCGCGTACCACAAAAAAAATAAATAAATAAAAACTCTTTTGTCTTTTAACATTTACCCTAGAGTCATAAGTGATTTGCACACCACCATTACAATATTACTGTATTCTGAATTTGACTGTATATTTACATTTACTAGTGAGTTTTATTATTTCATATGATTTCATGTTACTAGTTAGTGTTCTGTCTTTTCATCTTGAAGACCTTCCTTGTAAGGTTGTTCTAGTAGTGACAAATTCTTTCTGCTTTTGTTTGTCTAAAAATGTCTTTATTTCTCCCTCATTTCTGAAGGATCCTTTTTATGGGAAAAGTATCCTTGGTTGGTTATTTTTTCATTAAATGTTTTATATATTTTAACAATGAACTCATTTGGGCCTGGGATATTTTACGGAGAGATTTTAAGTTAGTACTTCAATTTATTTACTTGATCTTTGCAAAGTACTGACTTTTTTTTTTTTTTTTTTGCTATAGTATTTTTGTTTTGTTTTGTTTTTGGCATATGCCCTTTATCAAGTAGAGGGAGTTTCCCTCTCCTCCTAGTTTATGAGTTTTCATCATGAATGGGTGTTGGAAATATCCATTTTAAAACAAAATTTTATTTTGGAAGAATGTGGAAATTTCCAGGCAGGTTGGTTTGATAGGCCAGTCCCAAGTTGAGAAATAAAATTACCTTTTTTCCTTCTTATCCTGGGCAAAAAATGTAGGGGAAAATGTTTTTTGTGTAATTGCATTATTTCTTCAGACTAGCAAATAGATTCCTAATCTTTCAAGTGCTAAGCACTGTTTTTAGAAACAATCACCATATCAAGACATCCCTTTTTCCACTTGCTCAGGCTTTAGATATATGTAAAGACAGAACTTGTCTGAGTCAATATATACTTTGCCAAGGCTATCTGGCTATCTGTCACCAATACCCCTGTACTTTGCACAGCCCAGGAGGATGAACTAGGTCTTATGCCTGTCTATTCCTCTGGAAGAACAGTTTTCCTACTATGTGGGTCATTTCGTTTAAAAGAAGATTGGCATATAAAGTCTGGAAATGATGTCAGGTGGCTGGATGTCTCCTTGACCCTCACAGGAAGCTATGCATTTGGGATAGATATTTATTGAGCATCTAGCATAGGGCCTGCTTCCAAGTAGACAGTCACTAAATATTTGCTGAGTAATTGGTGCACATTTAACACAATTTCCAAAAATGTCGAGACTTTCAAAACTTATGTAGGGTAAAATGTGTTTTTTTCAACTCTAGACGTTTGGTCCAGTGGGAGTTATGAAAAATGCCATCTCGCTGGCTGAGGATGAACAATGGAAGAAAATACGAACATTGCTGTGTCCAACCTTCACCAGTGGAAAGCTCAAGGAGGTAAGAAAAGGAGAGGACTTTCAATTAGAAACTTCAAGAATAAGGTAGAAAAAAAAATCACCGTCCTTTTCCAGGGAGGAGGCTACTAAATTCGAGCTTCCTAAAGTAGCCTTTTATCTTCACCTCCTACAAGAGACATTATGAGATTCCTTATCAAATGCTCCACTCATGGGAAAGCCAGGTCTTTCTAGGACTGGAGTCTCCACATTTAACTTCAGGTGGTGCTTATTTTGTGTCTAGATGTTTCCCATCATTAGCACATATGGAGATGTGTTGGTGAGGAACCTGAAGAAGGAAGCAGAGAAAGGCAAGCCCATCACCGTGAAAGAGTAAGTAGGGGTGAGGCTGCTGGTACCTGAGCTCCACTGAGACCCTCCAGCTGCCTGCCAGGGAGCCAGATTCCCACTGCTGAGTTACGGTAGTGACCAGACCGAAGTAGGTATGTGGTGGTCCATTCCCAAAGGCCCATCCCAGAAAGAGAGGTGGCTCACCAAAAAAAGCAGGACAGCCAGGAGAGAAGGAAGAAACGTGACTGCACCAATTTTGAGTGTGGATGGCATGGAATGGTGGCGGGGAAGGGACTTGGTACATACTGGTAGGCAGTGGGTGACGTACCATCATCCCGGTATAGAACTCGGAACAGCTTAGATCTCTTCACAGTCTGGCTGAGGACACCTGCAAATACTGAATGTTATATCTTGCCACCACTCCCCTTTCCGTCAGTCCAGAAAGACAGAAGGCCTTGTACAGGCTCTGGGTAGGATGACCATAGAATTGATCGTCTAAGCTGGGATTTTTTTCACTATGCAGGAACAACAAGTAAACTGGGACTGCCCTGGAAAACCTGGGGACATAGGATCACTTAGCTGTTAAATCCCCTAAGTCAATTTTAGAGTGATTTATTTATTTTTAACGAGAAACATTTTTACTCTTTACCTTTTACAGAAATGAGTCTGCCCTCTGGGCAACCACAGATCGCTGGAGTTGAGGAAGTGTGGGTCTTTCAGGATCCTTAGCAGGGGTGTAACACAGTGAGGGATGATGTTCCTGGCAACTCAGAAGAGGTTGCTGCTGTTCTCTAGTGTGCTGCAGAGGAATCAGCTCTGAGCACAGGTTCTGTGGTGAGGCAAGATCCAGATCAACGCCGCCTTTCCTGACTCCCCCAGGATGAGTTAATTTTACACCTTTGGTTCAGCTCAGACACAGTCCTTATACACCTATTATTGCCTGTAGTCAAAACACACTACTGTACTTTGTCTGATTATGGGTGTCTATCCCTCTATGACTGAGCGCCTTGAGTTTGTGGGGGGATGTCTGACTTGCCTTAGTGTCCCCATCCCTCCTGGCACAGGGCCAGCTGCATCACTGGCACCTCAGGCACACCTCGTGAGTGAGTGATAGTAGCATAGACTCTTCCATGGTGCAACAGGTGGTTCTGAAAGAGTGTGGCTCTTTACCTGTCTTGTCTGGGCATCTGATTTTACGTGGACTTCTTGTTGCATGCCTTGGGCAAGGATGGTGAAGAGGTGTTGATTTTAGTTGTTCATATCTTTCTCTACTCAGCTTCTTTGGGGCCTACAGCATGGATGTGATTACTAGCACAGCATTTGGAGTGAAGATTGATTCCCTCAGCAACCCACACGATCCCTTTGTGGAACATACTAAGAAGCTCTTAAGATTTGATTTCCTTGATCCACTCCTTATCTTTTCAGGTACGTGGACTACTATATTTCTTTTTCTTTATTTCCTTCCTTCCTTCCTTCCATTGCTTTCTTCCTTTTATAGATATCTATATTGAGATATAATTTATATACCATGTAATTCACCCATTTAAAATGTACAATTCAATAATATTTAGAACCTAAGTGTCTGTTGACATATGGATGAAGAAGATGTGGTATGTATATGTGTGTGCGTGTGGGTGTGTGTGTGTGTGCACGTACAGTGGAGTTCTATTAAGCCATCAAAAGGAAGGAAATCCTGCCATTTGCATAATGTGGGTCTACCTTGAAGGTATTATGATAAGTGAAATAAGTCAGACAGAGAAAGACAAATACTTAAATGCTGAATCAAAAAGAAGAAAATCAAACTCATAGAAGAACTATTTCATATTTTTGATTACCAGAAGTGGGGTTGGGTGGTGGGGGAATTGAATGAAAGTGGTCAAAAGGTACAAACTCTGAGTTATAACACAAATAAATACTGGTGGTATAATGTGCAATGTGACTACAGTTAAAACTGCTGTATGATATATTTGGATGTTGCTTGGACATAGAGCTTTGCTTATTGCACCTTTGTGGTATAAGTTTTGAAATCAGGAAGTATGAGTCCTGCAACTTATTTCCTTTTTTTTTTTTCTCCCCAATATTGGTTTGGCTCTTCTGGGCCCCTTGAAATTCCATATGAATTTTAAATTCAGCTCGTAAATTTCTACAAGGAAGCCAGCTAGGATTCTGATGACGAATATGTTAAATCTGTAGATTTGCTATCTTTACAATGTTAAGTATCCTGATACATGAACATGGGATGTTTTTCATTTACTTAGATCTTTATTCCAACAATGTTGCAGTTTTCAGAGTAGAAATTTTGCACTTTTTTGTTGACTTATTCCTAAGTATTCTATTTTTACATTATTATAAATGGAGTTATTTTCTTAATTTCACTTTTGGATTACTTATTGCAAGGTATAGAAATACAACTGACTTTCGTATATTGGTCTTGTATCCTGAAACCCTGCTGAACTTGTTAGTTAGTTCTAATAAGTTTTTAGTGGAATCTTTATAATTTTCTATATACAAGATTACATTATCTTATGATAGAGATTGATTACATCTTCATATCCTATATGGATATGTTCTATTTCTTTTTCTTCCCTAATTCTCCTGGCTAGGACCCCTAGTATGATGTCGAGAAGAAGTGGTGAGAGAAGCTTCCTTGTCTTGCTCTTAAACTTAGAGGAAATCATCCAGTCTTTGATGATTAAGTATGGTGTTCGATGTGGGTTTTTCGTAGATGGCCTTCATCAGGCTGAGGAAATTCCCTTCTGTTCCTTTTTGCTGAGTGTTATTATCACAAGAGGGTGTTGGATTTTGTCAGTTGCTTTTACTGTATATTTAGATGGTCATATGGTTTTGTTCTTTATGCTATTGAAACTGTGTATTACACAACCTTGCATTCCTTGAATTAAACCCCCCTTTGTTGTGGTGTGTACCTCTTTTTATATTTCGCTGGATTCATTTGTTGAGAATTTGTGCATCCATGTTCATAAGATATGTTGGTCTGTAGTTTCCTTTTCCTATGCTACCTTTGCCTGGTTTTTGTATCAGATTAATACTGGCCATATAGAATGAGTTTGAAAGTGTTTCATCCTTTTCTATTTCTTAGAAGAGTTTGTGAAAAATTGTTGTAATCCTTCTTTAAATATTTGGTAGTATTCCCCATTGAAACCATGTGGACCTGAGCTTTTCTTTGTCAAATTGTTGGTTTTTTCTTGATTACTAACTCAAGCTTTGTACTTCTTACAGGTCTATTCAGATTGTCTATTTTTTTTTGCACCTGTTTCTATAGCTTGTGTCCATTTTATCTAAGTTATCTTATTTATTGGCATAGAGTTGTTTCTGGTGTCCTTTATAGTCCTTCTCATTTGTTTAATGTGAGTGGTAGTCTCCCTTCTTAGTTTCGACACTGGCAATTTTTTGTCTTTTTTTCTTGGTCAGTCTAGCGAAAAAGGTCTTTTAAAAGGATCAACTTTTTGTTTCATTGATTCTCCTCTATTGTTTTTTTTATTCTCTAGTTCGTTAGTTTCTGCTCTCATCTTTATTATTTTCTTCCTTCTGTTTGCTTTAGTTTTTGTTTGCTCCTCTTTTTTCAGAATGTTAAAGTGGAAAATTATTAGGTTATTCATAGGAAATTTTTGTTCTTTTAAAATGTAGGTAAATAAAGCCATAAATTTCTCTCTGAGCACTCCTTTTGCAACATTCCATCAGTTTTGGTATGTCGTGACTTCATTTTTATTCACTTCAAAGTAATTCCTGATTGCCCTTTTGACTTCTTCTACAGCCCATTGTTTATTTAGGAGTGTACTGTTTAATTTCCACACATTTGTGAGTTTCCCAATTTTCTTGCTATTATTGATTTCAAATTACATTCCATTATGGTTGAAAGACATACACTGTATTAAATCTATCCCATTATTTTTTTGAACACCATGATTAATTGAAGTAGCAGACTATGGTCTGTTTTAACCAAAGAAACTGTAGTTCAGTAGATAAAAGTCAATGAAGTCCAAAATGTAATCCTGTTCCTCTGGTCACGCGAAAGATAGAGGGAGGACCACTGATCTCACTGCTATAGTGATGACCCCTATATGTGGACTTGCCCTTGCTCAGGCCTTGGCTTGGAAGTCTGAGCAAAGGTCATAGAGGGACTGATCCTGGTTGAGAACCCTGGTGTCTCTTATTCTCTGATTGGTAGTGCAACTTATAATTGCTCCAGGTAAATTTTGCATTTTTACTCTGCTTTCCTTTTATCTTTTCCCTTACAGCACTTTTTCCATTCCTTCGTCCAGTCTTTGAAATATTAAATCTCTCTGTGTTTCCAAAACATGCTGTGAATTTTATCACAAAATCTATAAAAAGGATGAAAGAAAGTCGCCTCAAAGATAAAGAAACGGTAAAATCTGGTGGTGGTGACATGAGGGTGTTCACCTTTTGGTATTTTATTGAGCTGTATACACATGACTTATGCACATCTCAGCATTTTTTAAGGTAGGTAGAGAACTACAGATTTTAGAGCAGAAGAGTTCTAAACTTTGGGGGTAAATAAATATATAATTTACCTTTGGGGGTAAGTTCTTTGGGAAAGAAGATAAGAAAATGAGTCAGAGAGAAATGTTTAAGTTTAAAATAGGTGTGCCAATTAGTATATCACTGCATAAATATTGTTAAGACTTTACCATTTCCCTTCAATAAATTGTCAAAGGATAAAAATTACTGTTTATAAATGATTTTACTCATATTTCACCAAATATTAGATTGGCAAAGAATCACTTCAAATCCGAGCCTCCTATTTTACAGATTTTCCAATAGAATGCCCCATCAGGCACCTGGTGGAGTGTAGTCTGTGTTAAATTTGAGCCCTCTCATAGGCTGGAGTGGGCAGGGGTCTTCTGTTGGCAATGAGGCTGCAAGCTGGTTAAGCCAGCTTTGCCTCATGAGGCCTGGAGGCCAGCACAAGGATGTCTGCAGGTCAGGGGGACAGGGCTGGGTATCCCAGGAAAGCACTGAAATTTGTGTAGCATTCTGGAAGGATGGGGCTCTTGAAGCTGCTTCTACAAAAGCTGCCAGTGAACTCTGCAAATGTCTGGGTATTAATTTATGTGGCCATTCCTTAAGAATTAAAGCTGGAGGGAAAAAAAGATTGAGGTTTTTTCTCCTTGCTCTCCTGAGCAAACAGGTATGACAGGAGAGAGAGCAGGTAACTCTTTGGTTCAGAAGCTGTTTCAAAAGCCAGAGAAACCAAAGATCAGGGAGTGAGGACCAAAAAGCAGTTGGGCGTGATAGCTGGGTTTCTCTCAGGGAAACATCATGCTCTCTAAGATTTGTAGGTGGATGTTTTGGTCACTGAGGCCTCAGTCAGTACTCGTCAGCTTTCTGCTCTTTAAGGGGCCATATTCTCAGGAAAGATGTGAAATATGCACTGCTGATTTATTTCTGACTTCACAGGTGACTTTCAGTCATTGAAATTTCTCTTTCTGCTTCTAGCACCGAGTGGATCTTCTTCAGCTGATGATTAACTCTCAGAATTCCAAAGATGTGGACACCCGTAAAGGTAACCAGGGAGAGCTTATGAGGGGCCGCGGTGGGGAGGTGCAGAGCTAGGGGGTGGTTCTGAAAATGTGCAGGAAGTTTTCCAGGCAGCTGCGGATTTCTGTCAAGTTGAAGAAAGACACATGGTCAGACAGAAATGGTAGCCAGAGGTACTTTCTAGAAGTACACAGGCACAACCTTGTTCAGAGCTCGAAGGGCAAGTATAACAAAGATGTCATGCCCAGAAGTCAGTCATGGTCTGTGGATCACCTACAGCCGAACCTCCGGGGAGCTTGTTTCCAATGTCAATTCTCAGGCTCCTCCGGACCCACTGAGTCAGAACCTCTGCCTGGAAATTTGCATCAAGGCTTCATCGCATCAGGAGTCACATTGCCCCAGTGTTGGTTACCCCTTAACTTGGAACACTTGGTTAAAGTTGTGTTCGCTAGCTTAGTCTACTGTAAAGTTCAATTTTTTCCTTTGTCATTAACAAGCACCTGGCGGGAGAAGCCTTTGAGACTGGAAATACAGTGTTCCTCTTCAAATTGTCACCTACTAGTTTTATCATCCATGGATGGTTTTTGACTGAAAACTTCATTACTGTGATGTTTGCAAAATGAATTTGTAATTTCATCATTCTTCTGTCTTTATCAGTTGATGTTCTATTTTAAGGGAGAGCTTTCCATTCTCCCCCATCATTTATTTATTTATCTATATCAGTACATTCTCATGCGTAATTTACTCTCATATCATTTTTTAAGACATCTTTATTGGAGTATAATTGCTTTACAACAGTGTGTTAGTTTCGGCTGTATAACAAAGTGAATCAGTTATACATATACATAATGTTCCCATATCTCTTCCCTCTTGCGTCTCTCTCCCTCCCCCCTCCCTATCCCACCCATCTAGGTGGTCACAAAGCACCTAGCTGATCTCCCTGTGCTATGCGGCTGCTTCCCACTAGCTATC
>NC_041227.1:75393164-75419353 GCF_002837175.3 Physeter macrocephalus | reverse complement strand
TGGTATATCTCTCCATCTATTTGTATCATCTTTAATTTCTCTCATCAGTGTCTTATAATTTTCTGCATACAGGTCTTTTGTCTCCTTAGGTAGGTTTATTCCTAGATATTTTATTCTTTTTGTTGCGGTGGTAAATGGGAGTGTTTTCTTAATTTCACTTTCAGATTTTTCATCATTAGTGTATTCTCATATCATTTTCAACTTTGATTCTAAAATTCTCTCAGGTTTGTCCACTGGATCCCTTTTACGTAGGCTCCTGTATCCTTTTTTATTTCTTTTTTTATTCTTAAATAAAAAGTAAAATTTTTTTCAATAGACTATTTTTAGAGCAGTTTGGTTCACAGCAAAATTGAGGGGAAAGTACAGAGATTTCAAACATACATCCTCTCCCCACCTACACACAGCCTCTTCCACTATCAAAAGATCACATCAAAGTACAATTGTTACAGTCAATGAACCTACATTGACATATTATTACCACCAAAAGTCCATAGTTTACATTAAGGTTCATTCTTGGTGTTGTCCTTTCTATGGGTTTTGACAAATGTACAATGACATGTATCCACCATTATAGTATATAGAGTATCATTTTCTGAGAACTTCCTTGCTTTCTTTTTTTTTTATTGGGGTATAGTTGCTTTACAATATTGTGTTAGTTTCTGCTGTACAATGAAGTGAATCAGCTATATGTATACATATATCCGCTCCCTCTTGGACCTCCCTCCCATCCCCTGCCATCCCGCCCAACTAGGTCATCACAGAGCACCGAGCTGAGCTCCCTGTGCTATACCACAGCGTCCCACTAGCTATCTATTTTACATATGGTAATGTATTTATGGCAAACCTAATATCCCAATTTGTCCCACCCTCCCCTTTCCCCCTGTGTCCACATGTCCGTTCTCTACATCTGTGTCTCTATTCTGATGCAAGACGTTTCAGGTATCTATTCTGTTTCCCTTGACTAGCCCTGAAAGGAGCTCTGGTTTCCTTTAGTGAGAAATGGTATTTAGAAATCAAAACCTGGCATCTAGGAGTATTCATTTCTACTATGGTTTCTTTGCTTCTACATCCTTTCGGTGGACAAAGACCATCAAACATATCATCAAATATATTTACACAAGACTGATGAACATAAGTATTTCTTTTTTATGTTTGTTTGGTTTTTAAATTTTATTTATTTATTTTTGGCTGCGTTGGGTCTTTGTTGCTGCGCCCGGGCTTTCTCTAGTTGTAGCGAGCGGGGGCTACTCTTCATTGTGGTGCATGGGCTTCTCATTGCGGTGGCTTCTCTTGTTGCGGAGCATGGGGTCTAGGTGCACAGGCTTCAGTAGTTGTGGCACGGGCTCGGTAGTCGTGGCACGCGGGCTCTAGAGCGCAGGGTCAGTAGTTGTGGCGCATGGACTTAGTTGCTCTGCAGCATGTGGGATCTCCCTGGACCAGGGCTCGAACCCATGTCCCCTGAATTGACAGGTGGACTCTTAACCATTGTGCCACCAGGGAAGCCCCAAGTATTTCTATATCTACTCATAACCAGTGATGTAAACAGAACGTCTCTTTAAAACAAGAATGCCCTGGTTTTTAGTTTATTTCCATGTTATGAATACTCCCACTTGGTTAATTTCAAGGTACCAATGGTTTGACAACCATCTCACAATATTCTTGGATTTTTACAGATTGGTTCTTGAGAGAGGGATGAGATGACTCTAGCACACCACTATAAATATATGCACAACTATGTCCCTATCTATCTATCTGTCTGTCTATCTATCTATCTATCTATCTGACATCTATCTAACTACGTGGTCCAATACAAATTTCCGTAGGAAATAGTCTATATCTGCACTGGTCAATACAGTAATCACTAGACATGTGGCTATTGAACATATGGGTAATGCCACTGAAGAACTAAATGTTAAACTGTACTTAATTTTAATCAACTAAAATTTAAATTAAATAGCCACATATTAGACAGTACAGCTCTAAACTTTTAGTATCCAAGGGTTTATGCTAACTGGGGGAAAGAATGTGATAGTTGAATTTACCCACAACAGCTTCACAGAAATCATCATGGGGAAATCAGAACTCTGTAGATCTTTCTTCCACTCATTTTGTATTGTTTTCGTTGTGAATTACATGACTGGGCAGGTGCCATGTTGATCTGAGTGCTCTAAGTATCTAGTATAGTCCCATCAAATAGATTGGAGCCCGACCATGCCAATTTATAATCACAAGGGCTGTTTGCTGAGCACAAAGGAAAGCAAAGAGAGGGGGCTTGTACTGAGGAAGATGACATTCAGGTCATGATTGAATAAGCATTGCTAATTCCACTCCCTGCATCCTATTTTTCTATATTGTGTGCTGGCCAATGCCCTTCTAAGGACACATTCTTCCTTCTGCTATTTTGATGCCATTGATCAGAATGGGATCAATCAGCACTCTTCTAGCTTTGTTTTTTTTTTTTTTCTGTAGTTTCTGTATATCTGTGATCATCCATTTGAAGACTTGTGCCCCAAGTCTTCTATTAATTTTCCCTACAGTCTAGCCTTAGTATTGCAAACTTTCTCAAAAAAATTCATGTTATACTTTAGCTAGAATAATATAATTTTTTAAAGGAAAAACATGGCTACCCCATACTGTTTCTAGCTAAAGTACATTTAGGATTCTGCATGGGACATACTGATAATGCTGTGTGTGTTAGACAGAAATGCTATCTCTCGAAATTACTCAGCTGTGTTGGGGGAAAGTGTGGCAAAACCAGGAGCAGAGGGCCAAGTATAGTACAGACCTTGAGGAAAAACTGGATTAAGAAAAGTTTTGCCTGTTTCTGGCTCTGTAAAACAGACAGGAGAGTGCAGACCACTCCCAGTTTTGCTCTGAATTGTTTTACATTTTTTTCCCTAGGGATTTGGGAATCTCATCTGGAGTTCTCATCCTGTAACCTGTGACGTTTTATATTGACGTGCTTTACCTACAATGTCTCTCCTCCCCTTCTAGCTCTGTCTGACCCCGAAATGGTGGCCCAAGGTATTATCTTTATTTTTGGTGGCTATGAGCCCACTACTGAGGCGCTTTCCTTCCTTTTCTATAAATTGGCCACTCACCCCGACGTCCAGCAGAAGCTGCAGGAGGAGATTGATGCAATTCTCCCCAGTAAGGTGAGTGATGATACCCGGAGAGGGAGGGGGAAAGTGAAGCCTTAGCATGAATGTCTCCTTGCCACTTCTCAGGAGATTTTTGCAAAAAGCCTAAGTATCAAAATTTTCACTTGTGCTATTTAGGAAGGATCTCAAGAGTCAAACACAAAGGGGGAAAACATAGGTAATGTGTACTACTCACAGAAATATAAGTAGTTTGACACAAGTGCTGGTCCTGGCATATCAGTTATCACAATAATGCCACTTAAAAACCACAAAACCTCAGTGGCATCTAACAGTAAGCATCTCTTGCTCTAGTGTCCGCATAGTTATCTGCTGATATTGGCTGGACTTGCTTGGTTCTGGCTGTTGGCTGATCTAGGCTGGCCTTGGCTAAGCTGGCTAGGCTGACTCAACTCCACACTTGCTTCCCCTGCCTCTCAATCTCCACATGTCTACTTCTCAAGGCAATGGTAGAAGGCAAGAACCAAAAGTCCAATCATATGGGTGATTTTCAAAACCCTCCTAGCATCACACTTAGCCAAATTTCCACTGGTGTAAAGCAAACCACCTGGCCAACCCCAGAGTCAGAATGGGAGGCACCACTGGGTTAGATTCCAAAGGGCATGGACCCAGGAAGGGCTGGAGAACTGGGACCATTAATTCAGTCAACCGCCCTGGGTAACCTGCTGACTAGGAGGAGCCTTGTAACGACAAAGGGCTTAAAGTAGGAAACAGAGGACGTGAGTTTGAGTCCTGGCTGTGGTTTTAGACAAGTTTTATCACCTTTCAGAGTCCTGGGTCCTTTAAATACAAGGTAAGGATAGATCGTAGTGTCTACCTAAATTAGAGATGATCTGTCTTCTCTGGTAAACCACGTATTGAAACTGTTTCCATTGTAATAAGATGGTCACCAGGCAAGAGAGAATTGCCAAAGCATTGTCTTCTTCCTCTTTTATACTAATACAATGACAAGAACAGTATTGGCCAACATTTGCTTTTTTACTATATATGTCTGTTCTAGATGCTATTTATAAACTAATTTAATCTTCATGAAATTCTGTATAAGTCAGGAGAAGCTAGGTTATGCCTCAGTAACAGGTTAGCCCTCAAATCTCAGTGGCTTTACAGAGCAGAGGTGTGCTTCTAACCCACGTCTACGTGACCAACGTGGCTTGTTAGCGGAGGCTGAGAGCGGGCAGCTCTGCTCCCCAGCGTTACTCGGGGATACAGGCTAAGAGGCTCCACCTTCCTGCAGCTGCCTTATCTGGAACATGAGGACTTCCTGTTGTCTGGGGAATAAGGGACTCGAGCGTTGCTCACTGGCTTTTCAAATGATTTGTCCCCGAACTGACATAACGGCCTCAGGTCACAGCCCATTGGCAAAGCTGGTTTCCTGTAACTTCAAGTGGGCTGGGAAATACAGGGACTACATGGATACTGGGGGAGCAGTGAGTGTCTCTGCCACACAAGCCTATGAGGTGTCAACTCTAATTGTCTCCATGTAACATTTCAGAAACCTGAGCGACAGAGATGAAATACTTTCACATACTAGTCGTGTACCTAGTGGTGGAAACGCCAGCCTATGTGCCGGGGTGTCTGTCTCCTGAGCCAACTCTTACCCTCTACAATGTTGCCCCTTAAATATAACCCCTCGTGACAGCCACGTGTCACCCCCACTGGTCTCGGATCTCTGCCAAAAGTGGAATTCTTTGTGGTGTGAGGAGAGCTGGCCTCTGGGGCTGCAGTGGCTTGTTTCGACCTTCAGACCTTACAGTCACCCCTGAAGGGACAATAGGAGACTGTTCCAGCAACAGAGGCTGTGGCTGAGGGTAGGGGTCTCATCCTCTTGTAACTTTCCCTGGATCTGAAATTGTGTTCCTTGTAGCACCCATTTTACCCTTCTTTTGCATATTTGGTTTAAAAAGCAACTTGTTTCTCCCTAAATTATGTATAGAGTTTTAATGTCATAAAGTATTTTCAGATTTTATAGGTATAGTCAAAAGAATTAGTAAACGAGATTTCTCAAGCAAAAATTTTATGTTGAATAGAGGATTTGCACTTACACAATTCTTCCCTTGGTACAGGTGTGTGGCCTCTCTTTTGAAAGGAAACAGTGACTTTGGCACATTTCACTTGAGACTAAGGGTCATAGTCTCTTGGTCACGTTTGTTCTCGTGGGAAAGAAAATACACTGCATCATAATATGCGGGATTTCAGGCCCCGTTTAGGGGATGGTCCCCATGTTCTCGTATGCTCATAACCACTCCACACATCTCAGTGGGCCACTGAGCAGGTCAAAACACATGATAGATATTAAAACATCTATAAATATTAAGGTCCTTTACCAGTTGAAATTATTCTCTGGAGCTCCTACCATTTCAATAGGACTATGTAGACTGAGTTGAAGTTTGATCTCCAATCGCAATTTATCAAAATCTCTTTCTTTCTTCCAGGCGCCTCCCACCTATGAGTCCCTGGAACAGATGGAATATCTCGACATGGTGTTAAATGAATCTCTCAGATTATTCCCACTTACTGCTAGACTTGAGCGAGTCTGTAAGAAAGATGTGGAAATCCATGGGGTGTTGATTCCCAAGGGGACAGTGGTGATGGTACCAATCTTCACTATTCACAGAGATCCGGAACACTGGCCAGAGCCTGAGGAGTTCCATCCTGAAAGGTAGGAGAACCCAGGGAAGGGAGCCCTCTCTGATCCAGAGTGGTTCCAGCGTATTAGACGCCTCTTACTGTAGGAGACAAATGAGTGATTGTACAGTCATTTATTTGTGCACCTTTTTATTGTTTGACCTTTTTTCTTAATATAAGAGTGATCATTGTTCGAATCAAATTTTACAAACTGTGGACTAGAAAAAAGAAGTATAGCTGTCTACATTCCTAATACCTTAAGATAAGCCTCATTGATAATGTGATGTATGTCTGCATGGACATTTGTTTATGCATCTATAGATTTTTTAAACTAGAATGGTAGTATATTTAATTTGGTTTGGAATTGCTTACTTGATTTAACAGTAAACTATAAACAACATTCTATGTGAATTTGTGTGTGTATCTATCTATCTATCTATATATCTATCCATGTATCTATATATATAATATATATGAGTGATTATATGCATATGCCATAATTTACCTAACCACTATCTTATTTTAGCTGTACAGGCTTTTTATTTCCTTTAAGTTTTTCTGTCTGTTCTCCTTAGCTCTTTGAATTCATCACTCATGTTCCCACATTTCCATTTCTTTAAACGCTGGCTACATTTCCTCTAGCATTATTGTGAGAGTGCAGGCTGGGGGCCTAGAGGTCTCATCCCTGATGGTTCAAGCAGCCTCACTGAGGACGGAGGTGCACACAGGTGCCCTGGTTCTGTCTGTGGCTGCACACCTGGTCCAGCTCCCTTCTACCTCAGTAGTTGGTGACCTTCCAAAGAGAAGTCCTCTGCTCTCTAGATGTCTGAGACTTCCTCCTTGGAGGGGTCGAGCATCCTCTTTTGGGAATTCAGAGTCAAGGTCTGGCTTCAGTACAGATTGGCCTCTGGAAAGAGTTGATGCTTTCCCACTTATTGTACAGTGAGCGAAACTTGGGGTGAATATTTTAGGGGACTAGCTGGGATCTAGACTTTTATGAGCCCCTGACTATAAGCTCCCTGATGGCAAGGACTTTATCTTGTTCGCCCTAGTGTCCTGAGTGCTAGCATAACATCTACACGTCGCACTTCTTGAAACAGGAAGTCACAGTGGACCAAGTGCTCTGTTTTTCTGGCCCAGGGAACCTCGTGTTTCCCTGAAGCTCAGTAGCTCCCTCTCCTGCAGCTTCACGAACCTAAAACCAGAGACCACTCACTGTTATTTCTTTTTTGCTGTTGCTGTTGTTCATTTTGGTTCACCTCATTTATTTATTTATTTTTTATTGGAGTACAGTTGCTTTACAATGTTGTCTTAGTTTCTGCTGTACAACAAAGTGAATCAGCTGTAGGTATACTTATATCCCCTCCCTCTTGGACCTCCCCCTCATCTTCCCCCACCCCGCCCCTCTAGGTCATCACGGAGCACAGAGCTGAGCTCCCCGTGCTGTACCGCAGGTTGCCGCTAGCTATCTACTTTACACGTGGTAGTGTATTTATGTCAGTCCTAATCTCCCAATTCGTTCTTGACTCATTCAGTCATCAAGCAGAGAGTTAGTGCTCACCTGGATGTCAGGGACTCGGCCAGGCAGTGAGAAATCCAAATGTTTACAAAAAAGCCTATCATGGAGAATTTTTGACATATACACAAGTATATTCTATAGGCCCTAGTCTGTGGAGGACTTTTAACGGATCTACATGTGCCCATTCCCTGCCCAGCAACCATCCCATGTCTCTGCTCCACCCACGTGCTACCGCTGCCCTCCTCCATCTTCCCATATTATTTGAAGTCACAGTGTCTGTAAATATTCCAAAATGTTTTGCAAAGTAGGGAGTCTTTAAGATATACATAATCGCAATGCTATTATCACTTTCCACAATTCCATATTTTTCCTTAATATATTCAAATACTGAGGAGTCAAATTTGAATAGAACAGAGGTCTAACCATCAAGGAATTTATAGGCTAGTGGAACAGAGAGACAAGGAAATCAGTGGTTATTCTACAGTAGCGTCATATGGTTGTCTCAACGTGACCTAAGCATTCTGTGCTGGGGGGAGACAGACAGACAGACAGACAGACAGACACAAGGGGACGGGAAGGAAGGGAATACAAGGGGGAAGTGACAATTTCAATCCTGGGAGATGGCTCTCCTGCTTCCTTCCCCCATGAGCACATGACCGACGTAAGGGTGCGTGGAGGCAGGAACTCACGTTTCCTTCGATCAGTTCAGAGCATGACCATCTCACTGCCTGAATGTAAATTTAGTGTTTAGAGATAAATTTTTTAAAAATTTATTTATTTATTTTTGGCTGTGTTGGGTGTTCGTTGCTGCGCGCGGGCTTTCTCTAGTTGCGGCGAGGGGGCCTACTCTTCGTTGCGGTGCGCGGGCTTCTCATTGCGGTGGCTTCCCTCGTTGTGGAGCACGGGCTCTAGGCGCACGGGCTTCAGTAGTTGCGGCACGCGGGCTCAGTAGTTGTGGTTCACGGGCTCTAGAGCACAGACTCAGTAGTTGTGGCGCATGAGCTTAGTTGCTTCGCGGCATGTGGGATCTTCCCGGACCAGGGATCGAACCCGTGTCCGCTGTATTGGCAGGCGGATTCTCAACCACTGCGCCACCGGGGAAGCCCGAGAGATAAATTTTTTTTTAAACAGCAATCATCTCATCTCCTCAACAGGACTGAAAGCTCCTCTAGGGTCCGGGGAGTGAGAAGGATCTGGAGCTTACCATTCTCATAGCAAAATCACCACAGCAGGATTCAATGATTAGCTCACACAGGCATCCCTAATGCTACTAGCTGAGTGTTTAAGTTAAGCCTCAGACTTTGAGCTCTTGTGGTTTTTCTGTTTCATTAATTTGTTTCGTCTACTGTTGTGGAACCAGGTTCAGTAAGAAGAACAAGGAGAGCATAAATCCTTACACACACATGCCTTTTGGAACTGGACCCCGAAACTGCATTGGTATGAGACTTGGTATCATGAACGTGAAACTCGCTGCTGTCAAAGTCCTGCAGAACTTCTCCTTCAAACCTTGCAAAGAAACACAGGTCAGACAGTTACCTAGATGCATTAATTGTGTTTATTGTGAGTTTTTGAAACTGATATAGATAGACAGATAGATAGATAGATATCATACACAGACACACACACACACACACACACACATATATGAATGTGTTCTATTCAGGGAATAATTTGTCATATTGGACATGAATGTATTTGGAGCCATGTGTGACCTTTAAGCCATCTGTGACCTTCAGCTCTGGATGGCTAAGCCTGTGGCTTTGTAATGACCCAACTATAAAGGTCATCTAGAGTCAATGCAGTTAGCATGACATGATTATTTGCAGTCTTTTGAACCTCAGCAACGTTTTAAATTTCATTTCAAGTCCACCGGAAGGAAGGGGAAGTGTGTGCAGTCATGAGAGCAGTGATGACCACATCATGTGACAGTGGTTCTCAGCCTCTGCTTGTATAATGAAATTGATGGGGAGCTTTAAAAAAGCCCTGATGCCCAAGTCATCTCAGACTTCCTAAAATAATTCACCCGGAGTGCGGCCTTCAAAGCGGCCCCACTGATTCTCCTGTGTAGCCACGGTGAGAACCCCTGAATGAAAGCATTTCTGCCAGATGTGAAGGACTCCCACAGCCCCCTCACCTTCCAGGGGTCCTGCTGCCATCAAGATGGGCTCCCTGTACACTCTGATAATAACTCTGTGTGTGCTCTTCCCCGCCCCCCCACCCCGATTCTGTTCTTCCCCCTTCAAGTTCTAGCTCAATCCCGGGCCCCTCCATGGAGCCTTCCCCACCCAGTCCACAGCCCACTGTCCCCTCGGCTCTGTTATCAGTTACCACAGGCTGGCATTGTGGATCCTACCACTTAACTGGACACTTTGTCATGGAACCATCCAGTTTGGTTCCTATGTTTTCTTTACACCTATGAACGTCTTTAACTGTAGCCCCTCATTTTATTCCTTTCGTAAAGGCTGAACGATGCCTTCCAGTCACCCAGCAAATGCTTAAGGAGTTAGATGTGCAGTTGGTTAGAGTTCTTGGATACAAATTGTGAACAATTTGAACTTTTGAAATTTAACAGATGACATTTGTGTACATGCCTGGTGTACATGTGTATGTCTATCTGCAGGGGACAATTATGCATGTCATTTGAAATTTTTAAATAACAAGGTGTTACATTTATAGAAAGATCTGGAATCTCTCCTCTGAAGAACACAAAGAACAGTTACCGTTTTTTCATCTCAAACACGGCCCTAAAAGAAGGCTTATTTCTAGGAGTCACACATTTAATAAGCAGCTCCTCCCCTTGAGTAGGCTTTCTCAGGGAAGAGGAGGATAGAGACTGTTTCCATTTTACTTGTGGGCATCTGTGTGGCCGTCCTGTAGGTGTGTACAGACAGGGGACTCAGCCCTGAGAGAAAGGGGGCCTCTGGCACCCCTGGGAAGGGCAGATGCTCCCTGAAGCTCCACCCAGGCACCCACAGGCTGGGGCTTCTCCCTCCACGACAGTTTACTTGCCCGTTAGTCAACTGAGATTAGAAGGTCACTGTTGGTTCCCCCAACTCTGAAGGAGTGACTGGGTGAGAAAAGCGCCAAAAGTACTGGACCAAACACCGTAGGTCATCAGAAGTTCACCATTCGCACTACATTTGGGAGACAGGAAATGTTAAAAAAAAAAAAAAAAACAGGCATAATGCTTCACAACGACCTCTTCCGATCATGAAACTGGATGGGTTCTACTGGGAGAGGTGACTGGACTCTGCAGAAGTTGAGGAAGGCCCATGTAATTAACATGTGTGACTCCTACTAGGATTACGTTGCAAGTTTCAATGGACACAAAATTATCTTTACGTGGCTCAAGATAGTTGGCCATAATGCCTAAGAATCTGGTAAATTTTAAAACCTCATCCTTTGTACCTAAGATTTAAATCAAAAAAAGAACACAAACCAACCAGATTTTTGTCTCTAGCCTGGTATGAGATAAGCGCTCGATAGATATTTTGTGGAGAGAATGATGGATGAATGCTTTCACTATCTCGTCTTGACATAACTTAAAGAATAAGTATAAACAATCAAAGATAAGGAGGAAAGATTGGATGAAGCTACCAACTTCCAGTTATAAGACACATAAGCACTAGAGATGCCACGTACAACATGGTGGCGCTAGTTAACTTTTCTGTACGGTGTGTAGGAAAGTTGTTAAGAGAGTAGATCATGAGAGTTATCACCTGAAGGAAACAACAGTTTTTCTTTGTATCTGTGAGCCGATGGCTGTTAGCGAAACTTACTGTGGTGACAGTTTCACGATATATGTACGTCAGATCATTACGCTGTGCACCTTAAACTTATGCACTCCTGTAAGACAGCTATGTCTCAAAAGGTGGAAATTTTAATTTAATAAAAAAGATAATAAGGGAACGCGGCAAACAACTTTACTCCATATATTTTATACGTAAATGTGGCCAGTTCCTTGAAAGACACAACCGTTAAAGTTCACCCTATGAAAAACAGATAAGCTGACCAGCCCTGTATCTATTAAATACATGGAATTTGTAGTTTTTAAAAAAGAATCAAAGGTATACGACGCTAAAACTAGCTGTTATATGTTTGCAAAGCATTATTGTCCATAATGTATCTTATGTGTCAATACTTCGTTTCTCTTGCTGGCTGTGCTTCACTATTCGATTCTCACGTGTTTGTTTAACTGTTGCAGATGCCCCTGAAATTAAGCCCTCAGGTGCTTATTCAACTAGAAAAACCCATTATTCTCATGGTTGAGCCCAGAGATGGGACCTTAACTGGAGCCTGACTTTCCCTAAGGACTCGGCCTTTGTTCTTCAAGGAAGCTGAGTCCCAGGACAACAAGAGACCTCGATTTACTTTGTGATAAAACACAGAAATGAAGATGGGATTCACCTACTGCACTTGACGGATGACTAGAGATTCTTCACATTCATTTAGCTTTCTCACTGTCTACGTGGAGTGTTATATATTGTGTCATATAAGAGAGGTGATTAATAAGTGCCAGATATGCAAACTCAGCTTATCTGGTTCTCACAGAACTATCTCCACCCCACCACACCCCACTTAGGACCACCTACTCCTCCTGAGCACTGATCAGAATGAAAATTTCTCGCAAACTCTAATGAAAATAAGAATGATTGTGATGACTGAAGTAGTGACATTTGTATCACAGATTTTATTTGAATATTCTAAATTAAATATTACATTGAGCAAGTCAATAAACATCTCTTTACAGAAGTATAATCTGATGCCTCCGTGCACATTAGGCGGGAATGTATACAACTGAATCAGGGAGATTCAGTGACTACTTGCTTTTGACCATCAAAATCACTGGTTGGTTGGGGCGTTTATCAAAACTCCAATTTGACTCCTATTAAATAGGTAAGAGCCAATCCACTGCGACTTTGCCTATTGCTTAGAAAGTATATTCGTAGTTTATACCTACCTTTTTTGGAGCACATGTTTTTGGTAACACTCAACTGAGACACTTATATTATTTGTTTTGATTTAGTGTTTCCATCTCATCTCCCCTGATGTTTCCGGAAGGCAGGAAAGATGTTTTTCACACCTCTTTGCATTCCATCCTCAACTCCCAACTGTCTTAACCGCAATGAATGTGGAATAAAAGATGGTTAATTGGTCAGTTGTTCAGGCAGAAAGGCTACAAGCACTGATCAGTTTCAGTTGGTATCAGAAGCTGCCCAGGGCTCTTCCTTTCCCTTTTCTGCCCCCTCCCTCCATTTTCCCTCTCCCGCCTTGCCTTCCCTTCCTGGATAATCCAGTCCTAAAGTCATCGGGGGTGGGGTGACAGAAGGTGGGCAGGCGCACAATGCAGGGTGGGGGCAGAGAAGGGAGGCACGGTGACTCCAAGTCAGAGGCGGAGTAGGGAGGGGAAAGAGGCCACAGGAACAGCAGCCTGGCGTGAGTGTGGGAACCCAAGCAAGGCGAGAATGTTGCCCTCTCATACGCGTGGTCTGGCAAGGGCAGCCAGAGGCTAAATAGGGTGTGGAGAATGCAGGTAAGTTGAGGAGGTCATCCATGAGTGGAAAGGAATGAAGTGAGGACTAGCTACATAAAGGGGGAGTGATCAAGTAAGTAAGTATATAAAGGATGATGGAAGCCAGGATTCTCACTGCAGGAGAAGAGAGTCACTGATTCAGAGAGGGAGAAACCAGAATAAACCCCGTGGAGTCAGCAATTGAAAATGTGTAGTGTAAATCCATGCTTTTCTACATATATAGAAGAGAGCTAGCTAGATGATATAGACAGATGATAGAAAGATAGATGATGATAGATGATAGATAGATGATAGAAATGTGTGTATGTGTGTGTATAAAACTGCGTATTCCCTACTTTTCTCTACTGATATGGTTTAGAAACAGAATACCATAATAGCAATAAGCACACCTCGTGCCCAGATCTTGGCTTATAAATATCATTTCCCACTGAAAGGAGCCAGGTCTTCTTAGAGAAATGGCTGATTCCAGGGCTGGGAAAGCACATGATGCCATGGAACATCTTGGGCTAGAAGGCAGGGAGGTGTTAAACATTGACATGACAAAAGGACCCAGAAGCCAGCCTGAGGGGCTTCCCCTGCCCGAATCAGGGACCATTTGAGCATCATAATAAATAAGGATAGTAAGAGCTGTTAAGCCGTTCAAGAAAATAGGAAAACATGAGTACATACAGATATACGTAAATAAATTAATGAATGAATTGCAGTTTGACGAGGAAACTGACGTAGCTTCAAACTAGTGCTGCTCAAAATACCCGTTAATTATAGAGGGGAAGGGGCAACCAGAGTGGAGGAACCTGGCAGACAGCCCTTTCCTCATCAGAGAGCAGCGTCAGGGATGGGGTGACTTGATCGTGCTTCACCTGATGGGACTCAGTGAGAAGAACTCATCTCACCTGTGTGAGATCCCTGCCAAGGAGGCACACCTGAAGCAAACCCGGGAAAGAGGCGGGCAAACCCAAACGGAGGAACATTCTCCTCCTCGTCTGTAACGGTTTGGAATCTTCGAAAGAGTCAACATCTTGAAAACCAAAGATAGACTGAAAATGTTCCAGACGAAGGAGGCTACAGAGAGGCGACATCTAAACACAACTCGAGGGCTGGGTCCTTCTGCTACAAGGACATTGTTGGGACAGGTGGGGGAACCGGGGGCTCTGAGGTTAGACGGCAGTGATGTGTCAGCGTTAACTTCCTGACTTGGAGGTCATATTGTGGTCAGGTAGAGATGTCGTCGTCTGTGGGTCCTTCAGGGGGTGTGAAATATCAGGTTGGCGACTTACTGTGAGATGGGTCTGGAAAATGGTTCTTTCAAAAGATTCTTCAGTAAGTTTGTGATTGTGGGGGGAGGGTCACAAAGGCAGCTTTCTTTGGGCTTATACAGCTCTCCCCACTCTCTCACCTTAGTTTTCTTTGTCTTATTTTATTCTAAGGAGGCGGCACCACACTGTGACTGAGAGATGGGGGGATCTGAAGCTGGAGTTCCTGGGTTTCACATCCTAGCACCTTCCATAGCTGAGTCTAGACTAATCAGTGGCTTTGGGCAAATGAGACAAGCCCCCCATCCCTTGCATAGCTTGGACCAGAGAATTTGGCTGAATTTCAGTGCTTCTCTGCCCCTCAGCTGAATGCCACTGTGCACACATTAGCTCGGGCTCAGCTACTGTCTTAGGTTGGGTTCCCCAAAAGCAGAGCCTGAGGCGGGGGTTCTAGCACAAATACTTTACTGAGAAAGTGCTCTCAGGATAATTGAATGAAAGGAGCTGGGTGCAGGAAGAGGAAAAGCTGAGTGAAGATGTGGACTCTGTGGAACCCAATCCCACAGAGAGCTCGGAGACAGTTTTGTAATCCAGAGTGGGTCCAAACTGGAGGCAGGGGCCAACCTTTTGCACCCCATCAGTGAGTCATGGATTGGCCCTCCCATCCCCCAGGATGAACAAACTCCCAGGTGAAGCGGTTTCAATTTGGCCCCCGGAGATTCTCTAGAGAGCAGGGCAGCCTTTAATCAATAGCAGCCAATACTCTCAGTAACTGGGGGAGGAACGTGCAGCTCAGCGTAAGGGATCTGTGACTGCCTGGAAGTCCTGGCTGAATTTCATAAATACATCGTAAATACACCGTGTCTGTAAGGAGGGAATGAGCTCTTTGCTGTTCCTCTGGGATTTATCTTTTCTCTGCCAACAGTGGACTCAACTTTGGGAACTTTTCACAAACAATTTCTGCCCCAGGGGAGGAGGAGGAGAGTGGGAGAGATTTCAACCCAGGGGGCTTTGAGGTACTACAGAGGTGGGGAGACCTGGGGCTGGAGGTCCTGCTCAGGACCCTGAGCTCACACAGCTGGACAGACCCCCCCCAGCCCCAATTAGAATCCAGGAAATAATGTCCTGAACATTTATGACTCAGTGGCTCCACACACAGCAGGTGGCAAAAGAGGCATTTAAACACAATCAATAAGAAGGAAAAAAATAAGGAGTTTAGAGTCAGCAAACTCCCAACCTTTTAATTATTTTTTCAACTCCGATTTGAACTCATGTCTCCTCCTCTTGCTAACAAAATATACATTTCATAACTTGGACTACACTATAACGCTTGTGTATTAGCCACTAGTTGAACTTTTGGACCTCGTATTGAGTGGACATTTCTATAGGGTCTGGTAAGGGTCAGGTATCTGATGGGCAAGGTCACATGTTCTCTTCACTCAAAGCCACCAGGAGGCCCCAAGCCCCTCGGGTCATAGAACCGGGGGCTGGTGTGGTCTGGGCTCTTGTAGGAGGGAAAGACAACTTTTTTTTCTTTCTTGGCCGTGCCCCGCGGCATGTGGGATCTTAGTTCCCCAACCAGGGATCGAACTCCTCCTCCCTGCATTGGAAGTGCGGAGTCTTAACCACTGGACCGCCAGGGAAGTCCCGGGAAAGACATAATTATTAACGCTCATTCTATAGATTAGGCAACTGAGGCTGAGACAGTTTAAATAACTCAGCCGGGGCCCGCATATCAGTCACATTCAGCGGATCCCTACTAGCCAGCTGTCTACACAATAGGAGCATAGATATCCCTGGAGTCCATAGAAAGCTCAAGAGCCACTGTGGGGCTCGTTCGCAAGCACAACGTCTGCTTGTCTTCCTCTATCTATGGCAAATTCTCACAGATTCTTAACCATTTTGACTTTGCAGTTGCAAATGTCAGAATTCCAGAAATTTTACTACTTCACAACCACTAGGTGGCTATCAAAAAAGAAAAGATAAAAAGCAAATGTTGGCGAGAATGCGTAGAAATGGAAACACTGATTCTTTGCTGGCAGGGATGTAATGGGGCAGCCAGTGTGGGGAACAGTTTAGCAGCTCCTCAGAAAGGTAAACATAGACTATGACCCAGCAATCGCGCTCCTGGGTAGATACCTAAGAGAATTTCAACAGTTTCTCAAACAAATACCTATACCTGCATGTTCATAGCTGCACTATTCGCAAAGGCAGAAGGGTGGAAACAAGGAGAATCCAGGGATGAATGGATGAACAACTCTTGGCCTTCTCCATTAAGCTAGATGTACCCACAGGGAAAGAAAACTTCCAAACATAGGTGGATGGGTTTATCAGACCTTTGATTTCATTAGGGGGCAACCCAGTTCTCGGAGGAATTAAAAACAGCTGAGCGACATTGTTTTACAAACCTTAACAGGACCAGACGGGTGGCTCCAGAAACAAGTCAAAGCCCACCAATCTTTATTTACTACTCCCAAACCTCCCCTATTTATCTTAAGAGGCTTATAAGTTAAAAAAAAGAAAAAAATTCAGGCCTTAAGGCAACGAAACTCCTCCTGGGAGGAACTTGCATTTCTCTTCCTATGCCTTTGAGGTGTAAATGTTCTACCTGGCCTTCTCCAGGAACTCTTATCTAGGCCATGGTTTTAAAAAGCAAATTTCAGGAAGGTAATATTTTTTATTTTTTCAGTCTCTTAGCAGATTTTCTTTTTTTTAGTTGTTACACGGTTGTAATACAAACTCATTACCTACATAGAATTAGGCCTTTATTACAGATTGGGCTGTTTCTAGTCTTGGTTCCACCATTTTTTTTCTTAGTTAATTCTCATCTTATTTTTTAAAATTTATTTTTATTTTTATACAATTTTAAAATTTACTTTCCATTTACAGTTATTACAAAATATTGGCTATATTCTCCATGGTGTACAATACATCCTTGAGACTTTTTGATACCCAATAGCTTGTGCCTTCCAATCCCCTACACCTATTTTGCCCCCGTCCCCCTCCTCACTGGTAACCTCTAGTTTGTTCTTTATATCTGTGAATCTGCTTCTTTTTTGTTATATCACTGGTATGTTTTTTTTTCGAGTCCACATATAAGTGGTATCATACAGTATTTGTCTTTCTCTGTCTTATTTCACTTAGAATAATGCCCTCCAAGTCCATCCAAGTTGCTGCAGATGGCAAATTTTTGTTCTTTTTTATGGCTGAGTAATATTCTGTTGTCTATATATACCACATCTTCTTTATCCATTCATCTATTGATGGACACTTAGGTTGCTTACATATCTTGGCAATTGTAAATAATGCTGCTAGTAATATTAGGCCAGGGCTTCCCTGGTGGCGCAGTGGTTGAGAACCCACCTGCCAATGCAGGGGACGTGGGTTCGAGCCCTGGTCAGGGAAGATCCCACATACCGAGGAGCAACTAAGCCCATGTGCCAGAACTACTGAGCCTGCGCTCTAGAGCCTACGAGCCACAACTACTGAAGCCCGCGCACCTTGAGCCCGTGCTCAACAAGAGAAGCCACTACAGTGAGAAGCCCACACACCGCAACGAAGAGTAGCTCCCGCTCGCCACAACTAGAGAAAGCTGCATGCAGCAACGGAGACCCAATACAGCCAAAAATTAATTAATTAATTAATTAATTAATTAAAAAAAAAAAACCCAGCTCTGTAGCATTTGCAATAACAGTGGAATCACGCTGGGAGGAGTAGAAGCAAATATTTATCCCACACGGGGTTGACATGACCTGCCAAGTTATTTCAGGAGGCCCCTTGGAATCCAGGCAGACATGCCACAGGCACAGTTTGGAATTACAAGATCAGGCTCCGGGCTGTGGATTCATGGTTGAATTGCTTGGGCAAAACTCTTTCCCATACTGAACTTCTGTTTCCACAGCTGTAAAGTGGGCTGTGAATAATCCCAACACGGCTTATCTCGCAGAGTTTTCTTGAGGATCAATTAAGAGAGATAAGAAAGAACTTTATAAAGTGTACAGGGTGGTAGAGATGTTAGTGGTTAGCTTATCCGGAAAGAGACCCTCCAGGATGGAGTAGAAAGCGAGCAGCCATGAGAAGACCTCCTTCTCCTCTTCCCTTTGCCATAAAGTCTAGGGAAGTGCCTCTGCCTCAGGATAGGGGGCTTCCTCCGTGGTGCAATACACGTGGGGCGGAAAGCATATCCTCCTACCTCATCCCCGTTCTCATTGACGGGCTTGCTAGGGAGACTTACCTTGTCTGTGAGTTGGGGCGGAACACTGGTCACTACCCTCTCAGAGGACCTGGGCTCCAGAGCTAGTTCCCCCACTACTTCCAGGGCAAAGCTGAGACTAGCGACGGTAAAGACTTCAGGCTCTAAACCTAGATGAACTAAATCTGAATCCCAGCTCCGTGGTAATTGGCGATGAGTCCTTGGAGGGTCACTCAACCATTCTGCGCCCCCGTTTGTTGCTCATCTTTAAAATAGGAACCATACAATACCTATCTCATGGGGTTGTTGGATGGATCGAATCACTTAATGCAGGCCAACTATTCAGAACAAGAAATTGATCTCTCCTTGCCTGACGTTAGGTCTTGCTCTGTGTGGGGGGTGGGGTAAAATATATATACATCTATGATACAGATTGTTTCAAATAGACCTGACAACAGGTTATTTTAATCTCTCAGGGCAGGTGAGTAACTGTGCCTGGGAGCCAGTGATGATGTGAGAGGCATCCAGGTGGGGTCAGGATGAAGGGGGAGAATATTCCTCATTGCTCAGAGCAGACCTCCCTTGGTTCCACAGCGGGTCAGCAGATTTAGCATCTCATCTGCTTGAGGCCTGGGGCAAGGGACACCATCTAAGCCACACTGTGTGTGGTCTGTCTGGCAGCAGGTCCAGCACTAGACACTCTCACCACAGCCCTAACAGCCCTGCAGCCTTAGAAGATACGTCTGTCTGGCAGCAGGTCCAGCACTAGACACTCTCACCACGAGGCAAACAGCCCTGCAGCCTTAGAAGATACTGGTGCAGCCAAGAGTCAGTAGCTGCAGGCAAAGCTCTCCTTAATGCCAACACAATGTAAAGACTATAAAAATGATTGGCTTTACTGTTAGCCCCTTCCTTTTTACCCAAAGCAGCATTACTCTACCAAAAAGAGGGAAGCTGGAAAGAAAGCAAAGCATTCACCGAGCCCACCTTCTGCCTTGATGTGGAGCCTTGTGAGTTTCGACACTAGACGAGATCTTTCCTTGGGACCTGCGTTCTGACACGGTCACTCAATTGCTTGGCATCACTTTTTCTTTTCTTTTTTTTTAATACTTGGAGACTTTTTTCTCTTATTTATTTCTTTTATTTCTTATTTATTTTTGGCTGCACTGGGTCTTCGTTGCTGTGTGCGGGCTTTCTTTAGTTGCAGCGAGCAAGGGCTACTCTTCGCTGTGGTGCGTGGGCTTCTCATCGCGGTGGCTTCTCTTGTTGCAGAGCACGGGCTCTAGGCGCGCGGGCTTCAGTAGCTGTGGCGCACGGGCTTAGTTGCCCCGCGGCATGTGGGATCTTCCCAGACCAGGGCTCGAACCTGTGTCCCCTGCATTGGCAGGCGGATTCTTAACCACTGCGCCAGCAGGGAAGCCCTTGGCATCACTTTTGAATTCATGTAACCCATTGAAAGTTCAGAAGCAGCATTTGATCTGCCCTGGTTGCGATGGCTAAGGAAGGACCTGGGCGGAATAGCCCAGGCCACCCCCTTTTTTGGCAGTTGGTGCTCAGACCTCCACCAGCTGCTCTGGAGGGAGGATCGAAACACCCAGCGGGGCTTGGCCAAAGTACCTATTGGGCCTGTCCAACAGGCATGTCCTTTCACGCAATTTGGGGGGTTTATTTTATCACGTATTATAAGGTTTGCTGGATTTGTAGAGAATATTTGAGTCTTGTACTACCGTAAAGTCTAAACTCCAAAGAGGAAGAGACAAAGTCTTAAGCAACCATTCCAGAACATTTTATGCTTATTCATTCTATCTTGCCTGATACGTCTTTTGCTAGCCACAGGAAGGTACCTGAAGTTTGGAAGGGCCCCTTATCTTTCAGGGAAAATGGCTTGTAGAGCATGTTGAACCATTTATACATAACATACCTTCCTAATTTGCCTCTACAGTGTTAGTCTTGGAGGCCTAGCAAGTTCATGTTTAAAACCTTTGCTGGTAATCTCTTTGCTCAGCTTCTCTTCTCCTCCTCTCTGTTATCTCTCAGAAACACAAGAATGAGAATGCTTGCAAGATTTCAAAATCCCCAGCTGTGGGATTCCACACAGGAAACGTAAAGATGCGCTGCCAGCAGGTCTGTCACAGGGAGTGCCAGAACTTACTGGGTTGTGGAGACAGTTAACACAGAGAGACAGTAAAGTAACTGCTTTGTTACTGAGTATCTTCCAAAAAATGAGTGTGCCTGGAGCACTTAGCAGGTGAGTGTCACTGGTTGGAAGACCAGGTACCGTCATGGGGGAATGATCTGGAAATGGATCCCTTAGTCATTGATTCCTTTGTACAGTTTCATTCATGGAACATAATGGTTAATCACCCTTCTCTGTAGCTCAAGTCGACCACATTGCATGACAACAGAGACTTGGGTGTAGCTGAAAGGGGCTCACATTTCTACGATGGCAATGGAATCCTTGAACGCAGTTTGCATTCCATAGAAATAAAAACACTGGTTGCTCCAAGGCCTATTTCTGTAAATAGATTTCAGAAGACTCAGATCCCAAAATGGGGTCAGGGCATAGAGGTAAGGAAAAGCAAGTCTCCAAGCAATCTGTAAGAACAATGTCACATTAGGCTCTCAGGAACTGTCTGTTATCGAGTAGACGAAGTTAAGCAAGATATCATCATCAGAACCGAAAAAAAAAAACGTCCCCTTTCAACCTAGAATGAGAATCTAAATAAGCATCAGTGAATCTTCTGGAAGAATTCCAGCCTCAGCTTCTCAGGAACACTCAAATTTGGGAACATTTATCAAGTATTCAATCTCGGATTGAGATCATGGAGACTTCAGCTGCTTTTAGCTAATCATCATTACCTTCTGTGGGTCTCACAGTGGAGGTGGGGAAGGAAATGATGAGTGAAGAAAATACGCTTTTGGAGCTGCTGATATTATTTCTCGCCCATATGTTACCTCCCAAGGTTGACTGTTCCAGTTCTGAGTCAGTGACTGGCCAGCTCCAGCACTTATTCCACAATTCCTGTGACCTGGTTTTTCTCTTTCTTTATAGATATGGGACTTATTCACATGGACTTTTTAAGAAGCTGGGGATTCCTGGGCCAACACCTCTGCCTTATTTTGGAAATATTCTGTCCTACCGTAAGGTATGTGCTGTTTGAACTCCCTCTTTCGATTCTTATGGTTGCAAATCCCAGCTGAGTTCCATCCCCAAAATGCACCTTCTCAGGAGAAAGTTCTGAGGTTTCACACTCTTCAGAAATAGCACCATAGGCCCCACCCAGCACACGGCCAGTTTTATCTATTGTCAGCTTAGGAGCCTCAGTTTTTCCTCAGTCAGACAGCCCAGCTCTCTAGCTGATTCAGCACCGGACTTGATGTTCCATCTGGTGAGTATTGTGAAGAGGATTTTCTTTCTGCCAGGTGCAGATTTCCAGGAAGGATCAGTCCTATTTAGCATTAGGAGAAAAGCATGGAGGGTTAGCTGTGTAACTATGGCTCATTAGCTGTGTAAACGAGAGTCAGACTTTCCTGTTGGTAGGATAAGCTCTGGCTGCCCTTTTGTTCTTCGTTCTGGATTGATTGGAAACTTCATTGTCTAAGGCAGTCTGAGTATTCTTCATCAGGTAGTTTGCACATTCTCGAATTCTCTCAAGAACTGCTAAGTCCTGCAGCTGTTTCTGTGACTCTGCTCTGTTGCTACTCAGGACATCTTTTGGGCTTTGAGAGATGGAGCAAGAACTTTCTGCTTTGATTCTCGGCCTTCAAAGGGGCGCCTCATGGGTGAGTCAGAGCAGAGAGTGAGTATAACTGAGATAAGATGCTGGTTGCCTATCAGCTTCAGATATTTAACCACTAAATGAATTGCGTGGGGGTTTTTTAAAAAAAGGCAGAATCACCTATACAAAATCACTAAAAAGGAGATGATTTGATGAAATTATTAGAAATTTAAATCAGGGAACGGAATGTACTAGGTGAGACGTGGACTGTTTTAGTGGCGACTCTGTGGTTAATCCAGTTCTAATGCTTTGCCCATGGCCTGACCCCTGGATGGAAGGTTTCAAGTTCACATCCAGGCAGAAATCAGGCAGAGACTTCCATGCCAGCTGCTCTCTGCCTCAAATTTCCTTCCCTGCAGCCCTGGGCTTGTTCCTCAGATTCTAAATCTCCCAACAGAGGCCTAAATTGTCTCATTATTGCCTAAGAACTTCCTGAATTTTATTTCCCTCTGAAAAAGCAAATTTCCTTTCCAGCTTTCTCAGGTCAACCCCTTAGTTGATGGACACCAAGATTCACATTCCTTAGACTTTCTTTTCATTAAAATAGCACAACTGAAACTTTACAACAAGATTTTTTTATTCGCTGAGGTGAAAACTCAGGGCAAGTGTTTTCATTGCACTGTCCTTTGTGTACTTGTGGCATCTCCCCTTCTTTTCAGTGTTGAGCTGGAAAGCAGGAAAGTGAGTCCACTTTGTCATTCATTCATTCACTCACGTTCTCACTCAACACACATGCCTTAGACTTATTTAAATCTGCTAGACACTAGAGGTCACTGGTGCTTTAACTTCCTGATTCTTAAGACTTCTAGAAAGGGCTCAAGAGATGAATGAAACGGATGTTTAACTAGGAGATCAAAGTGTGCATAGGAAACTCTTACTTTTTCTCAGCTTCAGTTTTCTCATGCTTCCCTGGAGGATTATCTCAGAGGGTTATAAGATCTTGGAGACACACGTGCACAAGCAAAAACACTTCAGAAAGACAAGGAGTAATTAGAATTTACAGACAAGGGTAAGAGTGACTAAATTCTCCATTTCAAATACGTCCTCCATTTACCTTCCTTTCCCCTAAGACAGCCCTGAATGAGAGCTTCCTTACAACTTCCAATGAAAAATAGTAAGACTGATTTCATGGCATTAACGTCATTTTTGTCCCAATTAAAGGTAGGGCTCAATACATTTAGACTAATAATCTAATTCTGTTTCTCCTACAGGCTGTTTGGGATTTTGACAAGAAATTTTTTTTTAAGTATGGAAAAATGTGGGGGTGAGTATTCTGGAAGCTTCCATTGGATAGACTTGTTATGAGGAGGTGCCCCCTGTGGTGTGGAAGACAATCTCAGTCCAGAGCTTCCTAGGATGAAGTCATCTATCGTAAAGCTTTGGAGGCTTGTTCCTCCAGGGATCCCAGATGTCACCAGGTATCCAGGTCCACAGTCTGAATCAGGCCTGGAGAGTCACAGGTCATCACTTTGCTCCAGGCTTTGAGGCCCAAGGACTCCTAGGATCACTTTCTGTCCAGTGTCTCCCTCTCCCCCTTTTCTCCTTTTTTCTTCCTTAGGGCACCTTTAATTGCATAAAATGCATAATTCCAGACCCTTCTAATATGTGCTCATAAATTTATGTCATTATAACTTTCTCATTGATTCATTTTAAATTATAAGCCAGAAATCATTTTTGTAAGTTTTGGATTTAATATGTTTTTATGGAAACAGGGTTGGGGGGCACAGATAAATAGAATGGGAAACAATTTGTTTGTTTTTTTTGTTTTTTTTAACACTGTCTACAAGTATGGAGTTTGTTTTTTTCTTTTAAGCCAAGAATTTCAGTAGAACTGTGTATAATTATTTCATTATTCTATTCCTCTGATTTTGAAGAATTGTTGGATATTTCTTTTTTTTTTCATTTTGTGAAATGCCTACTACCTTTTTTTTTTTAACATCTCTATTGGAGTATAATTGCTTTACAATGGTGTGTTAGTTTCTGCTTTACAACAAAGTGAATCAGTTATACATATACATGTGTTCCCATATCTCTTCCCTCCCACATTTTTTCCAGGTGGGGCTAATTGACTTGATGATATTGTAGAGTGGCCAGGATTGATTGCAGCAGGAGTTCCCTTTCAGAGCTCTTGGAGGTTTGGTGAGAGCAGCAGGAGAGTGGTCATGTAGGGCTTGTTTGCCAGAAGCAAGTGGGAGAAGGCTCTGCGTCTCCGTACCTCTTCATCTTCTCCCAGCAAGTCCTCACAAACCATCAGGCCCTGCTGAGTTGGCACGGCCCGAAAAGGCAACGTGATCAAGTGGACAGAACACACAGCCCTTGCATTACCACTGGCCCAGCCCCAACTGCCGCTCCAACATTCAGTACTTTCCAGCTCTGGATGGAGTCACTTTTTCATCGTGGATCCCAGTTCTCTCTTTAGAAAATGGTTCTCATGCTTGGGTATAATATGAACCACCTGGGAGGGCTTGTTAAAACCACAGACTTTGTGGGAGTTCCCTGGCAGTCCAGTGGTTAGGACTCAGCACTTTCACTACGGTGGGCCCAGGTTCAATCCCTGCTTGGGGAACTAAGACCCCACAAGCCACATGGGGCAGCCAAAAAAAAAAAAAAATACAGTCTTTGACTCCACCCACCAACACACTGAACCTGGAGGATCTGGGATGGGGCCCAAGAATCTGAATTTTAACTCAGAGTGTAAGAAATACTAAGGCTGGAGTGACATCATGAGTATAAAGGGTCGCCCCAAACCACTATCCCTTCTCCACCCAGGTGTTTTTGAAAAAACATGATGGGAAGAAGGGAAATCATCCAAGAAATATGGTCAATCAGATGAAAAAGCAGATTAAGTGGCTCCTCAATCCCTTCTGTCACTGCTTCAACACTACATGCACTTGACACTCACTTAAACCATCTCAGTTTTAGGATTTTTTTTTTGAAATAATGCACTGGCTCTCAACCATTTTTTTTTTAACATTTTTATTGGAGTATAATTGCTTTACAATGGTGTGTTAGTTTCTGCTTTATAACAAAGTGAATCAGTTATACATATACGTATATCCCCATATCTCCTCCCTCTTGCGTCTCCCTCCCACCCTCCCTATCCCACCGCTCTAGGAAGACACAAAGCACTGAGCTGATCTCCCTGTGCTATGCGGCTGCTTCCCACTAGCTATCTATTTTACATTTGGTAGTGTATATTTGTCCATGCCACTCTCTCACTTCGTCCCAGCTTACCCTGCTCCCTCCCCATGTCCTCAAGTCCATTCTCTACATCTGCATCTTTATTCCTGTCCTCCTGCCCCTAGGTTCTTCAGAACCATTTTTTTTTTTAGATTCCATATATATGTGTCAGCATATGGTATTTGTTTTTCTCTTTCTGACTTACTTCACTCTGTATGACAGACTCTAGGTCCATCCACCTCACTTCAAATAACTATTACATTTCTTTTTACAGTTGAGTAATATGCCATTGTATATATGTGCCACATCTTCTTTATCCATTCATCTGTCGATGGACACTTAGGTTGCTTCCATGTCCTGGCTATTGTAAACAGAGCTGCAAGGAACATTGTGGTGCATGACTCTTTCTGAATTATGGTTTCTTCAGGGTATATGCCCAGTAGTGGGATTGCTGGGTCATATGGGAGTTCTATGTTTTGCTTTGTAAGGAACCTCCATACTGTTCTCCATAGTGGCTGTATCAATTTACATTCCCACCAACAGTGCAAGAGGGTTCCCTTTTCTCCACACCCTCTCCAGCATTTATTGTTTGTAGATTTTTTGAGGATGGCCATTAGTGTTGTTGAGCATTCTTTCATGTGTTTGTTGGCAATCTGTATATCTTTGGAGAAATGTCTATTTAGGTCTTCTGCCCATTTTTGAATTGGGTTGTTTGTTTTTCTGATATTGAGCTGCATGAGCTGCTTATAAATTTTGGAGATTAATCCTTTGCCAGTTGCTTCATTTGCTAATATATTCTCCTATTCTGAGGGTTGTCTTTTTGTCTCGTTTATGGTTTCCTTTGCTGTGCAAAAGCTTTTAAGTTTCATTAGGTCCCATTTGCTATTTTTGTTTTTATTTCCCTTTCTCTAGGAGGTAGGTCAAAAAGGATCTTGCTGTGATTTATGTCA
>NC_041227.1:75302406-75392883 GCF_002837175.3 Physeter macrocephalus | reverse complement strand
CTGTCCAGTTTTCCCAGCACCACTTATTGAAGAGGCTGTCTTTTCTCCATTGTATATTCTTGCCTCTTTTAACAAAGATAAGGTGACCATATGTGTGTGGGTTTATCTCTGGGCTTTCTATCCTGTTCCATTGATCTATATTTCTGTTTTTGTGCCAGTACCATACTGCCTTGATTACTATAGCTTTGTAGTAGAGTCTGAAGTCAGGGAGCCTGATTCCTCCAGCTCCGTTTTTCTTTCTCAGGATTGCTTTGGCTGTTCAGGGTCTTTTGTGTTTCCATACAAATTGTGAAATTTTTAGAACAAGAGTTCTTGACATGCCTGTGTCAGGTCTGGCACTATATTGGCAAATTTAAAAATTTTATCTTGTGCGTGTGTGTGTGTGTGTGTGTGTGTGTGTGTGTGTTATGTAATTCATATATATGTAGATGATTTCTTGTAATAATTACTTTAGACAGTATTTTATCCCCATTTTGCTGATGAGTAAAGTGAAGTTATAAGACACGAATAATGATAGCTAAATGAGGCTGAATTTGACTCTCTGGTCAATATTTTCTGAATTGTGTGAATAGATATTTTTCAGTTCTCATGTTCTCAAGCACTTCATCAAGGAAGTAACTGACAAAAAATACCTATGTTGGGTTTGACACTACAGTTGTTAATTTACAAAATTCATCTAAGTACATATATATTATTGATAGTATATACTATATATAGTACTATATATATATCACATATGCAATTAATATACATATCATATAATATTAAATATATGCATTTACATAGATATATATACTGTCATTCTAGTTTATGAAGTTGCTTTTGTAGGAATTACCTCATTTGATTTTTATAATAAAAGTGAACAATTTTTTAAATTTGAAGTTTAAAAGGGATAAGAGTCTTTCCAAAGTCATACAGCTGACAGATGTTGTGTGTCCTCATCAGAATTCTTTCTACCACCCAACCACATCTCTTCCAGCTCCTCTCCTTTCTGAAGAGCTTCCACTTTAACAAGGGACCAGGTATATTTGGATCAGCAAAGAATCTCTGAGGAACAGTATGATATTCTCAACTTTTGGAACTTTCCCGATGGACTCAGGCTTCAGGTGAAAGTAGGACAGTTTGTCCCAGAGGCTCCACGTGGACAAGGTTTTTCCATCTATGAAGAGTTGATCGATTGGGCCATCAGATTTAAAGAGGTTGGTTGCTGGATATTTATGACACTTACGTATTTAGAACAGAGCTGGGTCATGAGCACTTTGGTGACCTCCTCCAGGTCAACACGAGAAGCCGAGCACCCCCCTTCTAACTTGAGTAATTTTCTAAGTTTCCTTCAAATTTGAGCAATTTTCCCTTCCTAGTGCCTAACAGATTTGGGAGAAATACATCTAATCAAGTATATGCTCCTAACATTTGGTAGAGTTAGTGTCATGCAGTAGAGAAAAGCATCCAATGCAGTCAATGAATGGGCTCCTTTTTCAAAATAAAACTTGTTGGTTGTGCCTGAAACACTCTGGTTACACAGGACTAGATCACATGTGCAGGTTTCAACAAGACTTTCCTCTGATTTCTCGAGACTCTTCGCTCTGTGTGCAGCAAAAGCAGTGGCCCTGGACGGAGGAAATCTCCCCAGTGGGGACAGGCTGCCTGCTGCTTTGACTGCATGCGCTGCCCGGACAAGGAGATTTCCAATCACACAGGTACCGATCAGGAGGAATTTCCTTCCTCACCCTTTCATTTACATTCTTATTTGTCCCCCCAAAGTGAAGGATCTAGACGACTGAAATCTTCTAGTTCCCTCATTTATTCAGCAATTTCACTGTTAAAGTTAACAATAAAAAAAAAGTCTAATGTGGCTGAAAAACAGCAAGTATAGGGTGGGATGGTGGGACCCCATGATGGGAAGTGACAATGGTCTTGTACTGGAGAATTTTCACACCATAGTTAGTATTTTGGATTTGCCAACAGAGAAGCTAATTAAATGATGAGAGAGGGAAAACACCCCCGACCAATTAAATTTGTGGACAACATAAATTGGTCACTTTCCTTCCTGTTATTTAACATTGAAGCTCTGAGCAGCCCAACAATGCAAGGAACAAAAGGGGTCATATTTATAGAAAAGGAAAATACAAGAGGTTAAAGTACATCCTTTTGTACCAAAACTACTCCAAAGAATCAACTGAAACGGTGTAATTGCTAAAACTTTCATGTAAAATCTCCTGATTCAAGATACATATCTAAAAATACATGATTTTTCTTTTTATAAAAATAATCAACTAGATGAAATGATAAAATATTCCGTTCGGGGCTTCCCTGGTGGCGCAGTGGTTGAGAGTCCGCCTGCCGATGCAGGGGACGCGGGTTCGTGCCCCGGTCCGGGAGGATCCCACATGCCGCGGAGCAGCTGGGCCCGTGAGCCCTGGCCGCTGAGCCTGCGCGTCCGGAGCCTGTGCTCCGCAACGGGAGAGGCCACAGCAGTGAGAGGCCCGCGTACTGCAAAAAAAAAAAAAAAAAAATTCCGTTCGGATAGTAGCAATGTACAATATATCTCGGGATAACCTTAAGAACTGCATGGTAATTATATCATCAAAATGCAAACTTTTGGAGAGGTATATATATCTTGATTAAATGAAAGAACGAACCTTGACTTCTTTACACCCCCTGACTGGGCTCACCCTCGGGCCAATGGTGAAAGCATGGAAAGTTATAAAAGCAGTAGGTGGTCTGGCTTGCTCAGTTCCGGCAGATTGCTGTAGAACACCTCAAGGGCAGAATTCCTCAGGCTCCTCCTCCATGCCTCTTGAAGTTTGCTTACAAGCAGTGATGACAGTGTAAAACAGAAAATGCCATGGATATGACTTACTTCTCGGGTAATTGACTGTTAGGTCAGGTGTGTACCCAGGAGCTCTCAGGCGCACACAAGCTCAAATGAATCCTTTTAGGGAAACTCAACCTCTTCTTCAGCATGAACCCTTTGCAAACTTGGCTGCTGACTAGCTCACTTGGAATTAGTGTTGGCTTTACTTGCACGTTTTTCTCATTAGAAGCTCATTGTCGTCAGGTGGGGGGGTCATTGCCAGAGCAGCTTGCAGTGGATCCTGTGCCCTGAAAAAGAGCCCTTTGCTTTGCTTGATCCGATTTTTACTATGTTCTGGGCTTCGCACACATTTGGAATCAAAAGTACACCGAACACTGCAAAGTTCTGCCGGTTTTCTCTCCCTGTATCCACAAATCAGGCTGTAAAGTATAATTTCTCCAGAATTCACTCATTAACTCCTCTTATTTCTATCTGCTTTACTCGATGACCTTCCTCTTTTCTCTGTCACAGATCCCCCTTCCTGTCTATATAACATCTCTTTATTTTACAGAACACAAATTTGGAATTGGGAAACATCCTAATCTACTCAGAAATAATTAGTAGGCTTAAAGAAATTTTAAATAACAATGCCAGAACCCTCATTTTGAAATCAGGCAAAATCATTTCAAATTTCATTTGTAAGAAAAATCAATTCCAAGAAAATAATTATATAAGAGAGTGATTAGGGTGAAAACCCCATTTAAGATATTGAAGGTTATTAAAAACTACTCTTTCTTCACCATCGTTAAAGCACTCTTGTTTAAAAACAAGGCAAAAATGATCATTTTGCCACAATTGGGTAAGTCCAGTCTCTAAATAAGTACACAAAAGTGCAGCAGCTTTTCTATGGACAAATAATAACTGTATTAACTCTATGGCAGAAAAATATTCCAAAATGTAGGTACGCATTTAAAATATTTAGTAATGGACTGCAAGTGCACAAGTCTGATACAAAAGCATTCTAAAATTATTTGTTGGGGAAATATGGAGTCAATAATCCTGGCACAGGCCAGGGATGCTACTCAGGTGAGATGATTCAAGCTCAGTCTAGAGACAGGTGTTTATAGTTAGTTACGTGGAGAAGGGAGGAAATGATGCCCCAGGAAGAAGAGAACGCCAGTGTGATACACACAGGTATGAGGACAAAGGAGCATTCTGAGAACTGAAGGTAGATTTCTTTCAAGGTTTTGATAGTAATGAAGGACCTCAAAGGGCCGCTCACCCAACAGGGCACCAGGTCCTGATCAGTTGAGCCGAAGATTCCTTTAAACCTTCGGGAAACAGGTAATTTTCCCTCAATTTAATAGTACCATGATATTTTTAAAGAGGAAAGCTTCATAAATTTTATGGTTTGCTTTTGTTTATTATAATTCAGTAGAAGATTCTTGCCAATATTTGGACAATTGTGAACTCAGGTCTGCCTGACTCTAATGTTCTTTCAAGTACTTTTGTTAGAAAACTTTTAAAAATTTTAGCTCCGGTTGGCTGTGGTGTGCTATTTATTTAATGTACTTGATTACTCTCTTCTAAGGCTTTATTTAAAATTTATTAGCATTTCATAAATGAGATTGGCCTATGGTTTTCTTTTTGATGATAAATTTATGAAATTAAATCTTGAGAAATTCATACTGAGATAAATATCAATATACAGACATTTCTCTGAACCCTGTAATTCGAAGAGAATGACAGCTTTTTCAGAGAAAAGGTTGTAATGAACATGAAAACTAGCAAAAGGTGTATAAGGGAAAGATCGCAGGCTTTGGAATCAGACAAATGTAATTAGGGCCCAGACTACGGTAAGGTAAGAGAGGTGCAGGAGGTACAAACGTTAAAGAGGCACTCGGGGTCTTGCAGGGACAGGGTTGGCACCTGAAACAGAATCCTGCTTGAATTTTGCCCCTGTGGGTGTCCTATTTGGCTCACCCTAATTCAGCCCCCTGGTCACGAGTCTACATCTAGCCCTGCTCGACCTACCTCCAAGGTCTCGGGTGAGTTACTTCAGCTCTTTAAGCCTCAACAGTTTTCTTCTGCAAAGTGGTTGCTTCTATCTACCTACCTCCCGAGATTCTGTGAAAATTGAAGGGGAGATATTACACGAAGCTAATTGCCTGGAGTATCACAGGTACACGTTAGAATTGGTTTCTTTAGCCTTCCTACTCCACGGCCTCAAAAAAAAAAAAAAAAAAAAAGGTGCTGCAGGAGAAGCAGGTAGAACGTAGATAATAACAGAGCTTTTTGCGTGGTTGGGAGTTTGGACTCAATCTTGAACAGTGATTCTCAAAGTGTAGTATGTATACCAACGACATCAGAATCACTGGAGAACGTGTTAGAAATGTAAATTCTGAGTTTCCCAGTCAGGAACTCTGGTGGGGGACCAGCAAACCGCTTTAACAAGCCCCGCATATGATTCTAATGCATGCTAATGTCTGAGAATCACTGATCTAGAAGAACATGAGAATAATTGTGGCGTTTGAATCAAGAAGTAGTATGAAAGGATTTAAATAATAGAAACAGTAATACCTGTGATTGAATGGATGAGAGGGATTCAAGACAGAAGACTGGGAGACTCATTAGGGAGTGATTCTGTTAAAATACAAGTTATTCAAATTGGAGCAACATAGTGAAAGTGATCATGAACAGGACATAGGTTTGCAATGATGTGGATAACAGAAATAATGGAAATTTGTAGCTTCGTAAGTGAGCGTTTATGCCTTGGCCCTCTCTATATGTGCAACAGCTGGGATATTCTCTGGGTCACTGTAGGTTATCAATAAACGCTTGCTTTCGAGTGAATGAATCCAAGATATGTCCTACTCTGCCCATATCTAAGTCAAATAGTTGGGTGTAATTTTTGTTTATATGAAAGAACATGTTCCTTTGCATATGTAAGATAAACAAAAGAGGTGATGTTAGGTTCCTTGGTCCTGGATATACTAAGAAAAACTAGACAGCATTAACTCAGAATTCTTCACTCCGTAATGTTCCTTTATTTGGTGTCGAATTATACAAATTTGACCACATGTAAATATTTGGGGAGCTCAAGAGAATCACTGAACCCAAGGTAATGGCACCTTGCTTTACTTGCTGGATGTGAAGCAATGTATGAAGTGTCCAGACCATCAGTACCCAAACAGTGATTGAGATCTTTGCCTCTCAAAGGCTGTGACCTTCTTGTCCTATGAAGATCCTCTGAGGATGGTCCTTGCCTGCACTGCCCTTTGTCTGTCTGTCCTCACAGCTGTAGTTCTTGGCGTCTTTATGAAGTATAGGGACACCTCCATAGTCAGAGCTAATAACCGGGCTCTCAGCTGCATCCTGCTCATCTCCCTCATCCTGTACTTCCTCAGCTCATTCCTCTTCATTGGCCATCCCAACACTACCACCTGCATCCCCCAACAGATGACATTTGGAGTCGTGTTCACTGTGGCTATTTCCACCATTTTGGCTAAAACCATCACTGTAGTCCTGGCTTTCAAGGTCACAACCCCAGGGAGAAAGATGAGGCGGTGGTTGCTTTCAGGGGCACCCAATTTGATCATTCCCATCTGCTCATTGATTCAAGCGACTCCTTGTGCTGTCTGGTTGGGAACCTCTCCCCCTTCCGTTGACATGGACACACATTCAGAGCCTACCCTCCTAATCATTGTGTGCAATAAGGACTCCGTTGTCATGTTCTAACTTTCCTTAGGATACTTGGGCTCCTTGGCCCTCTCGAGCTTCACCTTGGCCTTCCTGGCCAGAAGCCTGCCTGACACTTTCAATGAAGCCAAGTTCCTGACATTCAGCATGTTGGTGTTCTGCGGTGTCTGGATCACCTTCCTCCTTGTGTATAATAGCACCAAGGGGAAGGTCATGGTGGCTGTGGAGATCTTTTCCATCTTGGCTTCCAGTACTGGGTTACTAGGATGCATCTTTGCCTCCAGGTGCTATAATATTCTCCTTAAGCAAGATAGGAATACCCCAAGATTAAGGGGTAAAACAAACTCTGGGGAAAAAAAATAAATATTTAAGGCTTTACTTCATGGATCTCATAAAACATTTAGAAGGCTTTAAATTAAGCAATACTTTGAAGAGTTCACTCCTCACACCCTGCCATGGGTACCTAAATGTTCTAACATCATTTCCTCCTTGATTTGCAATGCCCTGGTTATAATAAACTAAATTCCTAAATATAAATCTGTGTTCTGCACTCACTATTCTTTCATTGATTCTTTCTCTGAATTAATACCCTGATGTTTTAACTTTCTGGATTTCATGGTATGTTCTGACTGTTGATAATACCTGTTCTTCGTTATTGCTGTTTTTCAGTTATTTTCTGTTTATTCTTACAATTTTCTCTTTGGCTTTTTGAATGGTCTTGGCAAATTCCATAATACACAGTAAGAGATTTGGATTGGAATCATTTTGAATTCAAAGATTAATTTGAAGAAGGACTGACCTCTTTGCAATTAAAAGTTTCCCACTCAGGAATGTGCATTATCTCTATTTATCTTAGCATTTTCAGTTTATTTATGAATGTTTTATTATAGTTTCTGACTGGTTATTTGGGTTGTTAAGTAATGTATTGTTTCTTGTACATTTCTTGAGCTTACTTGTTTGCTCCTGTTAATTGTAAATTGATTCTTTTGGTCTTCTAAGCTATGAAAAATACTGTAAGGTTTCTTTCTGCTCAAGATAACTTACTTCTTTCCTAGTGTATTGGCAAGATTCTTTAATACAATGCTTAATCGTAGCAGTAATTGTAGCTTTGTGTCTTGGCTTTAGTGGGAAAACTTCTAATGTTTTTTTTTTCCATTAAAAAGTATGTTTGTGATAGGTCTTTGGATCATACCTTTTTGTTAATCCAAATGAATATCTCATTAATGATGAGAGTGCCCTGTATTCAACCCAACCTAAGTTTTTTACATAAATTTTAAAAATTGTGATAAAACGCCCATAACATAAAATTTACCATCTTAACCATTTTTAAGTGTATGGTTTCAGTAGTGTTAAGTACCTTGGCATTGTGTGAAACAAATCTCCAGAACTCTTTTGGTCTTCTCAGACTAAACCTCTACACCCATGAAACAATTCCCCACCCCCCGGCATTCATCATTCTAGCTTCTTTCTCTATGAATTTGACTGCTCTAGGTACCTCAGAGAAGTAGAGTCATACAGTATGTGTGTTTTCATGACTGGCTTATTCCACTTAGAATAATGTCCTCAAGGTTCATCCATGTTGTAGCATGTGTCAAAATTTCTTTCCTTTTCAAGGATGCATAATATTCCATTGTATGTATATTTACCACATTTTGTTAATCCATTCCTTCATCAATGGGCACTTGAGTTGCTTCCACTTTGGGGCTCTTGTGAATTATGCTGCTATGAACAAGGGTGTACAAATACCTCTTTGAGATCCTGCTTTCAGTTCTTTTGGGCATATACCCAGAAACGGAATTGCTGTAATTCTTTTTTTTTTTTTATTTTTTGAGGAACCACCAAACTCTTTGCTAGAGTGACTGCAGCATTTTACATTCCCATCAACAGTGCACACACGTTCCAATTTCTCCACATCCTTAGCAACACTTGCCCTTCTCTGCTGTTTAATAATAGCAATCTCAATAGCATGAGGTGGAATCTCATCGTGGTTTTTGTTTGTTTGTTTGTTTTTATTAAAGGGTGAGATTCATTTTTCCTACTGCTATTGATCTCAGAGAGACAGCAGTGAGTGCTGGCTTGAAGGGAGATCTTAGTTCTCCGCCCAGGAATTGAACCTGGGTAGCCTGTATGAAAACCAGGAATCCTAGCCACTAGACTAGCAAGGGCTAGAGGCTGAAGGAAATTTCCCCGGCCCTTGCCCCCACTGAAAAATGCATTTCTCAACGAGGCAAAAACTGTAAAAACAGGTACAAAGTTTATTATTAGAGACAGCACAAGTGGGAGAGCACACAGAGAAACAGTTTGTTAACACCAACGCGAGGCAGAAATACACGCCCAGAGAGAAAGGGTGTGGGCGTCCTCCCTAATGAGGAGGAGCCAGTAAAAAGACGGTTCAAGCATTTACATAGGGCAGTTCTTCGGGTCTTTGTTTACCTTTGGCCAATTATCTGGTTTCTTTTTCCACACCTGCCCTACCCTAGGATCCTCCCCAACATGCGTGGACAACTTTTTTCCAAGATGGATTCCAGCCCACCCTCTGGGGGGGCCTTAACATCACCTATTATGGGGTGGTACTCCCTCCTTTTTGACCCCCAAGGAGCCTTTCTGCACTGTGCAATGTCTCCCTTGCCCCAAGGAAGGGAAATATATGACCTCTTGATCTTTTACTCAGAAGGGTTTAGCTCCTCTATGCTCCTGCCATGACTAATATATTAAAGTGCCCTCAGGAGACAAAGCCTGGCTATTTACCCTGTTTCTGTTGTTATTTCTATGTCGAAGTGCAAACAGGAGGCTGGTTGTAAATATCTAACCTGGAGCCCACCTATCTCGTGTCTCAGGAAATGCAAACAGGAGGCTAGTTCTAAGTGTCCAGCCTGAAGCCCATCTTTTTCTCACCGCAAGAAATGTAAACAGGAGGCCAGTTGTAAATGCCTAGCCTGGAGCCCATCTGTCTCCTGCCTCACTATTAAGATGTAAATGACGTATAACACCGTATTAGTCCAGGGTGTACAACACACTGATTTGATAGATGTATGTATTCCAAAATGATTAGCAAAATGAGTTTAGTCAATTCACCTCAAATAGTTACAATTTTTTTCTTGTTATAAGAACTTTGAAGATCTACTCCCTTGGCAACTTTCAAGTATACAATTCAGTACTGTTAACTGTAGTCACCTCGCTGTACATTATATCCTTCAAACTAATTTATCTTGCAACTGGAAGCTTTTACCTTTTGATCACCTTCACCCATTCCCCCCACCCTCAGCCCCAACTCTGGCAATCACTAATCTGTTCTCTGTACCTAAAAGGTGAGGGTTTTTTTTGGTTCCACACACAAGTGATAGCGTAGAGTATTTGTCTTTCTCTGTCTGACTTATTTCACTTAGCATAATGCCCTCGCGGTCCATCCATGTTGTCACAAATGACAAGAATTCCTTATTTTTTACGGCTGATAATATTCCATTGTATATATATATACCACATTTTCTTTATCTATTCATCCTTAGATAGACACTTAGGTTGTTTCCGTATCTTGGCTATTATTGGGTGGGCCAAAAGGTTCATTCGGTTTTTCTGTAAGATGGCTCTAGTAGCACTAAGTTGTCTTTAACTTCATTCAAAACAATTTTGTTAGATTGTATGTGACAGCTGTCATATCAGTGTACATTTTAAAAAAGACTTATCAAAATTGGTGAATTTTGGTGTGGCCATTTTAATATTGAAGATGGAAGAAAAAAAGCAACATTTTCAGCATATCATGCTTTATTATTTCAAGAAAGGTAAAAAATGCAACTGAAACACACACACACACACACACACACACACACAAAATTTGTGCAGTGTATGGAGAAGGTGCCGTGACTGATCGAACATGTCAAAAGTGATTCGCAAAGTTTCGTGCTGGAGATTTCTCGCTGGACGATGCTCCACGGTTGGGTAGACCAGTTGAAGATGGCAGGGATCAAATCGAAGCTCAAAATATCCAAATCAAGCGCTGAAAATCATTTGCACCAGCTTGGTTATGTTAATCGCTTTGATGTTCGGGTTCCACATAAGTTAGGCGAAAAAAAACCTTCTGGACCATATTTCTGCATGCGATTCTCTACTGAAACGTAATGAAAACGTTCCGTCTTTAAAACAAATTGTGAGAGGTGATGAAAAGTGGATACTGTACAACAGTGTGGAACAGAAGAGATGGTGGGGCAAGCGAAATGAACCACCACCAACCACACCAAAGGCCGGTCTTCATCTAAAGAAGGTGATGTTGTGTATATGGTGGGATTAGAAGGGAGTCTTCTATCATGAGCTCCTTCCGGAAAACCAAAAAATTAATTCCAACAAGTACTGTTCCCAATTAGACCAACTGAAAGCGGCACTCGACAAAAAGCGTCCAGAATTAGTCAACAGAAAACGCATAATCTTCCATCAGGATAACGCAAGACCGCATGTTTCTTTGATGACCTGGCAAAAACTGTTACAGCTTGGCTGGAAAATTCTGATTTATCCGCCGTATTCATCAGACATTGCATCTTCAGATTTCCATTTATTTTGGTCTTTACAAAATTCTCTTCATTGAAAAATCTCAATTCCCTGGAAGACTATAAAAGGCACCTGGAACAGTTCTTTGCTCAAAAAGATAAGAAGTTTTGGGAAGGTGGAATTATGAAGTTGCCTGAAAAATGGCAGAAGGTAGTGGAACAAAAGGGTGAATACGTTGTTCAATAAAGTTCCTGGTGAAATTGAAAACTGTGTCTTTTATTTTTACTTAAAAAACCGAAGGCACTTTTTGGCCCACTCAATATTAATAACACTGCAATAACTGGGGGGCAGATAACTTTTCAAGTGGTGATTTCACGTCCTTGGATATATACCCAGAAGTTGAATTCCTAGATCATAATTGTAGTTCTAGTTTTAATTATTGAGGAACCTCCATATTTTTTCAATAGTAGTTCTACCAATTTACATTCCCAACAGGGCACAGGGTTCCCTTTTCTCCAAATCCTCTCCAGCACTTACCTCTTTTTTTTAATATAAATTTTATTTTATTTATTTTTAAATAAATTTTATTTTATTTTTTATAAATTTTATTTTATTTATTTTTTATATATTTTATTTTATTTTTTATAAATTTTATTTTATTTATTTTTTATATATTTTATTTTATTTTTTATAAATTTTATTTTATTTATTTTTTATATATTTTATTTTATTTTTTATAAATTTTATTTTATTTATTTTTTATATATTTTATTTTATTTTTTATAAATTTTATTTTATTTATTTTTTATATATTTTATTTTATTTTTTATAAATTTTATTTTATTTATTTTTTATATATTTTATTTTATTTTTTATAAATTTTATTTTATTTATTTTTTATATATTTTATTTTATTTTTTATAAATTTTATTTTATTTATTTTTTATATATTTTATTTTATTTTTTATAAATTTTATTTTATTTATTTATTTTTATTTATTTTTTTGGTTGCATTGGGTTTTCGTTGCTGCACGCGGACTTTCTCTAGTTGCAGCGAGTGGGGGCTACTCTTCGTTGTGGTGTGCAGGCTTCTCATTGTTGTGGAGCACGGGCTCCAGGCGCGTGGACTTCAGTAGTTGTGGCACTCAGGCTCCGTAGTTGTGGCTTGCGGGCTCTAGAGAGCAGGCTCGGTAGCTGTGGGGCACAGGCTTCGTTGCTCCACGTCATGTGGGATCTTCCCGTACCAGGGCTCAAACCCGTGTCCCCTGCATTGGCAGGCAGACACACACACACACACACACACACACACACAAAATTTGTGCAGTGTATGGAGAAGGTGCCGTGACTGATCGAACATGTCAAAAGTGATTCGCAAAGTTTCGTGCTGGAGATTTCTCGCTGGACGATGCTCCACGGTTGGGTAGACCAGTTGAAGATGGCAGGGATCAAATCGAAGCTCAAAATATCCAAATCAAGCGCTGAAAATCATTTGCACCAGCTTGGTTATGTTAATCGCTTTGATGTTCGGGTTCCACATAAGTTAGGCGAAAAAAAACCTTCTGGACCATATTTCTGCATGCGATTCTCTACTGAAACGTAATGAAAACGTTCCGTCTTTAAAACAAATTGTGAGAGGTGATGAAAAGTGGATACTGTACAACAGTGTGGAAGTGTATGGAGAAGGTGCCGTGACTGATCGAACATGTCAAAAGTGATTCGCAAAGTTTCGTGCTGGAGATTTCTCGCTGGACGATGCTCCACGGTTGGGTAGACCAGTTGAAGATGGCAGGGATCAAATCGAAGCTCAAAATATCCAAATCAAGCGCTGAAAATCATTTGCACCAGCTTGGTTATGTTAATCGCTTTGATGTTCGGGTTCCACATAAGTTAGGCGAAAAAAAACCTTCTGGACCATATTTCTGCATGCGATTCTCTACTGAAACGTAATGAAAACGTTCCGTCTTTAAAACAAATTGTGAGAGGTGATGAAAAGTGGATACTGTACAACAGTGTGGAACAGAAGAGATGGTGGGGCAAGCGAAATGAACCACCACCAACCACACCAAAGGCCGGTCTTCATCTAAAGAAGGTGATGTTGTGTATATGGTGGGATTAGAAGGGAGTCTTCTATCATGAGCTCCTTCCGGAAAACCAAAAAATTAATTCCAACAAGTACTGTTCCCAATTAGACCAACTGAAAGCGGCACTCGACAAAAAGCGTCCAGAATTAGTCAACAGAAAACGCATAATCTTCCATCAGGATAACGCAAGACCGCATGTTTCTTTGATGACCTGGCAAAAACTGTTACAGCTTGGCTGGAAAATTCTGATTTATCCGCCGTATTCATCAGACATTGCATCTTCAGATTTCCATTTATTTTGGTCTTTACAAAATTCTCTTCATTGAAAAATCTCAATTCCCTGGAAGACTATAAAAGGCACCTGGAACAGTTCTTTGCTCAAAAAGATAAGAAGTTTTGGGAAGGTGGAATTATGAAGTTGCCTGAAAAATGGCAGAAGGTAGTGGAACAAAAGGGTGAATACGTTGTTCAATAAAGTTCCTGGTGAAATTGAAAACTGTGTCTTTTATTTTTACTTAAAAAACCGAAGGCACTTTTTGGCCCACTCAATATTAATAACACTGCAATAACTGGGGGGCAGATAACTTTTCAAGTGGTGATTTCACGTCCTTGGATATATACCCAGAAGTTGAATTCCTAGATCATAATTGTAGTTCTAGTTTTAATTATTGAGGAACCTCCATATTTTTTCAATAGTAGTTCTACCAATTTACATTCCCAACAGGGCACAGGGTTCCCTTTTCTCCAAATCCTCTCCAGCACTTACCTCTTTTTTTTAATATAAATTTTATTTTATTTATTTTTAAATAAATTTTATTTTATTTTTTATAAATTTTATTTTATTTATTTTTTATATATTTTATTTTATTTTTTATAAATTTTATTTTATTTATTTATTTTTATTTATTTTTTTGGTTGCATTGGGTTTTCGTTGCTGCACGCGGACTTTCTCTAGTTGCAGCGAGTGGGGGCTACTCTTCGTTGTGGTGTGCAGGCTTCTCATTGTTGTGGAGCACGGGCTCCAGGCGCGTGGACTTCAGTAGTTGTGGCACTCAGGCTCCGTAGTTGTGGCTTGCGGGCTCTAGAGAGCAGGCTCGGTAGCTGTGGGGCACAGGCTTCGTTGCTCCACGTCATGTGGGATCTTCCCGTACCAGGGCTCAAACCCGTGTCCCCTGCATTGGCAGGCAGACTGTTAACCACCGTACCACCAGGGAAGTCCCTTTTTTCTTTTTGATAAGAGCCATTCTAACAGGTGTGAGGTGATATCTCATTGTGGTTTTGATTTACATTTCTCTGATGATTAAGGATGTTGAGCACATTTTAATATTCCTGTTGGCCATTTGTGTGTCTTCTTTGGAAAAATGTCTATTCAGTTCCTCTGTCCAATTTTTAATTTGTGTTTTTGCTATTGAGTTGTGTGACTTTCTGATATATTTTGGATATTAAGCCCACATCAGATATATGATTTGCAAATATTTCTCCCATTTTCTAGGTTGGTTTTGCATTTTTTGATGGTTTCCCTTGCTGTGAAAATCTTCTGCTTTTTCATTTGCGGTCCCACTTGTTTCTTTTTGTTTTTGTTGTTTTTGCTTTTGGTGTCATATCCAAAAAATATTGTCAAGACTGATGTCAAGGAGCTTATCTCTTATGTTTTCTTCCAGGAGTTTAATGGTTTCAGGTTTTACTTTCAAGGCTTTAATCCAATTTGAGATGATTTTTCTTAAATCATACCCCAGATAACTAGTGAGGTTGAGCATCTTTTCATGTGCTTGTTGACCATTTGTATAACTTTTTTGAAAAATGTCTATGCAAGTCCTTTGCCCATTTTTTAATTGGATTATTTTATTGTGGTTGCCTTTGAATTGTAGTCATGCTTTATATATTCTGGATATTAACCTCTTATCATGAAGCTTTCCCTTTATGTTTTCTTCTAAGAGTTTAATAATTTTAGTGCTTACCTTTAGGTTTTTGATACATTTTCGCTTAATGTTTTGCATAGTGTAAGGTAAGGGTCCAACCTTATTCTTTTGCATGTGGATATCCAGTTTTCACAGCACAGTTACTGAAAAGACTGTCCTTTCCCCATTGAATGATCTTAGTATCCTTGATGATAATTATCTGGCCATATATGTGAGGGTATTTTTCGGGGTCTCTATTCTGTTTCATTGGTCTATACATCCATATATATGCCAGTATCACGCTTTTTTGATTACTGTAAATTTGTAGTAAGTTTTGCAATCAAAAGGTGTGAGCCTTCCAATTTTAGTCTTTTCCATGACTGTATTGGCTATTTGGGGTCCCTTGATTCCATATAAATTTTAGGATAGATTTTTCCTTTTTTGGAAACAAAATGCCATTGAGATTTTGATAGGTTTTGCATTGACTCTGTACATCACTTTGGATAATAAAGAGCTCTTAATAATATAAAGTCTCCTAATCCATAAACACAAGATATCTTTCCATTTATTTACATTCCTTTAATTTCTTTCAGCAATGTTTTGTAGTTTCAGTGTATAGATCTTTCACTTCCTTGGATAAGTTAATTCCTAGTATTTTATGCTATTTGATTTTTATTGCAAGTGGAATGAAGTTGGACTCTTACCTTCCACCGTATTCAAAATTTAACTGAAAATGTATCAAAAACCTAACGTAAGAGCTCAAACTATAAAACGCTTAGAAGAAAGCATAGGGGGAAAACTTCATTACGTTGCATTTGCAGTGACTTCTTGGATATGACACAAAAACCACAGGCAACAAAACTAAAAATAGATAAATGGGAATATATCAAAATTTTAAAACTTGTTTTCATCAAATCACACAATCAACAGAGTGAAAAGCAACCTATGGAATGACAGAAAATATCCATAAACCCTATATAAGATAAGGGGTTAATATCTAAAATATATCAAGAATAATTACAATTATATAGAGTTATAGCTCTTCTCAAGGGGGGGTCATAAAACACTGTACTATTTACTTTTGGCGGATGTTAGCATTACGTGAATAACCATCCATCAACTTAGCTTGGGTTGTTTCATTCCCAAATAATCTTACAGCATTCTGGACAAGGTCGCAGTTATGTATGTGTAGAGGGACATAACAGAAGAAGAGACACCTCTCTCTAACTGGGGCTGTGAGCTAGCTGTTTATGCAACACCCCTGTGCCTTCAGAAACAACCCAGGCATCATTTCTCTGAAAATTAGTTCTACTTGATATTGGAGTGTTACAACGCAAATCCACCCTTAGGGGCTTTGTGGGTAAGATAGCACGGAATTCAGAATGGGCAGCTCATCTTATTATAGAATGGCAAAAAGCTGTTTCTCAAAGAGAAAATACTTAGTTGTCAAAGAAAGCATAACTTTGCTTGCAAATGTTAAGTGTTATTCTTCTGAAGATGGCCCCTGGGCTGAACAACTTTTTTAACTAGTAGGAAAAGCAAGATAGAGATATTTGTCCATCGCTTTGGCATCTCTCAGCCCACTAGACTTCAGGAAAGTTCACTGAGATGTCAGGTCTCTGCACTTGCATGGGATTAATCTCTGGCTATCTTTAATTCTATATGATAGTAATAAAATCTATGTCCCTTTTGTTTATTAATCCACACAACAAACAGTTATTGAGTACTTATTTCATGTCAGGCTGTTTTCTTGGCTCTGGCGAGACAATAGTAAACAAAGTAAAGTTCTTGCCTTCTTGAAAATTACATTCTAGGAAGCAGTAAGTAGAATATAATATAACATATTATACAACATCAGGCAAAATAGGATTATAAGGTAGGATCAGGGGACAAAGAGTGAAGATGCTGCTTTAAATAGGAGCATCAGGGAAGCACATTTGGGCAAGGGTCCATCTGAAAAGAGATCGAAAGGAAATGAGAGAGTGTCTAGCACTTTGAAGCCTTGATCTTGTACTTCTCAGCCTCTAGAACTGTGAGAAATAAATGTTTGTTGTTTAAGTCACTCAGTCTTGGTACTTTTCTTATGGCAGCCCAAATGGACTAAGATGGTACTCTATGGTGCTTAGATGCCTGAGACCAAGTTAGAATACTGGAATTGTTTGTTAACCACTTTGATTTTGCAGTAGTCATCAGGTATATAGACCCTTGAAAAACCTTTGCAGTTTACAGTGAACCATTTAAGGAGCTGATCGAATTCCACTGTTATACTCAGGGCAACGGCACTTCCGTTCTTTTAGTGATAAGATCTCTCCACAGCACTCTCCTCAGAGTCTTAGCTACATCCATATTCTGGAGAGTATAAATTAAAGGATTCAGTGTGGGAGTGATGGTGCTGTTGAACACAGAACCAACTTTGTGTTGCAGTGCAGTGCGCTGGGTCCCGGGCCTCATATATGAGAAGATGCAGGCACCAAAGCAGAGGGAAAGCACGGTGAGGCGAGAGCTGCAAGTGGAAAAGGCATTTCTCTTACTCGTAGCTGAGCGCATCTGAATGACACTGTGGAGGATGAAGACACAGGATGCAGAAATCAGGAGGATGGGGAGGAGGAGAAGTAGGATGGCGCTGATGTAAACGGTGGGCTCATAAACAATGATGTCTCCACATACCAACTTCACAACAGCTGGAAACTCACAGTAAAAGTGGTGGATTTCTTGAGGCCCACAGACGGGGAAGTGCATCCGGATCACTGTGTGAATGAGGGAGTTTACTGATGCTCCCGACCAAGACATGGCAGACATCATCGGTCCCACCTTTCTGTTCATGAGAACAGTGTAGCGCAGCGGGTGACCGATGCAACATAGAGGTCATAGGACATGGAAGCTAGGACAACACACTCAGCGCCACCCAGAGTCAAATAGAGGAAATGCTGATGGCACAGCCCACAAAGGAGATGGACTTCTGGCCAGATAGGTAGTTGGGAGATTCCCCGGTGGCGCAGTGGTTGAGAGTCCGCCTGCCGACGCAGGGAATGCGGGTTCGTGCCCCGGTCCGGGAAGATCCCACATGCCGCGGAGCGGCTGGGCCCGTGAGCCGTGGCCGCTGAGCCTGCGCGTCTGGAGCCTGTGCTCCGTGAGAGGCCCGCGAACCGCAAAAAAATAAATAAATAAATAAAAATTTAAAAAAAGAAAGAAAGGAGGGGGATGGAGGAGAAAGGGAAAGAAGGAAGGGAAGGTTAGGGTTAGGAAGGGAAGGGAGGAAAGCAAGGTCTAGTAAATTGTATTCAAAGTAGAACGTGAGTTCTTAAAAAGTTTTAAAGTAAGGAAGCATCAAGTAAAGTAAGGAAGCATCAAGATAAAACTTACATGTTTTAAAGCTCACACTAGATGGTGTGTGACAGTGGATATATATTACTGGGTAAGGATGGAGGCAGTGTAGCCAATTATGAGGCTACTGCTACATCCAAAGAAAAGAGGACAGTGTTTTGGACTGATTGTAGCAGTGAATAATTTCCAGATATTTTAGGAGTGTCATTAGCCTAGTATAGTGATTGATTTTCTTTTTTCCTCCACCGTAACAGCTCCTTTACTTTGCAGTGAAAATTGATTTGTATATTTTTTGCCTCTGAGTCGTTGTGGGATTTTTTGTTTTTATTCAAACAGAAAGTCACAAAAATTATAATCATCCTCATCAGTTCACTCATTAATTAATTAATTTTTTTATCTTGATCTTTTGTTAGCAGTTTTATGAGTTCGTCAGTTTTCCATTAGATTTCTGAAAATGCTTATTCATTCACTTTAGCAGTATAGTCAGTTACCAGAAACCTGTACTTGTCAGAGTCTTTTCCATGAATTCCTTGAAGATGAAACCCTTTTAATGACTTATAACATTATACCAGAACATATAATATTTTTAGAAATTTCATGTAATGTCTGAAACATTTATATTAACATATTTCCATACAAATAACCCAAAGAAAGTTTAGTATTAGTTGTTTTGTTTGTTTCTTTGTTTTTTTATACTGCAGGTTCTTATTAGTCATCAATTTTATACACATCAGTGTATACATGTCAATCCCAATAACAATTGATTTAATATGGAGAGTTGAACATAATGGAATCTCATGATAGGAAACTAATAAAACTGCTTTAATAAAAACAGAGGGTTAAGGGTATCATGTAAAATTAATTATGAAGGAAACTAGGACAAAATATACAGCTTTCTTAAATTTCAGAACTATTAAAAAGACAAAAAAATAGTTATATGTAGAAATATTTTTTAAATAAGAGCAGAAAGCATATGAATACAATGTGACAGAATTCAGGACAAAGATACCTGGACTATTAATAAATATAAATGAATTTAACCCAGTTATTCAAGAAAAGACTTTTCAAATTAGGTCACAAAGCAAAATCCAACTCTGTACAGTATAAAAGAATGTATCTCTTTTAAAAACTAGTTCATAAAGCTAAAAATAAAAGAATGGGCAGAGATAAATTAAAATTTTAAAAAATAAAGGATTTTAATCTTATCATCTGAAAAACTGGAATTCAATTCCAAAGGGATGAAAGACAACGAAAATTTTGTAATTTTAAAAGGGCATTCTCTGAAGTGTATATAACAGTGAAACTAAAATCCGTAAAAGATTGTATAAATGGGTGCAATCTATAATAGAGATACACTAGTTATGAAAATGTAAGCACTAACAGAGCACAATATTTAATAAAGCAAATTACAGGAACTATAAGGAGAAACTGAAGTTCACTGGAAGAAGAAAACTTTACCTCTCTAAGTGTAAGAAAGATTTAAGTGAACAAAAATATAAGTAAAGATTGAAAAGAGAGTGAGAGAGATACCTAATCAACATAATCTATAAGATAGCTCTCACTGGTCTACTGAGAGAACCTGGGTGTTGTAATAATTAAGCAAGCACAGGATGACAGGGCCAGAGACACTGAGTTCAAATCCCAGTTCTACTACTTATTGGCTATATGATCTCAGGCAAGTTACCTCAATTGTCTGTGCTTATGTCCTCTTTTGAAAAATGATGACAAAAATAATATATACTTCATAGGGTTTGTGAGAATTCAGTAAGTCAATATGTTTAAAACACACAAGATAATGCCATGATGCCTACATAAGTGCTATGTAAGAGTAAGCTATTATTATCCACTGGAATATAGACTCCATGAGACCAGTAAGTTATGTTTTCTTTTTCTTTTTTCTTTGGGGGGGCAGGGTCTGTTTTCTTCATTGATGCATTCCCAGTATCTAAAACAAAATTTGAATTTTCTAACCACAAGCAATTTTATATAACCATATTACCAGGATTGGTTAGAAAATAAACCAGAAGTTTAATACATTTGTTTGAATTTCTCTGATCATACAGCCACATTAGAATTCACTTTATAATGGTGTATATTACACATTAAAGTTATATAATTTAATTAGAACATGACAAACATTAGTGTAGTCAAGAATTTCAATTAAATAAAACATGTTGTATAGTGAAAATGGAATCAGAACAAGAGGGAAAGAGATGGTTTGAGTGTGAGAAAAGAATCCTTTTCAAATTGCTTAAAACATACATGTAAGGATTTCTGACCAAGATGGAGTAACATGGTGGTGGAGAGGGGATTTTCCCTTCTGCCTGAAACAACTAAAATAACTACACAGAATGTATGAAACAACAGTTTAAGACACTGGACATCAGACAAAATAGGACAGTGATCCTTGAGAGCTGGGGGAAAATGAGATGAGCCCTACAATTGTCTCATATTATTGCCTTGAGAGTTTTCAGGCTGCAGTATTGGGAGGAAGAAACCAGATAGAGCCAAACCACTTCCCTAAGTTGAGGAGATAAAGTTGAGAGTCTAGGGGAGATCAAGCTTACAGGAATTTGCAGGGCAGAGTAATGGAGAGAAAAAAGTTGCACAAAGAGACAAACACAGAGATGTTCAGGAGCTCTCCCTCGGGCATTTAACAGAGTATTATTCAGCACATGTGCTTCATGAAACCACTCAAGGCTAGGGAAAAGAACTACCTTGAACTGGACCTGAGCCAGGCCAGGAACAGTGCCTGTTCCCACCAGCCAAACTGGAAAACCAGTCTGGAATACTGGGTGTAATACTCAGAAGGGTCTTGCCTCAGTAGTGAGGAATAATTAGACCTAGAGTAAACCCTGCTATAGTTCTGCCTAACAAATCCTAAAAGCAAAATCCAAAAGGATCAGATTCCCAATGACTGCATTCCAAAACAAAGCTCAAGAATATTTATAGGAATACAAAAGTATCCAGCACCCTAGATAAAATTCACAATGTCTGGCATTCAATAAAAAATAACTAGGCATGCAATTAAATATAATGAATAGAAAAATCAGTGACTTGAAGTCTACTCAGAAATGATACTCAATAGACAATTTGAGGTATTTTATTGATTATGTTGGTTAGATCAGACAGAATTAGAAGACAAAGGGAGTTCCCTGGTGGACTAGTGGTTAGGATTCCAGGCTTTCATTGCCTTGGCCCTGGGCTCAATCCCTGGTTGAGGAACTGAGATCCCATGAGCCATGAGGCACAGCCAAAAAAAAAAAAAAAAAAAAAGACAAGACGTTAAAACATTTATTACAACATATTCCATATGTTCAAAATGCTAGAGGAAAGATTAAACATGTTAATAAAGACAAAGAAGATAAAACAAACACACACAAGTTTCTAGAGTTGAAAACTAGTGTCTGAAATGAAAAACACTAGAGGAATTAGCAGCAGATTGGACATTGCAAAAGAAAATATTGATTCATGAAGACACAGCAATAGAAACTATCAAAAATAAAACAAAATAGGAAAAAAATCTAAAAAATTAATGAACAGAGTATCTGAGCTTTAGAAAAACCTCAAATGGCCCAATATACGTATAATTGGATTACTGAAAGAGAGGAGACAGAAAGGACAGAGAAAATATTTGAAGAAATAATAGAACACTATTAACTAACGACCTAATTGAGAACACTCCACTCAACAAAAGAATAATACACATCTTTCAAGTGCATATGAAACATTTATCAAGATAGACCATATTCTGGGCCATTATAAGGGTATAAATAAATTTAGAATTTAAGTCATACAAAGTATTTCCTCAGAACACAATAGAATTAGAAATCGTAAGAGAAAGATCTCCAGAAAAATCCCAACTATTTGGGAACTAAATAGCATATTTCTAGATAACTCATATCAAAGGATAAGTCAAAAGAGAAATAAGGGGTTATTTTGTTTAAAACACTTTGAGGTATGATTGACATACAAAAAGCTGTACAAATTTAAGAAGTAAAACTTGATAAGTTTGCAGATAAGTGTACATGCATGAAACCATCACCATAATCTATGCCATAAACATACCCATCACTTACAGAATTTCCTCCTGCCTTCCTTATTATTTTTTTCGTGATAAGAACACTTAACATAATATCTTCCTCTTAGCAAATTTATACAAAATACAGTATGGTTAATTACAGGATCTGTGCTGTACAGATCTCTAGGACTCACTCATCTTGTATAACTGACACCATACATTTTGAATAATCCTCCCCATTTCTCCTGCCCTCAGTCCCTTGCAACCACCATTCTAATCTCTACTTCTATGAGGTAGACTATTTAAGATTTGTTACCTAAGCGATATAGCGTAGTATTTGTCCTTCTGTGTCCAGCTTATTTCACTTAGCTGATGTCCTCCAGGTGCATCCGTATTGTCACAAATGGCAGGATTTCCTTTTTTTGTAAGGCTGAATAATATTTCATTGTATGTACATGCCACATTTTCTTTATCCATTCACCTGATAATGGATAATGGATAATGGTTGCTCCCATGTCTTAGTTATTGTGAATAATGCTGCAATGAACACGTGAGTGCAGGTATATCTTTGAGGTACTGATTTCAAGTCCTTTGGATATATAGTCAGAAGTGGTTTTGCTAGATCATATGGTAGTTTTATTTGTAATTTTTTGAGGAACCTCCATAAAGTTTGTCATAATCTTTTGTTCTCTTGATGATAGCCATCCAAACAAGTGTGAGTTTTATGGTTTTGATTTGCATTTCCCTGATGATTAGTCATGTTGAGGATATTTTAACTGTTGGCCATTTGTATGTCTTCGTTGGAAAAATGTCTATTCAGATCCTTTGCCCATCCTTAATAGGGTCATTTAATATTTGGTATTGAACTGTAGGAATTCCTTATATATTTTGGTTATTAACCCTTTATCACATTATGCTTTGCAAATATTTTCTCCCGTTCTGTAGGTTGCCTTTTCATTTTGTTGATTATTTCCTTTGCTGTGCAGAAGCTTTTTAGTTTGATGTAATCCCGTTTGCTTATTTTTGCTCTTGTTGCCTGTGCTTCTGGTGTCATATTCAAGAAATCATTGCCAAAGCCAATTTCAAGCTTTTTCTCTATGTTTTCTTCTTAGGGGTTTTATACTTTTGGGTCTTACATTTAGTTACTTAAACCATTTTGAGTTGATTTTTGTGTATGGTGTGTGATAAGGGTTCGATTTCATTCTTTTGTATGTGGATATCCAGTTTTCCAAGAACGACTTACTGAAAAGCCTTTTAATTTCCCCATTGTGTTGAAGAATAGTTAACCAAAATGTCAAATTTAAAATTATTTTTAAAGGAGGTATAGCTCTTTAAAGATCCAACAGCTGAAAGAAAATAAAATGTTAACATATTTTATTAAACCCAAAGAGGGCAAGAAAAGAGTAATAGAGAAAAATCAGAAAGGGCAAATTTTTTAAAAGCAAGTTGATAGATTTAAACTCAAAGATATCAATCTTCATTAAGTATAAATGGACTAAAGTCTTTCACTACACATGAAGTGACATATTGTTTGAACATAGATTCAGATCAAAAGCCAGAGATTTTTACAATGGATAAAGAAGCAAGACCTGAAAGTGTGTGCATCATGCTAAATGAGAAACCAAAAATGAGATGATCTGTCAGCAAGCATTCTGTAGGTCTACACCATGACACCAATAATGGCAAAACTGTGAGGAAGAACAGATAAGATATACTTTCAAGTTTATTCAGAGGGCCATGACCCCTTCGACTCTGGAAATCTTTCCCACTTCAGAAGCACCTGTCTCCTGAATTCTTTCTTTTAGACTTGAAAGGAGCCCAGGTTACCAAGAATTAAAGGCTGGACTCTCAGCATCCAGACTCCAGAGCAGCTCTGATTTTCTCTCTTTCCTGAGAGTCTCTGTTGGCTGCCTGAATGTAGTCTATCTTCTAAGTCAGCAGCATGGGTATTCTATGACAAACAGCTTTCCAAAATTTCTTATGATTCTTCAATTACCTGGATTTCTTCATTGTATCTCCTTTCCACTTTTTTTTGTTAATAAATTTATTTATTTTATTTATTTATTTTTGGCTGCGTTGGGTCTTGTTGCCGCACGCGGGCTTTCTCTAGTTGTCGTGAGTGGGGGCTACTCTCCGTTGCAGTGCGTGGGCTTCTCATTGCAGTGGCTTTGCTTGTTGCAGAGCACGGGCTCTAGGCACGCGGGCTTCAGTAGTTGTGGCTCGCCAGCTCTAGAGCGCAGGCTCAGTAGTTGTGGCGCACGGACTTAGTTGCTCCACAGCATGTGGGATCTTCCTGGACCAGGGCTTGAACCCATGTCCCCTGCATTGGCAGGCAGATTCTTAACTACAGTGCCACCAGGGAAGCCCCGCTTGCTTTTTTTTTTTTTTTTTAATTTGGTCATTTCATACCACCTTAACAACACTTTTCAACATACCAGAAGACGTTTAAAGCATTGATAGTAACAATGTATTGGGTGTTTACTGCATACCTAAAAGTGAAATGTATGATAAAATGGAACAAGGACTGGGAATCAAGATCGCACTGTTATCAAGTCTTTCACCACACATGAAATAACATACTATTTGAAGGTAGATTCAGATTTTTCAAAATGTACATTGTAAACTCTATGGCAATGACTCAAAAGTTTTTAAAAGAAGTACAAATAATACGTATATGAGATAAAATTAATTTTGTTTTTTAAATAATAAAACTAGAGAAGGCAGAAAAAAAACAGAGGAAATGAAACTAATAGAAAACAGCTAACAAGATGGTGTATTTTAATCCAACTATACACAGTAACTTTAAAGGTGAGTGGATTAAGAATAACTGTTAAGAACTGTTTAGAAAAACAGCAAGAACCAACTGTATGAGGTTATATTAGTCATGGTTCTTCACTGAAACAGAAGAAATAGAATAGATCATTGGCCATTGGCTCAGGTGATTGTGGAAGCCAAGAGGTTCCACAATCTGCTGAGAGCTGAAGAACCAGGAAAGCTGGTGGTTTAATTCAGTCCAAGTCCAAAGGCCTGAGAACCAGGGGAGCTGATGGTGTAAATTCCAACTGAGGTCCAAAGGCCCAAGAATCGGAGGGCCGATGGTGTAAGTCCCTCCAATTTGAAGGTCCAAGAACCAGGAGCTGAAGTCCAAGTCTGAAGGTCCAAGAACCAGGAGCACCGATGTCCAAGGGCGGAAAAGAAGATGGATGTCCCAGCTCAGAGAATAAATTTGCCCTTCTGCCTTTTTGTTCTCTTCAGGCTCTCAACTGATTGGATGATGCCTACCTACAATGGTGAGAGAAATCTTCTTCACTCAGTTTATGGATTCAAATGTTAATCTCTTCTGGAAACACCCTCACAGACACCCCAGAGATGTTTCACCAGCTCTCTGGGCATCCCTTAACCCAGTCAAGTTGACACATAAAATTAACCATTACAGAGCTCTATGAGCAACCTATTTTAATATTATAAAAGAATACTTCCAGTTTCAGCTCCAACATGTAAAGAATTTGGAAATCATAACTCACATCCTTACAAGAAAAAGATGAGAAAACTGAAAATCATTGGCTTTTCTTGGGCCCATCAGAGAACTGAGGTTGCACGGCAAATTGCCACCCCAAAATCTGGATAGACAAATCCACAGAGTTGAAGCTGAGATCTGCTTAACAGTGGAAGCAAAATCCACTGGAGCCATAAAATAGTAGGAATACTTAAATGGTAGTTTTGACGAATTGCTGGAGGTTGAGTGTGGGCTAGCTTAAAAGTAAGAAGCTTTGGGGAGCTGCAGTATGGGTGAGCTGTGTATGAGCTGAGTGAAAAGTTGAGAAAGATCGCCTCATGGCTCTGGCAGGGGGAGGAGGACTAGAAATTATTGGAAAAAATGTGACCAGTGTTTTCCATAGCAAAAGCCTCGTCTCCAGGGGAAAAGACTTTTTTGTAAAAAATATTTATTTATTTATTTACTTGGCTGCCCCGGGTCTTAGTTGCAGAACGCGGCATCTTTTTTGCCGCGTGTGGGATCTTCATTGCAGTACGCAGGATCTTTAGTTGTGGCATGCAGGATCTTTTAGTTGTGAACTGTGTAAGTCAGACTGGGACTTGAACCCACAGGCCAGGACTCGAACCCAGCCAAAACCCAGATTGGGAATTGAACCCACAGTCTTTTAACTGAGATCACACACCTGGTCTCAGGATTTAGTGAAGCTCAGTTTCTTGATGTCTTGTCATAGAAAGAATTCAGTGAGAGACAAAGTGATAGGTAAGAAGAAGATTTATTTAAAGAGAAACACACTCCACAGACAGAGTGTGGGCCATCTCAGAAGTCAAGAGCGGCACCAGGGTATGGGGTTGTCAGTTTTTATAGGGGTGGGTAATTTCATAGGCTAATGAGTGGGAGGAGCATTCCAGCTATTTTGGGGAAGGGGTGGGGATTTCTAGAAATTGGGCCAGCACCCAATTCCTTATGGTTCCAGTTCCTTGGAACTGTCATGGCACCTGTGGGCATGTCATTTAGCATGCTGACGTGCTACCATGAGGCTCAAAGTCTAGTGGAAGTCGACTCATCTGCCATCTTGGACCTATTTGGTTCTAATCAGTTTATGTCATGTCCTCAGGCTATGTCATTCATTTAAAGGTTGTGCCCTGCCCCCTTCCCTCCTGTTTCAGTTGCAGCATGTGGGATCTAGTTCCTTGACCAGGGATCAAACCCAGGACCCCTGCATTGGGAGCACAGAGTCTTAGTCACTGGACCACCAGGGAAGTCCCAATCCAGGGGAAGACTTTAGCAGAACCTTATCCAGGGCCACACAGTGTGGGTGGCATATAGCACCACTGCATGTACCCACAAGCTCTGGGGGCTAGGGGGTGCAAGCTAGATTGAAATCTGAGATGGCCAAGATCACCTCAAGAAAGTGCAGGCTAAACAGTGGTTGCCAAACTATCTTCTGGGGAGTCTTCAATGCTGCTCCCAGAGCTAAAGTTTCTGTGGTAGAGAACTGTGTTCAGTAGCCTATGATAAACCATAATGGAAAAGAATATTTTTAAAAAGAGAGAATGTATATATATATATATACATATATATTATATATGTATATATATATACACATATTATATATGTATATATATATACACATATATATTATATATGTATATATACACACACACGTGTATATATGTATACATACATACATGAATCACTTTGCTGTACAGCAGTAATTAACACATTGTAAATCAACTATACTTCAAAAAAAAATAAAGTTTCTGTTGTGAAATAAACTTAAGAAATGGTAAATAAATACCCCTCCTAAAGAGTCACATAACACACTAATAAAGACGCAGAGAAACTAAGTAAAATAGGAAACTGACTGGGACACATTTATTCTCAATCCTGTTTGTACATCAGAAGCATCAGAAGAGTTTATTTTTAACCAATACAACAACTGGGTCCCATTCCATACCTGAAGAGTTGAGACACGGTCCAATATCAAGACACAAAAAAGAGGCAAAAAATTGTTAATCAGATGGGTAGAAGAGACAAATTTTTTTCCTCAGTAAAAGATGCAAGTTCTTTGCAATAATAAGTAGTGATGGAAACCAGAATGTGTCACCCCAAAAATATGCCTCTTTGACATAAAAATTATTTTGAGCTGAAAGCAATTAAGAGGCAGCAAGCCCAGAAATCCTAAAGGCAGGATATAAATTCTTCTTTTACCGGAGACAGACTCAGCCCAGAGGCAGTGCCAGAAGAATCTGCAAACACATATTGACCCATTTGTTTCCACACATATATTTAAAACCTTCACACAGTCTGCCACCCTTGGAAAACTAAAACTGCTTTCCTTTGTCCTATCATCTCTCCACAATTTTATTGTTCTTTGTCAAAGATACTACGAAAGCCAGAATTCTAAGCCAAGGCTTTGAGTTAGTATTCATTTTATGTTTCTCCTGCATGATGTGTTGCATGTGTTAAACTTTTTCTTTTTAATCTTTCTTTTCATTAGAGTGCCAGCTGAAAACCTCAGATAAGTAGAGGTAAAGTTTTACCTCCGTTATAGTAGTATAAAGGGAGGCTTATAACGGCCTTTTCTTTGAGAAAAGAGGAAAAGGTTTGGAATCACTGCCATCAGAAGATGTAAGAAGGAATTTAAGATCAGGCTTGTTTACCAGGCAGCCCAAAGAGCCTACTTGAAGTCAGAGAACAAGTCTTTGTAGCAGAACTAACCAACCTGGTTCAACAGCCCAGAAAGAAGAGTGGAGGAAAGGTACTAATGAGTTTCCCAAGGACTGGAAATTAACAATGTAGGTATTGTCGACAAAAAACTAACTAGTCGATCTAAGAAGGAAATGGAAAATTTTATTCGAGCCAAATTTGAGGATTATAACCCAGGAAGAGCATCTGAGAAAGCTCTGAGAACCGTTCCACCCGTTAGAAGTCAAGGCACAGTTATACAAGTTTTTTGAGATGGGGGCTGTACATTAACTGACATATTAATGACAGTTTACATCAGATCTGAGCACCGTTTGACCCCTTATCAAGAAGGAATGTTATCTTTTAAGGAGTTGTCTTGTTGATGCTCGGAGAATGTTGCTCTTTATGGTTGAGCAGGTATTTCTGCTGATGGGGGAGGTTTGGTCCATGCATAATGCAGACACACAATGCACAGTGCAGGCACAGAGACCAATGGGCAGAGAAAATTTTTTATGTTTAAATTTTTCTTGTCTTGCCATAAAGTATGAATGTTATTTCACAGTACTGAAGGAAGTCCTGATGGGCAAGTGTGTTAAACCCCTAAATTCCACAACCTGGGTGGCTTAAAACAACAGAAATTTACTGTCTCACAGTTCTGGAGTCTAGAAGTCTGAAATCAGGGTGTTTTCAGGGCCATGCTCCCTCAGAAGCTTCTAGGGGAGGATTCTTCTTTGCCTTTTCCAGCATCTAGCAGCCCCAGGCATTCACTGGCTTGTGACAGCGTAACTCCAGACTCTCCCACAGCCATCTTCCCTCTGTGTCCTCACTCGGCATTTCCGTGTATGTAAGTGTATGTGTGTGTGTACAAAATTCCCTCTAAGGATACTAGTGATATTGGATTAGGGCCCACCCTAACGGCTTCATCTTAATTTCCAGATAAGGTCACATTGACAGCTAGGACTTCAACCTATCTTTTTCTCTGGAGGACAGAATTCAACTCATAACAGCAAGTATCTTGGAGAGTTAAGGAGAACTCAGCAGAAATCACTGAATGAGGGGGACTGCTCCAGCTGCAAAGGAAGACAAGCCAGGATGGCTGGGACACAGGAAAGGGAGGAGGGATTAGGGAGGGTGCTGGAAGTTTTGTAAGAAGCTGCCAGAAAGCCTACTGAAAGTCTGGGAGGAGACAAATGTAAATGTTAGTAGTGGTGGAATTATCGATAACTTTAATTTTCTTCACACTTTTTATATGTTCCAAAGTTCCTATAATAAGTACATGATTTTATAACCAGAGAGAAACATTCATTAATTTTCAAATAATTATCCATTAACAGTCACAATCCTCTGAGCGCATACAATCTAGAGCAGGAACGTAAAGAGAGGAGAACGCTCATACAGGGTAAAAACATGTAACAAAATAAAAACCTGAAACAAAGGTGTTGGAGACCACCATCAGCATTCAGTAAGTGCTCACAGGTGAACGTAGAGTAGAAAAGACCAGGACTTTCCTCTCAGATCTAGATTCAATCCCAACATGCCCATGTGACAGCTGGGCAGGACTAAGCAAGTTAATCTCAAGGTTTGTTTTTTCTTTCGTAAAGACAGGATTTTAATTCCCATCTCATTTCCATCTCTGTTGCAAGAGTCACGTGGGAGCATTATGTGAAGAGGCTAGCACAGTGTAAATACTTAACAAGGGTTTCCCAACATTTTCAGGATGACGTTAATAACCTTGTGCACACAGTATGCGAATCTGACGAATGGAGAGCGTGACGAACCCTTGAGGGCAGAGACACGGTCAGGTGAAGAGTAACAACACGGGCAGAGTAGGGGAAGACTGCCTCAATTTTCCAACCCAAGAAAGTGAGGAATATCAGTACTTACTGGAAAGAAGAGGAATTACATGACTAAACAGAAAGGGATTCTATAAAGCTGTCAAATTGCAGGAAGAAAGTGAGATAGGCCTATACTGTGCGATGTCCAAGCTACGTGCCTATAGCACCGGTTAGGATACTTCAGCCTGCAAGTGACCAGAAGGCAACTAGAACTGCCTTATACAATAAAGAAGCAATAATCTCATATAACAAGGAATTCGGGATTAGGGAAATTCCAACCATTTCACGATGCCAACCAAGACCACACCTCTCCTCCTTCTGCCACTGTTACTGTGCTCCTCTCGGTTCCGGTACACCTCCTAACATCAGAAGAGGGGCTGTGTCTTCCCAAACACCTCGTTCTAAAAGCTAAAAAACTTTCCTCCGAGGCACCTTGGAGAATTTCTCACCCCACCTCACTGGCCAGAATTCCCTCCTATGGGCCTGTCTCTCCCTGAAGCAGGTGGAGGGCACGTCCTGAACAGTTCAATTAGGAAGAACCAGAAGAGAAGGAGAAAAAGTGGGCCAAGTGGCTACTGGAAAGATAGCCAGCAGGGTCTTCCACATCTGTCTACGCACACGATGTCCAGGGGGGCTGAACAAAATGTGAAGTTGGAATCTGAACGGACAGAATTGAGGGACCACCCAGGATGGATTTATATATGAAGTCAAAGATGAGGGCCAAGGGATGTATGTCCCTGGGCTGGGGTACAAGGCAAAGATTCTTGGGCAGAGAAGAACAGCCTCATTTCCCACCAGTCGCTGGTAGGATGACTAAAGATGCTAATGGACTCAACCAAAAAAACGGCCGGAGACGTGAGATGGAAGGACAGGAAAAAGTGTGCAGGTGCTCTCCATCCAAAGCACTGTAGAATGAGATTTCCCCAGCCCCGTGATCTAGGAAAACTCCCACCCGGTGAAGAGCGGGCTCTAGCTTGGTGGGCCTCACAGAGATGCCTGTCAGGGGCCAATAGCCAGCAGAACTCCAACAAAGAGCCCAGATTCCCATGCGGGGGGACACTGTTGAACCACCGGTAGTCCCCATGATGTCCTCCCGACACAACCCCACAGCAACCTGCAGGCTACCTCGGCGCGCAACTTCCCAGTAATGTTTCCCTGAAGTGAAAACGTTTTTTCCCAAAACGCAGGGTAAGTGCTGAAATCTCTCCACAAAGTCTGTGGTCCCCTGAGGAGTCCTCCATCCAGTAAAGTAGCTCCACGCTGTAGAAAATAGTGGCCAAGAACTGGCTGATGCTCCATTTTTCACATATCTCCCTTCCTGGGAGAAGACAAGTTTGGGATAAGCAGTGTCCTCAGCTAGATTTACAGCCACTGCAGAGAAAACGAGAGCTGAGATCAGTAATGCAAGAGCTTACCACCAGCCCTCCTCCAGAAATGCCCGTCTGTTCCAGCTGCAGTGCCATCCTGCTTCCCCTATCGCATACTGTTAGGGATAAGATGCCTCATTTTCCTTCAACTGATCCTCAGCTGGGCCTGAGAGGCCACAGTATGTATCAGTAACCTGAAATCGTCATTCCCCTTCTGCTTTCAAAGACTATGATCTAGAAAATGGGGAGCCCATTATTTCACGGCCCCAAGTCTTCACCATCAGCATAAAATTTGCAGAAACAGTAACCAATACTGACTTGCGGAATCACGACCAGAACCAAAGCTGTCGACTGGCTGGTTCTTTGTACAGGAACACACAGATGTCATCATTAACAAGCTATCTCTTTACTGATCCCAGCTGTTCACTGGGCTCTGCAAGCCCCCAGCAGGTAACTCAAAACCGGATTCAGAGCATCCCAAGTCCCCTTCCACTCTCTTGAGACTAATCCTCCCTCACATGCAGACTTCTTGTTTTCTATGTTCTCTAAGGTCTAAGAATATTAGCGCCACCCAAACACTCACACTTGGAAATCTTAAGGTTATTTGATTCTTCTCTCCCTCTGACCCTCGGTGGCTAATTAATCACCAAGTCCTATCAATTCTACCTCTGAAATATCACTCAGGTTCTTTTCTTCCTCTCCTTCCCCATCGCCATTGTCTTCACTCGGACCTTCAGCATCTTCCACTGTAACTGTGTCTATAACTTCCTCCCTGGCCTGCCTCCAACTTCTCCTCCCTCCCAGACTCTCCATGTCCCTTTAGTTTGCTCAGAGTTGTGTTTTGTTTTGTTTTGTTTTTTTAATCAGAAATGAATGTTAGATTTTTTTTTTTACTTAGCATCATCATTGGAGTATAATCGCTTTACAGCGTTGTGTTAGTTGCTGCTGTATAACACAGTGAATCAGCTATACATATACATATAGCCCCATATCCCCTCCCTCTTGCGTCTCCCTCCCACCCCTCTGGGTGGTCACAAAGCACCGAGCTGATCTCCCTGTGCTATGCGGCTGCTTCCCACTAGCTATCTGTTTTACGTTTGGTAGAGTATATATGTCAATGCCACTCCCTCACTTCGTCCCAGCTTACCCTTCCCCCTCCCCGTGTCCTCAAGTCCTGAATGTTAGATTTTGACAAGGACTTTTTCTGCATCTACTAGGTGATCAAATAGTTTTCCTTTTTTTAATTTGCTACCGTCGTAAATTATATTGACTTTCAAATGTTAAACCAAACCTGCTTTTCTACAATAAACCCCGTTTGGTTGTGATGTATTATACACTGTTGAATTCAATTTGCTAAAATTTTCTGTAGAATTTTTCTATGTTCATGAGGGACACTGATGTATAGTTCTCTTCTCTTCTAACGTCCTTGTCTGATTTTACTATCATGGTAATGCAGGCCTCATAGAACAAATTGGGAATAGTCTCTTCAATTTTTTGTTAAGAGTTTATGTAGAATAAATATTTTTTAAGTGTTTGGTGAAATCACCAGTGAAGCCATTTGGAAAGGTTTCTAACTAACTCGAATTTCTTTAATAGAAATAAGGTTATTCCCGTTATCTGTTTTTTCTTGAGTCAGCTTTAGTCATTTGAGTCTTTTAAGGACTTTGTCCATTTCATCTATGTTGTCTGATATATCGGCATAAAGGTGCTTGTAATATTCCATTATCCTTTTAATATCGATAGAATTTGTAGTGATGATGCCTCTCTCATTCTTTTTTTTTTTGCGGTACGCGGGCCTCTCACTGTCGTGGCCTCTCCCGTTGCGGAGCACGGGCTCCAGACGCGCAGGCTCAGCGGTCACGGCTCACGGGCCCAGCCGCTCCGCGGCATGTGGGATCTTCCCGGACCGGGGCATGAACCCGCGTCCCCTGCATCAGCAGGTGGATTCTCAACCACTGCGCCACCAGGGAAGCCCACCTCGCTCATTCTTAATTCTAGTGATGTATCTGGTCATTCTGCTTAAAGTGTATCAATAAAATTGATATCCTCAAAGAAAGAGCTTTTGGTTCCACTAATATTTCTTTTGTTTTCTGTATTCTATTGCAATGATTTATGCTCTGATTTTTATTATTTCCATTCTTCTGTTTTGAGGGGCTTTATTTGCTCTTCTTTTTCTAGTGTCTTAAGGTAGATACTGATGTCACTGATTTAAGAACTTTCTTCTTTTATAATATAGGTGATTAGTGCTATACATTTCCCTATACATGTCACTTTAGCTGTATCCCACAAATTCTGAAATGTGTTTTCCTTTTCATTCAGTTCAAAGTATTAACACTTTCTACTTCCCTTTTGATTTCACCTCTAATTCACGGGTTATTGAGAAGTGTGTCATTTAGTTTCCTAACATTTGGGGAACTTCCAAGGATTTTTTTTTTTAACTGATTTCCAACTCAGATGCATTGGGGTCAGAGAACACACTTTGTATGGCTTGAATCCTTTTGAATACTGAGATATGTCTTATGGCCCACCCTGTTCTACCTTAGAAAATGTTCCACGTACACTCAAAAAGAATACGTATTCTGTTTTTGTTTGGGGCAGTATTCTATAAATAACAGGGTGGTCAAGCTGGTTGACACTGCTATTCAAATTGATAGTGTTATTCAGTCTACTATATCCTTACTGATTTTCTGCCTCCTTGTTCTAAAAATTATTTTTAAAAGGTACTGAAAATTCCAGCTATAATTGTGGATTTGTCTGTTTCTCCCTGCAGCTCTATTAATTTTTGCTTAATATATTTTGAAGCTCTGTTATTAGGTGTATAAATGTTTAGAACTGTTATGTCCTCCTGATAAACTGACTCCTTAATCATTAGGACTTGACTTTATCTCTGGTAATATTCCTTGCTCTGAAATCTTCTTGATATTAATATAACCATTCCAGATTTCTTTTGACTAATGTTAGCATGGTATAGCTTTTTCCATTGTTTTACTTTTAACATATAAGGGTCTCTATATTTAATGTGCATTTCTTGCAGCATATAGTTGGGTCTTGCTTTTTTTATCCAATCCAACCAGTCTCTCCCTTTTGATTAGGACCATTTATACTTAATATGATTATTAATATGATTAGGTTGTGTCTATCATCTTGTTATGTTTTCTATTTGTCCTATTCTTTTTTCCTCTTTTTTGCCTTCTTTCTGATTAACCAAGTATTCTTATGCTTCTACTTCATCTCCTTTGTTGACTTATTAGTTACAACTCTTTTATTTTAGTGATTGCCGTAAGGTTTATAATATACACCTTTAACTTAACAGCCTACCTTCAAGAGATATTATACCACTTCACATATAAGAATTGTATAATAGGGACTTCCCTGGTGGTCCAGTGGTTAAGAATCCACCTTCCAATGCAGGAAACGTGGGTTTGATCCCTGGTCAGGGAACTAAGATCCCACATGCCACAGGGCAACTAAGCCCGCACACCACAACTACTGAGCCCATGTGCTCTAGAGCCCATGCACCGCAACTAGAGAGAAGCCCGCTCGCCTCAATGAAGAGCCTGCATGCCGCGATGAAAGATCCTGCATGCCGCAATGAAGATCCTGTGTGCCGCAACTAAGACCCGATGCAGCCAAATAAATACATACTTTAAAAAAAAGAACTATGTAATGGTATACTTCTATTTCTCCCCCCCAACATTCATGCTATTATTGTTGTGCATTTTACTTGTAAATATGTTATAAACTCCACAATATGTTATTTTCTGTCTGTTTAAATAGTAAATTACTGTATTTGTCAGGGCTCTCCAGAGAAATAGAACCAATAAGATGTACGTGTATAGAGAAAGAGATTATAAGGAATTGTTTCATGTGATTATGGTGACTGGCAAGTCCAAATCCACTGTGTATGACAGAAGGCTTACGACCCAGGGAAAACTGATGTTCCAGTTCAAAGGCCACAAGGCAGGAAGAACCAAAGCTGCAGATGGGGTCCTAAGGCAGTCTGCTGTAGAATTCCCTCTTGTTCAGGGTGAAAAGTCAGCCTTTTGTTCTATTCAGGCCGGCAACTGATTAGATTAGGCCCACCAGCATTATGGAGAGCAATCTGCTTTACTCAAGTTTCCTGATTTAAATATTAATCTCATCCCAAAACACTCTTACTGTCACAGCAACACCCAAAATAATGTTTGACCAAGTACCTGGGCACCTTGTGCCCCAGTCAAATTAACACATAAATTAACCATCCCTATTACCTTTTTTTTTTTTTGTGGTATGCGGGCCTCCCTCTGTTGTGGCCTGTCCCGTTGAGGAGCACAGGCTCCGGACGCGCAGGCCCAGCGGCCATGGCTCACGGGCCCAGCCGCTCCGTGGCATGTGGGATCCTCCCAGACCGGGGCGCGAACCCGGTTCCCCTGCATCGGCAGGCGGACACGCAACCACTGCGCCACCAGGGAAGCCCCCTATTACCTTTTAATGAGATTTAAGTAATGACAGAAGTACAATACATTCATTAGTTTCTTTGTGTGTGTGTGTGTGTGGTACACGGGCCTCTCACTGTTGTGGCCTCTCCCGTTGCAGAGCACAGGCTCCGGACGCACAGGCTCAGCGGCCATGGCTCACGGGCCCAGCCGCTCCACGGCATGTGGGATCTTCCCGGACCGGGGCACAAGCCCGTGTCCCCTGCATCGGCAGGGGGATTCTCAACCACTGCGCCACCAGGGAAGCCCAGAAGTACATATTTCTTTATGTCATTACCATTTCAGAAGATGTTTTACTCCTTTGTGTAGATCTGACTTCCATTTGGTATCATTTTCCTTCTGCTTGAAGAACTTCCTCTAACATTTCTTGCAGTGTTGGTCTGATAAACTCTTTCTGTTTTTGGATATCAGCAAACATCTTTGTTTCACCTTGTGTTTGAAGGGTATTTTTGCCAGGAATAAAAGTCTGGGTTAACAGTTATTTTCTTTCAGTCCTTTAAAGATTTTGTTCACTTGCATTGCTTTCAATGAGTTATGTGATGTCATCTTTATCTTTGTTCCACTGTAACATGTCCTTTTTAACTTGCTGCATTTAAAATTTTCTCTTTATCACTGGTTTTGGTGTAGTTTTCACCATGCTTAGGATTTGCTGAGTTTCTTGGATCTGTGTTACTTGTAGTTTTCATCAACTTTGGAAAGTTGTCAGTCATTATTTCTTCAAATGTTTTTTCTGTCTCATCCCCATCCCACTCCTCTCCCTGAGGGGTACCAATGACCAGACATAAGGCTGCATGAAAACGACCCACAGCTCACTGATGCTATTTTCATTTTTTAAGTTTTTTTCTCTATGTGTTTCATTTTGCATAGTTTCCACTGCTCTATCTTTTCAAGCTCACTAAGCTTTTCTTCTGCAATGACCCATTAACCCCAACCAGCTTGTTCTTCATCTCAGTTACAGTAGTTTTCATTTCTAGAAGTCTGTCTGGGATTTTTTTATATCTTCCATGTCCCCATATGCCTCTTTACAAAATAGTTACAATCATTGTATTAATGTTCTTCTACGCTTATTCTAGCGTCCAGGTAAATCCTGGATCAGTTTCAATTGATTATTCTCCTCATCATGGGTCATGTTTTCCTATCTTTTTGCCTGCCTAGTAATCTTTGACTGGATGCCAGGCATTGTGGTTTTACACTGTTGGGTACTCATTTTTTTAAATTCCTATCCATCTTGTTGAGCTTTGTCCTGGGATGCAGTTAGTTGGAAATAATTTCGTCCTTTTGGGTCTTATTTCGTGATGTGTAAAGTGGGTCCAAAGCAGTGCTCAGTGTACGGTTAATTATTCTCCACTAATGAGGCAAGATTTTCCTGAGTACTCTACCCAGTGCCCCACGAATTAAGCGTTTTCCAGAGGCTGGCAGGAGAACAGGCATTGTTCCTGGCCCTGTGTGAGCACCAGGAACTGTTCCTTCTACTCATTTTGGAAATTTCCTTCCTCAAACTCGGTTAGTTCTTCACAAGCATGTACTGATCAGCATTCTGCTGAAGGTTCATGGCGTGTCTCTGTACATCATCTGGGTTCTCCCTCTGTCCGGCTCTCTCCTCTCCAGTGCTCTGTCAACTCTCACTGCTTTGTTCTCCCTGGACTCTCAGCTCCACTCCTCAACTCAGGAAGTCCACCTGGCTCCACCTCTGTTACACTCCCTGAGGTGGCCTGGAAACTCTCTCAAGGCTGTAGGCTGGGGCCATCATAGAGCGCACCTCATTTGTTTCACATTTCCCATGGATCGCTGTCCTTCGCTGCCCGAGGTCCAGTGTTTTAAAAACTGTTGTTTTATGTATTGTCTGTTTTGGGTTTTTTTTTTGGTCAACTAAGTTTCAGGAGTAAATCCAGTCCCCGTTACTGCATTTTAGCTGGAAGTAGACATCCACAACATGATTCTTAATCAGGTACATGCACATGAGAATTGAGTGCATACCTTTACATCACATACATGCCTTGGTACTTCCCTGGAGATCTAAAAAGTTTATCTTCAGTCTTTCCTACACTCATCTTCTCAAACTCAGTTCCTGCCTTTCCCATACGCACCTTATGGTCGAGTCGCGTCAGATACCCTCTCCTCCGTTTTCTCCGCACCTTATAGCTCATGCTGCCGCCTCTGCCTGGAAGAGGATTCCCTCAGTCTCCACTTGGCAAACTGCTACTCATCCTTCAAATTCCCAAACAACTGTCATCACCTCTGCTGTGAAAACTTTCCCACTTCACCCCCAACAGAGGTCTTCCTCTGTAGTTTTGCAGTATTTTATTCATACCACTGATAAACACTGGATCTCACTGTATTAAAGTGATATGTGTCTGTCTCTCCAACTTGTAAGCAAATAGGTCTTTTTCTTTTTGTATCACTAGTACCTTATAACACACAGTATGTGTTAAATGGATGTTTCTTGAATGAAGCACATATCCATTTATTCCTAAGTACTTATTATCATTTTCCTGACCCTCCTGTCAGCTGCATGCTCTGTTTTCTCTTTCCTTTCCAGACTTCTCTCGTTCATTCTCTGAGCTCCAACTCCCAGAAATTCTGCTCACCTTGGAATCGCTTCAGCATTTCCTTCATCATTGGTAGCCGGCACACAGTCTTCACCTTTAGAACTTCAAAGGAATAGTTCACATCCTGGTTCTCACACCTAAGAGAAGTGCAGAAGGCTGCTCTGCTTAGGAAACAACTAGGACACCCAAGACCCCCAACTCCCAGCTGAAGGTTCAAATCCCAGAGCTCAGACTACTTCTCTCCCATTCCTCCTGGCAAAAGTGAACGGTGGAACTCCTCCCGGACAACCCCCTCACGTCAATGTCCATACTGATCTATGGAGCCCAGGCCTCGTTTCCCCTCCGCTTGGCCTGTATCTTTACCATTCTACTCAAGCCCCCATAAGAATGCAAGAGTTTGTACCTGGTCAACACAGCTTTTGGATTCTGTGAAGAGAAGAAAGAAATAAGTTATGTACCTTCCCCTAGAGATCTATTACTCAACTTTGTGAGCAGGTATTTTCCTGTCAGTTGCTTTTATTAACGTCACATATGCTCTCATGCTGTCAAACCCAATGCATTAACACAACGTAGTCTTTGTTTCATGTGACCCCTCTGAACTATTTAACAGTGTTGACCAATCCTTTCCTTGAAGCCCTCCTCTTTCTCCTTTGGCACTATGACATTAGCTGTCTCCTGGCTTTTTGCCTACTTCTCCATCTACACTCTTTCAATCACAGACAAATGTTAGTGAGGATGTGGTGGGAATATAAAATGGAAAAAGGTAGTTTGGAAAAACGCAGTGTCTTTAAAAGTTAAATATAAATACAGCATACAGCCTAGCAATTCTGTGCCTACCACTTACCCAAGAGAAATGAAAACGTATGTCCACACAAAGAATAACAGACAAATGTTAAAGCAGCATCCTTCCTAATAACCAAAAGGTGGAAACAACCCAAATGTCCATCAACTGGTGAACAGATATACAAAATGTGGTATATTCTGCAATGGAATACTATTCTGGAATTTTAAAAAGGGGATGCAAATACAATACTAACATATGCTACAACATGAATGAACCTCAAAAACATTACACTAAATGAAAGAATCCATATACAAAAGAAATGTGTTATTTCAAAGATTCTGCTATAGTATATGTTTGGATATGCAATTGGAACTTCACTGATCAGTCAAGTTGTAAAAGTTCTAGACAACTCTTGGAATCTAAGTATCTCATATTACCTGAGCTCATCAGACCTAAATTTCACATTAATTTCCTTTGAAAGGTGAATCTTTGACTCTTTAATTGTGTAATAAAAATAATAACACAACAGCAACACAGAGAAAACGTGTCTTCTACTAAACCCACTCACCAGGAAGGACATTCAGTTCTAAAGGCAAGAGGGAGTTCAGTTAGGGATGTTAACTAAGAACTCTGTAAAGACAGAGACTACGCCCTTCCCTGCCGGACTCACCTGGAGCAGCTCCAGGGTGGAGCTCTGGCTCTTCTCCCCCACCTCGAAGATGAGCTCCTTCATGGCAGTGATCATTTGATTGAGCCTTAATGTGTTCTCATTCTGTTTCTTCTTTGTCTCTTCTTCTTCTTGGCTCAGTCTCTTAAGAAACAATTGCTCTTCTTCAGCCAGGAAGACGTGCAGCTTTGCAAACTCCGCACTGACTCTCGTTCGCTGATTCTTCATCTTCTCCTGTAGCCATAGGAGACTGGCTCAGTCCTTGTTCTGCCTGGTCCTTCCTCCGAAATTCCTTGCACATGACTCCCTAACGATCCATGATCCTTCCATCCAAATCACCTCCTCCAGAAAAGTTCCTGCCCAGCCCCTACAAATTTCCCCTACTCCTTTCTTTACACCTACTTGATACCTTTGTACTAGTCTATACAGTATTAATTCATTCTTCATAACATCTGAGTCTCTGCTATGATAGTAATGCCTTGTTTGTATACTTTTTAAACTAAAATGCACTTGCACATCTATTATTTAACTTAGCCCTCAGATCACCTACCGTTTAGTTATGTTAAATCTTAGATGTGCATATGTGCGCCCACATCATGCCTCCCAACTAGACTAGCATCTCTGGAAGCAAAGTCCATTTGCTTTCCACAGTGCCATAGACCCAAATCAACGCCAATGTAGGAAGCCAACCTCGGGAGAAAGCAGGAAGGAAAGGGACACTACCCTTGAGATATGAGGATGAAGTGTGTGGAACTCATGTTGCCCAAAGACACAAGTCAGTAGAGATAGATTCTTCCTGTTCTATCACCTTATCTGAAAGGGGCCTAACAACTGATGAGATCCACAGGCTCTTCCCAGCGAAAGCCCTTGAGCGGCCTCAGACTGAAAGGACTCAAGGGCAAGAAATACCCAACCAACTTCTGCTCTTACCTTCCACTCTGCAGCATTCTTCACTTCCATGTCCTGTAAATGCATGGCTTTCTTCATCTTGGCTATCAGACTACGTTGAGTCTTCAGAAGTTTTTCCTGTCAGCAGAAACACTCATAAGTAAGAAATCATCTCTCCCAGCATCTTCCTTGTTCAAGAGCTAAAAGTCACCTAATTCAAACAGGGGATGAGATTGAGAAAATGCTGAAGATGACTACAGGCTAATGCATAAGAATTATTCTGGTCTAAAATCCTCATAACACAATATAGAGTATGCCTATTAAATAGACAAAAATTTAAAATTGTTAGAAGATTAATAAATGCCTAGTCCTGGCAAGGGAAAAGGCCTCTGGCACCATAATAGTAGGAGAGTAAAGGTCCCATCTTTTTGAAGAGCAAGTGACAGCATTTAACAAAATTTAATATATGCAGAATCCTATTTCTAATAATATCCAACAAAACATTAGCAAAAATAATATGTATAGGAATGTTAACTGCAGCATTATTCACTACCCATCAATGTGGAATCATTAAATTACGGTATATTGATACTCTACATCAATTTCAGGTAGCTCTCTATATAACTCTTTTGAAAAGAACAAATATACATGTGTCTGTGCAAGTGTGTGCGTTTGTATCTGAACAGAGGGAAAATCTGGAAGGGTATATACCTAAGTATTATTAACACTGCTTATCTCTGGGGAATAGGAATGGCTTGAAAGTTGGAGGGGGGAGGACTAGAAATTTTATAAATCTCTGTTTTGTTTGAATTTCTACAAGAGGCACATATTCTTTTTATAATTAGAAAAAACCAAATAAGCTATTTAAAAAATTGAGTCTATCCGAAGGAACAAAGTAGGCTGCAGAGGGGAAGCACCTAACAGCAGACTCTCAGGGATGACCTTGGAGACAGAGGCAGACAGGTCAGAGACACGCACAAATCACTGTCAAATCTGATGTACGTGTGAAGGCTGTCATGAGATAAAGAGCTCCTTTGAATGTGAACAAGATTTTTTTTAAGCTTTCATTTTTGTTTGCTAATAAACATAAATATATTTGAAATAGAACTTTCCCGTTTTTAAAAGCCCTTAACAATTTTCAGTATGTATGAATTTTCCTGTTTCATTACCTAAGCTTTTTTGTATCTTGCCACAGTTGGGCTCTTAAAGTGGTCCCCTGAGTAAACTTGGTAACGTTCTGGGATTAGAAAACTTCTTCCCTGCAATAACAGAAACTGCCACGAGGTGGCAGGACGGCAGCACAAGCATTTCAAAGCTGGGTAGACGTACCAAAGTTTAAAAATCACTCTCTTCATTTAACATCAGACAATTGTGTGTATATAAAACTATAATAAAAGAGCAGACATTTATAGAATGAAGACATTTGCTGACTTGTGATCATGTAGTTCAAACGACGTGAAACTTCAAATCAGGTCTGAGTTTCAGTCTAGACCTTCACAAACTAGCTATGGATCTGTGGTCAAGTCAGCCTCACACATTTCCTGGGCCACAGCTCCCTTACCTAGAAGATGAAGACAACTAGACTAGATGGTCTTTTCTTAAACACCATCCCAGCACTTAGGTTCTGTGAATTTCAGTCACTGTAACCTCTGTATCCAACCCAAGCAGGGAGGTCTACCTCCAAAACACACATCAGGTCTTCCCTGGTGGCGCAGCGGTTGCGCGTCCGCCTGCCGATGCAGGGGAACCGGGTTCGCGCCCCGGTCTGGGAGGATCCCACATGCCGCGGAGCGGCTGGGCCCGTGAGCCACGGCCGCTGAGCCTGCGCGTCCGGAGCCCGTGCTCCGCAACGGGAGAGGCCACGGCAGAGGGAGGCCCGCATACCACAAAAAAAAAAACAAACAAAATACACATCAAATCTGCCTATCTGCCGTCCCCAGCCACCTCCTAGTTCAAGCCACCTCTTGTCTGCACAACTACAATAACCTCATGACTGGGCTCCCTACTTCCAATCTTGTCCTTCTCTTATCCAGTGTCCACAGAGAAGCCAGCATAATCTTCTAAAGACCAGTCAGATCATGTCAGTCCCCTGCTTAAGATCCTCCATTGGCTTCCCGCATCACTAAGAAAATTCAAACACCTTGCGGTCCGACATAACCCCTCTTGTCTGCATCTCCCAATTCATCTCGTGCTGCTTTCCCCCTTGCTCGTGATGCCCCAGGTGCACAGATCTTTCAGTTCCATAGATATGTCCTGCTCTTCCCAGCCTCAGGGTCTTTGAATTTGCTATCCGCTGCCTGGGATGTTCTTCCCACAGTTCCTCAGATGGCTGATTCCTCATCCATCAAGTTTCAACTGAAATGTCATCTCCTCAGAGGAGGCTACCGTGTTCCCTTATTAAAGCCCGTGTCACTTCTCTGGCACGGCACTATCGTTCTTTCACAGCACATATCACCATCTGTGGCCATTTACTTGTCCATGGTGTGCCTCTCACCCCCACCCCAGCCAGACTGTAAGCCCCATGGTCTTTTCACCACTGTTTGCCCAGTGCCGAGTCTGGTACTGTAGTACGGCAAGTGACACAAAACGGGTGGTTCAAGAAATACTGAGGATCTGTTAAATGTTTTAATAGCAATGAAGGGATTAGCTCCCGGAGTCACAGACTGAACATTGGCTTGAGGGAAAGAAGAGCTGTGCCTGGAAGCCTTTTCCAGGCAAAGAGTTTGCTCCCTGAAACTTAGGACGCTATTCTCTTTCTCTGTTCTCTTTTTCTCCCCAACCACCGATGACTCCATTAAAGACAACTTCTGCTCTGAAAGGTTTTTTTGAGATTCCCTCTGTGCAGATACTAAGATGTAGGTCCAGGGTCCTCTATCCTATCTGGACACTAGAATCACCTCGTGAATTTTTAAACAATGCTGATGCCAAGGGCCCCACCAACTGAATCTAACACTCGCGGGGGTTGGGGGGTAGTATTGCTTAAAAGCGTTTCCAGATGTATCCTGAGCCACTGGTGTGGCCCAAGAGGGTGGGCAGACTGGGCTAGGAATTCATCAAAGCAGGTTTCCTGCATGCAGTGCTCCGGGGCTCAGATCCTCAGAGAAAGCATCTAGCACGCTGTCTGCAGGGCTCAGGTGTGGCCACAGGATGGGGGGTATTTTCCGTGGATTTAGGGAACTCCAAACTTTTAGGTCACAGTGTACCCACCTGAGTATGTGCTTGGAATGGGATGGTGGAAACAGAATTGCTCCACCCAAGAGCAACTTAATGTTTTCCTAGCTAACTTGGGGTGGGGTGGAGATGGATAAACTGAGCAGCGACGAAGCAGAGGAGGGTGCAGAAAAGGACAACGGGCAATTGTGCCTGATGACCTGACTCCGGAACACCTGGCCGGTCAACCTCACGACATTCAACCCTCCCCAGCGTTACCCTCACCCACTCCCTACCTGTTGGCCCGTTTTTGCTTAATCCTGAAATCCCAACTCTTCCGATTAGTCTTCTCAGCTAGATTAGCTGTAGCAGAGTGAAAAGTGATATGGACTAGGAATTAGAGGACCTCAGTCCAAGCTTAGCCACTTCCTAGCTTCTGTGACCTTGGGTAAGTGGTCTTACATCTCTGGGCCTCAGCTGCCTCATCTACAAAATGGGGATAACAGAATCCATCCAACACGGCTGCTAAGGAAATTTAAAAATTACTGTACGAAAAATGCTTACAGCTGTCAGGGATGCATAAGGAATCAACACCTGATAGCTATCATTAATATTATGATCATTGCCAAGGGCTGAAGCTTTAAGGGTTATTTTCTCCTTTCATACCTAACCACTTACACTTGCCTCAGGCCTCCCCCATAAATTTTTTTTTGGGGGGGGGGGGTTGGGTTTTTTTTAAGGGTTATTTTCTCCTTTCATACCTAACCACTTACACTTGCCTCAGGCCTCCCCCATAAATTTTTTTTTGGGGGGGGGGTTGGGTTTTTTTCGGCCATGCAGTGTAGCATGAGGGATCTTAGTTCCCAGACCAGAGATTGAACCCACGCCCCCTGCAGTGGAAGCGTGGAGTCTTAACCACTGGACCGCCAGGGAAGTCCCATGTATTTTCTCTTCCATTTCTCTGATGGGTCCTTTCAATCTCTTTTGCTGGCTACTAAGCATTGGTGTTTCCCAAGCTTCTCTTCATGCCCCTCTTTTTTTTAACCCTTTATGTGGTCCCTCCAGGAAAATCTAATCAGCTTACTTCTTCCATGACTTCACGGGTAGGCTGATGATTCTAATCTAAAATACTGTGTTTCTAGCTTCCTATGCCCCCTGCCTCCTGTCCCTCTTCCTTGGACTTCCTGTCACAGTTACTTTACTCTCAACATGTCCCAAATGAGCACCAGATATCCAGACTGCCGTCCTAGACTCCTCTCTCTCCCCAACCCATCGGTTCCAATTAGTCACAATGTCATTCAGCTCCAGCTCATCATAACTCCATGCCCTCCTCTTCTCCATCACCCCTGCCCTGCACTAATTCAGGCCCTTACTACCTCCTGCTTGAAGGAGTGCAACAGCAGCCCAATTGGTCTTCTCCAATCATCCCCGTGGATGCCACAATGAACTTTCTAAAACAAAAGAACTGATCGTGTCATCTCCTGCCTTAAAATCCTTCAATGATCCCCATTCCCTGGAAGAGAAAGCTCGGTCTTCTCAGTATGGTCAACAAGATCCTCCACAACATGGACCCTGCCTCTGTCTTCAGCCTCAACTCCCACCATCCTCCCTCCCATGCGCTACCCTCCTGAAGCACAGAGTGACCTCTGGTCTTCTTATTTATCACATGCTACTCCACGCTGCCACACTACTGAATATGCTGTTCCCTTGGCCTGAATATGCCCTCCCCTACCTTGCTGCACTCATCCGTCAAGAGTGGACTCATGTTCCACTCCTCTGTGAAGGCGACCCTCACTCCTGTCTGATCACTGTAACCTCAGACCTTCTGTGTGTTGGTACAAACGTCAGTGACTCTCACACACACTGAAATCACAGGACTACATGCTTATGCCCCATACAAGACAAGGCCCATGTCTTTCTCATCCATTTACATCCAGATTCTAGAACAATGACTAGCATACAGGAAGCATCGATCAAGGTTACTGAATAAAAAAATGAATGTACACTTTCTAGTCTAACTTTGCATGTTTCCTGTTTGTAGTCGGCTGATAAAACTGTACAGCATTTCACAGTTTACAATACACTTTAACTTGTATCATTAAATTCGTGTTTTCAACAAGTACTTACTAGATACCAATTCAGATGGAGACCACCGGAGTGACACCGTCAGTAATGGAAGGGGGTGGGGCTACTCTGGAAAGGATGATCAAGGAAGGTCTTCAAGCTAAAGTCTAAAAGGATCTAAAGGATGGAAGGTATGAGTAGAGAGAGAGTGAACAGGCTTGAAACAAAAGCAAGAAGGCCAGTGTGGCTGGACCAGAGTATGATAAACCAATTTATTTGACTGAAGCTTCTTAACCCATAAGATAAGGCAGAACAGATAATCTCCAAATTCAAACATTAAGTGATTTTCCCAATTGATGAAGGAAGCTAGTAAAATCCAGACTCACCCCTATAAGCCAGGTTTTCCCCAAATCATTAGTTGTCTATGACACCTGTAGGTATAAACCCGTACTGTCCAATACAGCATCTATTAGCCACGTGAGCTCCTAAAATGTGGATAGTCCGAACTGATGTGTGTAAATGTCAAGTACACAGATTTCGAAGACCTATCATGGAAAAAAAGGTAAAATATCTCATTGATAATTTTTTATATCAATCAATGTTGAATGAATGTTCATTGCAGCACTATTTACAACAGCCAGAGCATGGAAGCAACCTAAATGTCCATCAACAGAGGAATGGATAAAGAAGATGTGGTACATATGTACAATGGACTATTACTCAGCCATAAAAAGGAACGAAATTGTGCCATTTGCAGAGGCATGGATGGACCCAGAGACGGACATACAGAGTGAAGTCAGTCAGAAAGAAAAAAATAAATATCATATATTATTGCATACATGTGGAATCTAGAAAAATAGTATAGATGAACTTATTTTCAAAGCAGAAATAGAGACACAGACGTAGAGAACAAACGTATGGATACCAAGGGGGAAAGGGGGGTGGGATGAACTGGGAGACTGGAACTGACATATATACACTACTACGTATAAAATAACTAATGAGAACCTACTGTATAACACAGGGAACCCTACTCGGTGCTCTGTGGTGACCTAAATGGGAAAGAAATCCAAAAACGAGGGGACAGATGTATACGTATAGCTGATTCACTTTGCTGTACAGCAGAACCTAACACAACATTGTAAAGCAACTATACTCCAAAACGTATATATATGTGAAATCACACTATCTGTGCCCATCCAAGTCAGAGAACAGCTGTGAGAAGAACCTGAGTTCTCCATTTTCTGATTATATTTTGTTTCATTTTCACAATAAAGATGAAACAGAACGAGCTTTAAGGAAAAAAAATCAATGTTGACTATTTTTGATAATTGGGTTAAATAAATTATTAAAATTAACATCACCTGTTTCTTTTTACCACTAGAAAAAAATTTTAATAATATATGTGGCTCGTATTTTTGTTTCTATTGGACAGCACTGGTGTATAACCTCTCAGGATAACCGTCTTAAATTAGGAGCTCCCGGAGGCCAGTCCCTTGAAAATTCTGCAGTGATGACTGAGCCTTGCACCGGCCCTCCCAATCCCAGTTTTAACTCCAGCTCTGAGATCCGTGAGTCGCCTAACTCTTCTGAGCCTGGTGGGGGTAAGTGGGGATTCATGCTTCCAATGTGAACAGTAAACGTTCCCAGGCAATACCGGCAGCCCCATAAGGGCCGGCTCACCCGGTAGCTCGCGAAGGCCTCGTCGACGGGGGCCATGGTGTGGGCCTGGTGCTCCTGGGACTCCCTGCACACCAAGCACACGAGCCGCTGATCGTCCTCGCAGAAGAGGCGCAGCGGCTCCCAATGGCGGCCGCACAGGCCGTGGGGCGCGGGGCCCAGGCGCCGGCGCCGCATCCTCTCCGTCAGCCGGGCCAGGGCCCAGTTAGGCCGCATCGCAGCGGGCGCCGACGGCTGCCGGCACTCGGGGCAGGGGAGCGGGCTGCCGCTCGGCGCCCAGCTGCGGCGCAGGCAGCCGCGGCAGAAGTTGTGGCCGCACTCGATGGACACCGGGTCCTCGAAATAGTCCAGGCAGATGGAGCAGGTCAGCTCCTCCTGGAAGTCCTCGGCCTCCATGTTGCTCCTCGGCCCCAGAGCCGGAGTCGTGGTTGGATGAGAGGTCTGCAGGCTGCGGGAGGTGGCCTTCAGACCCGCGGCCGCCGCCTCCGGCGGGAGGGAAAAGTGCAGCCTCTTCCGGGGTTCGGCACCCAGCGGGGCCGCGCGACCTCCGGCCGGAGGCCCTTTTCCGCGCGTGCTGAGAGCGCCGACCCCCCGAACCTCCGGGTTTCCTCGTGAGGACTGCGCGCTAGGCGTGACGGGACTGCGGGCTGCAACTGGACGAACAGTAGAGATGCGGAAGTCCCCCAAGAAGCCTAGAGAGGCCTCGAGGAGCCCGTAGTTTGGGGGAGGCGCCGGAATGCGACGACTGCGCAGCTGCAGCAGCCGCTGGTGGAGCAAAACGGGGAGGCGTTTATTAACTTGCCCTGGCCTTCAGGTTTGCTGGTTGAGGTCAGTGTTCGCCGTCTGCTTCGGAAGATTTAGGGTCTGGAGTCCTAGGCGAGCTGCTGCCCAGAAGGGCGTTCCAGGCGGGCAGCAGCCTAGCGGCAGAAGGGCCAGAAGGACGAGGCGCAGCCGGGCCTGGAGTGGAGTTAAGGAGGCGCCGTGCCCCGTAGGCTGGCTTTTCTTGAAGTCTCTCCTTTTTCTTTCAGCCTCATTCTCCAGGAGAGGAAGCCGTTCTTGTCCTCCAACCCCAAGGTCTAGTTGAGTCTCTAGAAAGGCAGGATTTCTGGCTCCCCCCACGAAGCCCACAAACTCGAAGCCCACAAACTCTCCTGGAGTTCGAGGATTCAGGCGAACTGGAGAGCCAGTTTTCTAAGAGGCAACCAGGGAAGGGAGTGTTTAGCCCCAGCACCTAGTGGGGAGCTGTCTGATCACTCTGCCCTCTGATTTCCCTCTCTTTCTTCCCCAGCACAAGAGACACACCAGGTAGGGGAAGCCCATTCTTAGAGCAGGGGCCTCACTCACCCAGTGCAGATAGAGGGTCTAATAATTAAGGTAGGGGAAAGAATCTAAGGTTAGATGGTCTTCCCCAGGTTTGAGACTTCCCACCAGTATTTTAGGTGGTTCAATGCGGAGGAGGTCTGTGGGCTAAAGGATGCTCTAAGCCAGCTCTGGGTAATCTGCTATGAGCGGCTGTCATCCTATATGCTGGGAAGGAGCAGATCCTGTAGCTGCTGGTGCTGGAGCAGTTCTTGACCGTCCTACCTGAGAAGGTCAACACCAGGGTGTGAGAGCAGTACCTGGAGAGTGGAGCTGAAGCTGTAGCTGTTCTGAGGACATTGTGAAAAACCTGATAGGACCGGGAGAGCGGTGGGAGGGAAATCAGGTGTTTTAAGTTAAAATTCAGAAGCACAGATGCATTGCCTTCTGGTACCCAACTTGAAGACGGCAATCGTTTTGCTATCCCAAGGCACATCCACTGAGGTTTTCAACAAGCAGTGTGCTTGCCTGTTTCAGGGAATTATCTGTTCCTCGTCAATGAATTTTTGATCTTGTGTTTCTGAGGTGCTTGGTTTTTTTTTCTTCCCTCTATTCCTTTTCTTATGAAAAAAATTTTTAATTCTTCCTGTGTCCCAAAATCAGATACCACCTTTCCTGTAATATGCTCTGTAAGTGGTCACTGAATGTATGACTAAATGATTTGGAAAGGGGGTTCCTGCGATCACTATTTTGGGGTTTTGATGAAAGTTCCACAGAATGTCTTTAAATGTTTACAACAGATAGCTGCGTTTTCCTTGTAGATTGGAATACTATTTTGAGAAGGAAGCTGAGGGCATTCCCTGGCAGTCCGGTGGTTAGGACTCCGTGCTACCACTGCAGGGGACCCGGGTTCGATCCCTGGTCCCTGGTTGGGGGAACTCAGATTCCCACGTCTCGCAAGCCACATGGTGCGGCCAAAAGAGAAAAAAGAGAGAGAGAGAGAGACGGAATCTGAGTCTTAAATATGGACCAAGAGAATGAGGTGCTCTTATATTGCCATGAGTATCTGTGGTGTGAGTGTCTATGTATCTGTATGTCTGCCTTAATGTCTTTGTGTCTTCAATCCTGCCATACTCCTGAAATGAACATCCTTCTTTACTGAAAATATTGAGGCTCCCTAATTTACAATTTTATTCATATGGAATTCATATGGAATTTCAGGGGATCCCAATGGGCCAAACAATCTTGAAAAAGAAGAAAAAACTAGGCGTACTCACACTTCCCACTTTCAAACGTTATTACAAAGCTGCAGTAATCAAAACATGGTACTGCTATAAGGATAGACATGTAGATCAATGGAATCGAATTGAGAGTACAAAAACAATGCCATACATCTACAAGCAATTGATTTTCAACAGTGGTGCCAAAACCATTATATGTAGGGAAAATAGGCTTTTCAACAAATGGTGCTGGGACAACTGGATATCTCCATGCAAAAGAATGAAGTTGGACCCTTATCTCATACCATATACAAAAATTAATTCAAAATCAAAGACCTAAATGTAAAGCTAAAACTATAAAATTTTTAGAAGGAAACAGGTCTAATCTTCATAGTCATGGATTAGGCAATGGTTTGTTAACTATAACACCAAAATCGTAAGAAACAAAAGAAAAAATTGATAAACTGGATTTCATCAAAATTAAAACCTTTTGTGCATCAAAGGACACTCAATAAAGTGAAAGACCACCCACTGAATGGGAGAAAATATTTGGAATATCAGATCCTTAAATCTGATAAGGATCTAGTATCCAGAATGTATGAAGAACTCAACAATAAAAATACAAACAACCCAATTTTAAAATGGACAAAGATTTGAGTAGATATTTCCCCAGAGAAGCTACACAAATGGCCAATAAGCACATGAAAAGATGCTCAACATCATTAGTCATTAGGGAAATGCAAATCAAAACCACAATGAAATATCACTTCACCCACTAGGATGGCTAGAATTTAAAAATCAAACAAACAGAGAAAAATAAAAACAAAATACCAAGTGTTGGCAAGGATGCAGATTAAATTGGAATCCATTTGTACATTGCTGCTGGGAATGTGAAATAGTAAATAGTACAGCTGCTGTGGGAAAAACCTTGGCAGTTCCTCAAAAATTTAAACTGTTACCATATGCCCCAGCAATTTCACTGGTAGGTATTTACCCACGAGAACTGAAAACATCAACAAAAACTAGTACATGAATGTTCGCAGCACCGTTATTCATAATGGCCCCAAAGTGGAAACAATCCAAATGTCCAGCTGAAAAATGAGTAAATAAAATGTGGTATAGCCATACAATGAAATAATAATCATAAAACATAAAGGGAATGAGGTACTGATACATGCTACAACATGGATGAACCTTGATAACATGATGCTAAGTGAAAGAAGCCAGTCACAAAAGACCACATACTGTATGATTCCATTTGTATGAAAAGCCCAGCCTAGGAAAATCTGTAGAGACAGAAAGTAGATTAGTGGTTGCTTATGTTTGGGGGCGTGGGGATTTGTGGGTAACAGCTAAGTACTCGGGTTTCTTTTTGAATTGCTGAAAATGTTCTAAAATTGTGTTAATGGATACACAACTCTGACTATACTAAAAGCCATTAAGGGCTTCCCTGGTGGCACAGTGGTTAAGAATCCGCCTGCCAGTGCAGGGGACACGGGTTCGAGCCCTGGCCCGGGAAGATCCCACATGCCACGGAGCAGCTAAGCCCGTGTGCCACAACTACAGAGCCTGCGCTCTAGAGCCCGTGTGCCACAACTACTGAAGCCTGCGTGCCTGGAGCCCGTGCTCCGCAACAAGAGACACTGCAATGAGAAGTCTGCGCACAACGGAGAGTACCCCCTGCTCGCCACAACTAGAGAAAGTCCGCGCGCAGCATCAAAGACCCAGCGCAGCCATAAATAAATAAATTTATTAAAAGCCATTGAATTATATACTTTTAATGGGTGAATTATAGGGTGTGTGAACCGTATGTCAATAAAGCTATTTTAGGGACTTCTCTGGTGGCGCAGTGGTTAAGAATCCGCCTGCCAATGCAGGGGACATGGGTTCGAGCCCTGGTCTGGGAAGATCTCACATGCCGCGGAGCAACTAAGCCCGTGAGCCACAACCACTGAAGCCCGCGTGCCTAGAGCCCGTGCTCCGCAACAAGAGAAGCCACTGCAATGAGAAGCCCGCGCACCACAGCAAAGAGTAGATGCCGCTCGCTTCAACTAAAGAAAGCCCACGCACAGCAACGAAGACCCAACGCAGCTATAAATAAATAAATTTATTTAAAATAAATAAAGTAATTTAAAAATAAAGCTATTTTAAAAGGGACACCATCAAGGAGGAATTCAGAATGATGACATTTGCTTTTTTTCTGTCCTTGGTCACTTGGCTGGGCTCTGGCTATGCTAGATACAGGATTCTTTATGAAACACTGTGTAGCAGAAAGAAAACTGTTACTTTGCTAGTCGTTGCCAAAGTGGCTTTGGGGAATCAAGTATCTTTCCTTAGGAATGAGCCTTCCTAATTTACTTGGGGATCATTTGAGATTCAGAGGAGACAACCAAACCTGGAAACTGCTCTTTGTTGGGAATTTGAGGGCAAGGAAGAACTGAGAAGGGACGTGTTTCTGCAGAAAAGGCGGGAGGCTGGGATACTTTTGGACAGAAATGACTGAGAGACTCAAGAAAAGAGAAACCTGATATTCAGCATTAGATCATCTGCTGAATCACACTGTGATATAAATGTCCCTTACTGTTAGCCCTGAATCAGCAATAAACCTCTGCTGTCTTTTCTGTGTGATATTGAGAAGTATGAGTTTACAAAGTAACGACTTGGCCCCTCCCCCCCACATGAAACAATGGAGCAGCTGCAACGTACAAAGCAGAGAATGAGGATTGAGCAGAAATCAGAGCTGTCAGTGGTCCAGGGTATGTAAGCCTCTGAATTCACAGGAATCTTCCAGAAGAGTGTGGCCGAGTGTTTGAATACATTGCATCTATATATTAAAGGACCCTGGGTTACATATGCTTGGAAAGCCAGAGTTTCTGAATATGACCTATGTTGCAGGGCTGGGTGCATTTATAGGTTACAAGATTTTCAAGGTGGGGGGAGCAGAGAATGTGGACAGCAGGAAAGAGGAGTAGACTCATTGGGACAGGAAAGAGGAATGTCCTCAGCAACAGGAATGCCAGCAACAGTGGTCAATATTTATTGCGCAGGACAGAGAGGCACGGTTTTATGGAGGTTTCTGCTGGGTGACTCTGGAACCAAGCCCATGAACATTGTGATGCTGACACCAGGGAATTCTGGTGAGAAGGCACAAGCAGGAGATCTCCAAGGAAAAGCTTCAGACACCATGGCCCCCCAAGGCTCTTGGATATGCTCCAACAGCCTTTAATTTACCATGGAGATAAACACCCCACTCACTAGATGTTCGGACGAAGATCCAGTCATAGGGTTTCCTTCAGAGGTGAGCCAGCTGTCTTCATAATTCTGCAAAGTAGAGGATCAAGCAGAAGCTGAGACTTTTCCTAAGTGGGAAGAGATCTAAATGGAAGGGCAGGAGGTACAATCAACCGAGCGCTTGGGTCCTGGTTCATTGGAAGGAGCCATCCAGTTGATGGGGACGCAGCTGGGCGATGGGGTGGGATGGGTTAGGGCACATCTGCGTAGAACCTGGTTTTCTACTTTGTAACATGTGGAAGTTGTACTTCCCAGAGGGTGAGGGACTTGCCATGGGGGATCATCAGGACCCATACGTCAGGGACGGGTAGAAAGAGGGACATCAGTGCCCCTCTCACCTGCTTCTCCAAACCGTCCTTTTATTTCCACCACTGGGACGTTATCAGTCGGTTCCTTGTGTCTTTGGGCGCTCTCTGAGGTTGGGAAGTAGTTAGAAGAGGGAGATTTGTGCTTCCAGATCTTCCACCATCTCCCCGGGCCCAGGAGCACAAGCTCCCAAAGCGTGAACAAGAGACAGAGCCCAGTGACCCCAAACGTGGTCTTCGGGAAGATGGTCTTCTCAGAGGGGCGAGACAGATTACCGCTTCTGCTACCAAGGCAAGGCTCTCGACGACGCACAGAGGAGCTGGGCATCTTGAACCCGTACAGATGGTACTGCCCCCCGCAAGGCTGCCCTTTCAAGGGCCAGTCGCAGCCCCAGCTGTGCCACATAGGCCCAGAGCACCCTGGGGCTTCCAGGCCCCAAGGCATCTCTGCTTTTCTCCCCTCGGCGGGTCAGGGTCTCCTCTTCCTTCTTCACCTTTTCAGATTCCCCCCAGTGCCAGATCACATGATACAGAGTGAAACCCATGTAGAGGGCACTGGGGACAGCCACCAGGGTGACCTGGAAGGCCCAGAAGCGCAGCGGGGAGAGAGGGTGGAAGGCATCGTAGCAGGCGGCCTTGCGGCCCAGCTGCTGCGTGTGACACACGAGCCCGCTCAGCTCGTCGCCGTAGACCCCCGTCCCACTGGCGGCCAGCAGCACGAGGCGGAACCCCAGGAGCACGGGAAGCAGGGGGCGCCCCATGGGGGTGGGGTGCCGGCTCCCCTCCACCGGCAGCCGCCTCAGGGACCTGCCGCACATGCAGTTGGGGGGCAGAGGCCAGCGGTGAGTGCGGGCGTGTGCTCGCTGTCCTGTGGGAGGAGTGCCGGGCCAGCTCTTCACTCCCAATGCAGCGGTGACTGAGGCAGGCTTCCTTGCTCCTCTCCTTGGACCTGGCTGAGCAAATACCAAGACCTGAGGGCGCCTCTTTATACTTAACGGAATCATCTATAAAATATTCATGGTGAGTGAGTGTGGGTGTGGCTTTCTCTTCTGTCCCCGCTCCTGTACTGCTGGAGGGGAGAGGAACGCTCGGCCTGCGGGAAGACCAGGGTCTGTCTTTGTCTCTCTCTCTCTCCCTCCCTCCCGCTCCTGCTTCCCAAAGGCTAAATAGTCAGAGACCCGAGTCCTCTGAAAACCACTGCTTCCCTAGGGGATGGCTGCTAGGTCTGGTGCTACTGTCAGTGTCACCTGAGTGAAATCAGTGCTGCGCCCGGGAGGGGTGTGCGTTGCCTTGCCCGTCTGCTTTTCTCTGGCTTCCGACCCCCAGGTGCTCACAGGTGTGTCAGCCTGGCCCCCATCACAGTGGTGAGACTGAGGTGAGGTTAGGTTAAGGGGCCTGATGGGGAGCCAGTGAACAGAGTGAATGTCAAGGCTTGCTCTAGTCTGATGTTCTTCCGACCTAATCAGCTTAGGAAAGGAGAATACTTTGAAGAAAACCCAGCAGAATCTACTGGTTAAACATAATGGTGTCTGGGCCAAAGCCAGAGGTGACTGGATCAAAATTCAACTCTGCTCTGTCATTGCTCCTTGGGTTTCTATCTCCCTCGTGGTGAGAGGTGACCATGGTCGAGGACAGGCTTCAGAAATTCTTCCGTTCTCTGGACAGAATGCCGTCATGCTACAAGCCCAGTTTGCCATCTTCTTCTCTGTCCTCCTCAGCAGCCCTCCTCAACGCCAAGCTGCTCTTCCTAACCCTCCCCCTTCAGCGCAAACTCTTACATACCTGGTTCCCCTCACTCTCAGAAGACCATACAAAGCTCTTATTCCAGAGAAAATAGGCTCATTCGTGTGAAACCCTGAAGCTCCTTCTTCTTGTGTCTTCACAGTCACGTCCTGCTGTAGCATCTGAGAGAAAGAAGTGTCTTTCCACTTGTCCAAGGCTGCTCTCCCTTTCACGTCTGTGTTCCTGGGTCACTCCTTCCAGCTTCTTCAAGAATTTGACCCCCTAATTATCTTTTCTGTAATTCAGACCATCCTTGTTTCTGCTCTGACCTTGAACTTGCTTAGGTTTCTTCCTGTTAAGTCTAATAAGAATAACCTGAATTTCTAAGTTAACATGGCAGCAAGTGAGACGTGCCTAATTTATCTCACGCCGGCTTCCCAATTATACTACCCAGAGAGATGCACAAAACAATCTTAAATGAGTATTAGTGTTATAAACGATAGGTAAGAATGGGCCACATGCCAGAACTTAGGCAGAAGGGTCACTTCTGTGCAATCAAAAGAGACGCATTGAGATGCTTCCAAGGGACAGTTCTAAGGGCCTCAGTTGACCAGAGAATTATGTCACCATCCACCAACTGTGAGAAGCCATATTTGAGCCACTAAGAATCAGAGTCTGAACCTCTGCCTGCCCCTCAGTCCCTGTCTTTCTTCCTCCTTCATAGACTTAGAAGTGAAAACTTAGAAGTATATCAGGCTGCTGAAAATTCTCTTCTATAAAATTGGGTTAAAATTTTTAGAAGAAATTTATTTCCAGTCTCTAGAAAGATGCAGAATTGGTCCCATGATTAAAGATGGCATATTGAAGGTAAAGATTTATCCCTTCTCATCCCTAAGACTCCTCAAAAATGAGAGTGAATGAATCCTTACATGTGTACACCCACTATAAATAGAGTAGGAGAAAGATCATCAGCTTGATCTTTGAAGGCAATAAGACAGATTCTGGGGGAAATTAGATCAGGGTGCTAGAAAGCACATTGGATAATTCTTCCAGAATTCAGAGGAAGAAGATGAATAATTGAAAATAATAAAAGGTAAATAGATAAGGAACAAAATCTGTTTCTAATTTGGAAATCAAGACAACAGTAAAACAAAGTCACTACCTTACGTATCGGTGAGAAAGCACTTAGTGAAGTGTCTAGGAAAGAAGTGGTTTCTCCATAAATGTTTCAGTTTTGTTTGGTGAAAACTGAGCTCCGCAGCAAGTTTCAAGGCCTGGGTTTCTCAACCTTGGCACTGTTGATGCTTGGGGACTGATAATTTTTGTTTAGGGGTAGCAGGGGTGCTGTCCCATGCTTTGTAAGATGTTTAGCAGCATTCGTGGCCTCTACCCACCAGATGCCAGTAGCACACTTCTTCCCCCCCCCCACAACTGTCTCCAGATATTACTAAGTGTCCCCTGGGGTCAAAATCACCCCTGGTTGAGAACCACTGCTTTAGGGTAGCACTGGTCCATCACCTCTCCACTCTTGGCTTCAGTTGCCAGCTCTGTAAAGCAAGATGTCTGCACCAGAGCATCTCGGAGGGCTTTTGTAGGGCATGATAATCAGCCCATTTCCAGGCTGGTTGTACGTCCTCCTGTGAGGATGCCTGCAGCCTCTCCCACCTCTTAAGTTCAAAGGGTCCCAGCACTTGGGGTTGGGGGAGAGCCCTGGGCTCTGGGGGTTTCTGCCCTGGCCCTCCTGGCGAGTCACCAGACTAAATGCTAACTTGGTAAATTCTCAAGTCAAGCTCTCCGCCTCGTCTCATTTCCAAGCGCAGGCCCAGCACTGTCTACACATGTTGCCAGCACATCCCCAGCAGACCTGGAATTTAACACAGAGCAGCCCTGGCATATTCCAAGTGTCGGGAGTTTGTGAGTAGCTTCCTGAAGCCCTCTCTCTGGTTCTTCTTTCCCGTGGCCACCCCAGACCTGTAGCCAGACACCCAGATGTCCTCTGAGAGGCTCTCAGAACCGAGCTGAGGTCTCCAGGGCTCACCACGGAGCTTCGGGGGTTTGGAAGGGAGAGAACAGAAAAAGCAGGACAAGAGGGCTTGCTTGAGATCCCTTGGTTTGGAGCACCCTTCCTGCCCTTTGGCCCGTGGCTGTTATAACCAAAACAATGCTTATTCAGCACACATTCCAGGGCCTCCTGGAGGGTGCAGACAATAAATATCCTGCTCCATCTCCCCAAGTCTGCAGACCAAAGGGAGTTTCCTATAAACCGAAGCTCAAACACAGCTGTCCGTCCTCCCTCCTCCCCTGCTTTCCTGGGACCCTGTGGTCTCCCCATCTGTTCCAGCCGTCCCCAGCCCACCCCTCGTTCCCTGAGACCCGCATCCTCCTCCCACAGACACGTCTGCAGCTTTGCCCACAGGGGGCCAGAGACCCCAGGCCAAGCTTCGAGACCTAGGGAGCTGAGGGCTCAGCATTGTTGAGAAAGCTCAAGGGACCACTCTGTTTCTCCAAGGGGAGAAATCGTTTGCAAATCAATTTATTCGGGAGGGGGCTGGCAGGATCTGAGCCCTGTCAAGATGTTAGAAGCGGTTCCTATGAGCTCAAGAGTTGGGAGAAGGAGGAAAACCCAGAGTTTGAGGGGATTTTCAAATACGTAGACAGATTTTTTAGAATTCCATAGCAATTTTGTTAAGAATTTTTCTAAGCATCTCTTGTTCTTTGGGAGAAAAATTTCAGGATACTATGGGCTGCAGAATCCACCTCAGAGAGTTAAGGCGTGAAGGAAGGATGTCCACTGAGGCCAGCACTAGAGCAGCTCCCTGCTTCCAGCTCACCCCACCTGGCCTAGAAAACATTCTAGATCTTTTACTGAAGTGCGGTCCATGGTGCAGCAGCCCTGTCATCACCAGGGGTGCAGAACCTCAGGCCCCATCCCAGGCTTAGCAAGTCAAGTCTGAATTTTCATAATAATCCCCAGGCCGTGGGCGTGTGCATTAGAGTTGCAGATGCACAGCCCAGAGCCCCAGTCGGTCCCCGCCACCACTACCCCAGGCCCTGTGCCAGCCCAGCTGTGCTCTGCCCTGGCACTCACCCGGCAGCTTCGAGCAGAAGCACCAACAGCCGGGGAAAGAGGCAGCGGTAAGAGCCCTCAGGCTGGAGCCCACAGGGTCCCAGCTCTCTCCCAGGCCCTGCCTCCATGCCCCCACCCACTCCTTCCCCACCCCTCGTCTTTCCTGGCAGCCTTAGCGCAGGGTCAAAGAATTGCAGCCAGAGGGGCAGGCAGCCCAGCTGCTAAAGAATGGGCTCTGGAGAATAACCCGCTCTTGTCGAGGGTGAGGGCTCTGTCTTCTAAGTGAACTGAAATGGGGCTTTTCAGATCATCTGAAAGGGGGGCAAAGGCTTCGGCATGTTTTCGATATAGGGGCTTGCAGGCAACAACAGATCGAATTCCATACATTTATCTCTGGACATCCTCTCTTCTTGGCTGGGGGAAACGGGCTCTCTGCAACTCGGGGAGCCCAGCCCCTCCCCACCAGGCCCGGGGAGAATTGCAGCACCCGAGTTCCAGGTGCTGCCCCTGTGGAGATCTGGAGCGTCATTCCACTATTTTCTGGCATTTAACATTGTTATAGAGGAGTTCAAGTCCAGCTCAATAGCCTTCATCTTTTAAGTGATTTGATCTTTTTGACAGTTTGCCAAATGGATGATTTTTTACCCTTGAGGCCTGTTCACTCCTCCAGGAGATACTCTTCAGCTAGACGTAGAAACCTCTCCCTGGCTCTTCCCTGTTCACATCTGGTGCACAGGAAATATGGATGCGTCCTTAGGGCCAAGAAACTCTGGGCATACAGGGTATTTCCAGCACAGCCACATCTCCTTCCGTTCATCTGCTGGATATCCTATCTCCTGCCTTTTTGATTTATCAGTCAGGAATCAACACACTGGGGCCCCTGTCACTAGGCATGAGATACAGGAGGCAGCACCCTCACCCCTTTCCCCTGGGGAGAACTGACAGCACATCTCTTTCCAAGGCAGCTTCCCTCCAGAGTTAATCCTCTCTCCCTCTAATTTCCAACAACTCTGCCATTTTATACAACTTAGACGTGGGTGTAGAGTTCGAGTGACGTAACTTATTTATTTGGTTTTCCTTTGGAATATTGCATTTTAGACTAACAAATCACTTTAGAATGTCATATGTGTTGTATTTTCTAAAATATCCCATCTTGAAATCCCAGTCCAATTTTCCAATATCTTGTTACACCAACATTTATTTAGTTGCTTAATAAATGATGGATATTCTAAGTGCTAAATGGTTATTAATTCACACTTCATAACAACTTTATGAAGTAAATACTGTTACTGCCCTCTTACAGAGGAGAGAAATGAAGAATAGAGAAGTTAAGTAACTTGTAAAAGGTTGACCAGCTAGTAAGTAAAGGAGATGGGATCTGAAAAAGCAATCTGGCTGCAGATAACAAACCCCTAAACACTACTCTACTCCTAGCCTCATCATATTTCAAATTACCAGCCTTTTAAAGACCTTTTGATGGTAAATCCGCTATAATTTCATACCCTCAAGAAAATAAAAATCCTCTGTTGGCATTTTCTCCATCTTAATGACTAGCTATGCCATCAACCCTGGATTCCAAGCAAAAACTTAGGTGTCATCCCTGACAACTTCCCCTTCGCTGAGCACGTCTTATTCTACTAGTTGTACAGATTTCTGCCCCATGAATTAAGAAGGTGCCTTAGTTCAAGACTGAGTTACCAGGACTTCCCTGGTGGCGCAGTGATTAAGAATCCGCCTGCCAATGCAGGGGACACGGGTTCGAGCCCTGGTCCGGGAAGATCCCACATGCCGAGGAGCAACTAAGCCCATGCGCCACAACTACCGAGCCCGCGCTCTAGAGCCCGTGCTCCACAACGGGAGAAGGAAAGAAAGAAAAAAAAAAAAAAAAAAAAAAAAAGACAGAATTACCGAAATGTCACCCTAGTGTCGCTGTTTCTAGACTTGTCCACCTCTAATGCATTCCTTGCGTTGCAGACAATATTTAATTCAATTCTTATTTAGATTTACCAACATGTTTACCAGTTTCTTTGCTCAGTGTTGCTTCTTCAATTTTATGTCTTCCTCCGGATTAAATCTTTTGCTCCTTCTCTCTCTCTCTCTCTTTTTTTTTTTCTTGGTGACTGTGGTCTTAACCATTTTGGTGTTCATTTTAGTAGTGTTAAATATATTCACAGTGTTGTTGTTCAGTGGATTTCCAGAACTCTTTCATCTTGCAAAACTGAAACTTTGTACCCATTTCTGCCTGCCCTCAGCCCCTGGCAATCATCATTCTATTTTCTGTTTCTATGAATTTGACTACTTTAAACCCCTCATATCAGTGGAATCATAGAACATTGTGACTGGCTTATTTTCCTTAGCATGATCTCTTCAAGGTTCATTCATGTTGTAACATCTATCAGAACTTCATTCCTTTTAAAGGTTAGATGATATTCCATTGTGTGTATGTATGGGCCACATTTTGTTGATCCATTCATCCACTGATGGACAGTTGGGGTGTTTCCACCTCTTGGCTATTGTGAATAATGGGCTATAAACATAGGTGCACTAAATTTTCTTCTTGAGGTACAACCTTCAGTATTTCTTCTACTAGGGAACTGTCTAGGGCTAAACTCTCTTTTTTTCTTTCTTTTTTTTTTATTGAGGTATAGTTGATGTACAATATTATACAACATAGTGATTCACAATTTGTAAAGGTTATATTCCATTTATAGTTACTATAAAATATTGACTATATTCCCTGTGTTGTAAGATATATTCTTGTAGATTATTTATCTTATATGTAGTAGTTTGTGCCTCTCAATCCCCTACCCCTCTCTTGCCCCTCTGCCCCTTCCCTCTCCCCACTGGTAACCACTAGTTTTTTCTCTATATCTGCGAATCTGCTTCCTTTTTGTTAGATTCACTAGTTTGTTGTATTTTTTAGATTCCACATGTAAGTGATATCATACAGCATTTGTCTTTCTCTGTCTGACTTATTTCACTTAGAATAATACCCTCCAGGTCCATCCATGTTGTTACAGATAGCAAAATCTTATTCTTTTTTATGGCTGAGTAGTATTCCATAGTGTGTGTGTTTGTGTGTGTGTGTGTGTGTGTGTGTGTGTGTGTGTGGCACATTTTCTTTGTCCATTCGTCTGTTAATGGACACTTAGGTTGCTTCCATATCTTGGCTATTGTTGTTGTATTTTTTAGATTCCACATGTAAGTGATATCATACAGCATTTGTCTTTCTCTGTCTGACTTATTTCACTTAGAATAATACCCTCCAGGTCCATCCATGTTGTTACAGATAGCAAAATCTTATTCTTTTTTATGGCTGAGTAGTATTCCATAGTGTGTGTGTGTGTGTGTGTGTGTGTGTGTGTGTGTCACATTTTCTTTGTCCATTCGTCTGTTAATGGACACTTAGGTTGCTTCCATATCTTGGCTATTGTAAATAATACTGCTATGAACATTGGGGTGCATGTATCTTTTCGAATTAGTGTTTTCATTTTTTCTTTTTTTTTTACTATATACCCAGGAGTGGAATTGATAGGTCATATGGTAGTTCTATTTTTAGTTTCTTGAGAAACTTCCATACTGTTCTCCATAGTGGCTGCACCAATTTACAGTCCCACCAACAGTGCAGGAGGGTTCCCTTTTCTCCACACCCTCTCCAACATTTGTTATTTGTAGAGTTTTTAATGATGTGTTTGCCCCTTTTAAAAATCTCCTTCTCCCAACCCTCCAGGGTATCCATCTTCCTAAAATGTATATTTATCATACCTTTATTTTTTTATACTTTTAACACATATCTACTTTGTTTAAAATCTGTTTTTAATGTTGCCTGTTTTTACTTTTTATATATGTGGTGGAATTATACAGTTCTGTGATTTCCTTTTTGCCTCTGTATTATATATTTTTAGACTCATACATGTTAACATGAGTATGAATGTAAGTAATGCTCATACATGCAGTTGAAGTCCATTAATTTTCACTGCTGTGTAGTTCTTCATTGTTTAAATAAACCACAATGATTTATATGTTCTAATATTGATGATATTTGGGTTGTTTCCCGGTTTTGCTATTTCATCAGTATTGTTATGCACATTTCTCATACATTTCTATATCTGCACCCATGCAAGATTTTCTTTAGAGTTTTCATCTTTGAGGAATTACCAGAATGTAGGCTAATGTTAGATAGAATATACCCAATCCTATAAGGCAATGCCTAACAGTTTTCTGTGATCATGCCCTTTTTATTTTAAGTTGCATTTTTCTGAATATTAATGAAGTTGATCTACTTTTCATACGTTTGGGGGCCATTTGTGCCTCCTTTTCTTGCCAAGAGTAGACTGGGTAATGCCCCCCAAGATATGCACATCCCAATCCCCAGAACCTATGAACGTTGCCTTATATGAAAGAGGGACTTTGCGAATGTGGTTAAGGATATCGTGGGACTTCCTTGGCCGTCCAGTGGTTAGGACTCTGCGCTTCCACTGCAGGGGGCATGGGTTCAATCTCCTGATTGGGGAACTAAGATCCTGCATGCCACTAGGTGTGGCCAAAAAAAAAAAAAGTTAAGGCTCTCCAGATGCGGACATTTCCATGGATTGTCTGGGTGTGCCCAATGAAATCACAGGGTTCTTTATAAGAAGGTGGCAGGAGGTCAGAGAGGACAGTGGGAGATGTGATGTCAGAAGCAGGAGTCTGGAGTGATGTATGGAAGGGGCCATGAGGCCAGGAATACAATGGGGAAGTGTCCTCTACTTTTCCAGACTTTATAGACTGACTTCAGTAAGAGAAGACCTGCACCTGCGGTGAGGGCGTGGTGGAGTGTGCTGTGACCCCATGTTACATACAGGCCAGGAGGCGAGAAAGAGGAGAATGTTTTACAAGATTTTTTTTTTTTTTTTTTTTTTTTTTTTTTTTTTGTGGTATGCGGGCCTTCCTCTGTTGTGGCCTCTCCCGTTGCGGAGCACAGGCTCCGGACGCGCAGGCTCAGCGGCCACGGCTCACGGGCCCAGCCGCTCCGCGGCACGTGGGATCTTCCCATACCGGGGCGCGAACCCGGTTCCCCTCATCGGCAGGCGGACGCGCAACCACTGCGCCACCAGGGAAGCCCTTACAAGATTCTTATACTGTGTTGTGAAATGGTCTGATATCACTTGAAGGTAAACTGTGATAAGATGAAGATGTACGGTATAAAATAGTCAAAAAAGGATTGTAGCTAACAGGCAACAAAGGAGACAAAATAGAAATATAAACATATGATCAACTCATCCAAAAGAAGGCAGAAAAGGAGGAAAAGGGAATAAAGCATATGAGACAAATAGCAGACAAATAGCAAAATGGGAGGTTTAACTCTAACCATATAAATAACCACATTAAGTGTAAATGGTCAACCCACTCCAATTTATAGGCAGAGAGACAGACTGAGTAGAAAAGCAAAACCTAACTACATGCTACGTACAAATAACTCACTTTATTTTTTTAAAATATTTATTTATTTATCTATTTGGTTGTACTGGGTCTTAGTTGCAGCATGTGGGCTCCTTAGTTGCAGCTCAAGGACTCTTTAGTTGCGGCTCGCCAGCTCCTTAGTAGCGGCACTCAGGCTCCTTAGTTGTGGCATGCAAACTCTTAGCTGCAGCTTATGTGTGAGATCTAGTTCCCTGACCAGGGATCAAACCCCGGCCCCCTGAATTGGGAGTGCAGAGTCTTATCCACTGGGCCACCAGGGAAGTCTCAATAACTCACTTTATTTTTTATTTTTTAAAAAATAAATTTATTTATTTATTTTTTGGCTGTGTTGGGTCTTCATTGCTGCACGTGGGCTTTCTCTAGTTGTGGCGAGCAGGGGCTACTCTTCGTTGAGGTGCACGGGCTTCTCATTGTGGTGGCTTCTCTTGTTATGGAGCACGGGCTCTAGGTGCGTGGGCTTCAGTAGTTGTGGCACATGGTCTCAGTAGTTGTGGCTCGCGGGCTCTAGAGCGCAGGATCAGTAGTTGTGGCGCACAGGTTTAGCTGCTCCACGGCATGTGGGATTTTCCTGGACCAGGGCTCAAACCCGTGTCCCCTGCATTGGCAGGCGGACTCTTAACCACTTCGCCACCAGGGAAGTCCCACCAATAACTCACTTTAAATATAAATTCACACATAGTTTAAAAGTAAAAGGATGGAAAAATATACTTTGCTAACACTAATCAAAAGAAAGCTTGAGGGCTTCCCTGGTGGCACAGTGGTTGAGAGTCTGCTTGCCAATGCAGGGAACACAGGTTTGAGCCCTGGTCCAGGAAAATCCCACATGCCGTGGAGCAGCTAAACCCGTGCGCCACAACTACTGATCCTGCGCTCTAGAGCCCGCGAGCCACAACTACTGAGACCATGTGCCACAACTACTGAAGCCCACGCACCTAGAGCCCGTGCTCCACAACAAGAGAAGCCACCACAATGAGAAGCCCGTGCACCACAACGAAGAGTAGCCCCTGCTCGCCACAACTAGAGAAAGCCCGCGCGCAGCAACGAAGGCCCAACACAGCCAAAAATAAATAAAGTAAAATAAATTTTAAAAAAAAGAAAGCTTGAGGGACTATATTAGTATCAAATTAGGTTTCATAGCAAAAATATTACCAGGGATAAAGAGGTCATTCCGGTATTATAAAGGGGTCAATTCATCAAATCCTAAGCATTTATACACCTAATAACAGAATTAGGTGACTATCAACGAAACAAAGTTTCAGAAAGGTTGAATCAGTTGTGAAGGCCACTCAGGCAGTAAGTAGAAGAGGCAGGATGGGAACCAAGGGTGAATCTAGGGTCCAACTCTTTCCCCCTCTCAAGGAGGAGCCACTGAGTCAGGTGCCTACAGCACCTCTTTGCTGATGGCATGTGATCACCTCCTTGGAAACAGAGAACTGTGAACCCGCCGTTCGGGGCTATGCAGACAGTCCAGCCACAGTGACCAAAGTCCTTGACTAACTGTCTGTAATGGGGGTGGGAAGTGGGGAGATACACAGGACTCGGAGAAGAGGCACATTTTTCAGAGTTGCCTGGATTTCTCCTGATTCCTCAACGGCTCCATTGTCCACAGTGCCTGGGTCAGTGTGGGTATCAAGGCAGGAGGTTAAGATTGGTGCTGGAGGCTGGGGGAGGGGGATTCTGCCTAATTATTTCTAAGCTTCTGACAGGACCCTAAAGCACCAAGACAAACTTCTCTTTCACAGTAAGTTTCTGAGGATTGGTGCCAGGAAAGAAGCCCCCAAGGGTCAAGATAACTCTCCTCCCACTTCTTTATTCCACCAAACAAGGCCCTCTTTGTCTCCCCTCCTCCCAGCACATGAGACCAGACTCCTCCCACAGCCATATGTTGATGAAACGTGCCAGGACCTGGAGCCGCAGGGTCCCTGGGGTGCAGGGGTCACCCGAGGCTGGGAAGCATCTCTGTACCCTCATGGTGATGGGGGGAGAAATCTTTCTTCCCTCCCTCCCTCCCTCCCTCTTTCCACAGCTGGATGTGTCCGTCTGCTTTGGGGGAGAGTGAGAGACCACCAGCAACGAGGATTGAGGAGGAGTCGTGTTGCTGAAATTGGGCATCTGTACACCAGTGCCGGGTTAAATCTCAGAGACAGAGTCTGGGGTGAAGTAGAAAAGAATAGCTTCATTGCTTTGCCAGGCAAAGGGGGCCAGAGCGGGCTAATGCCCTCAAAACTGTGTGTCCCTCCCTGGAGGGGGTAGTGAGGCGTCTCATAGTGTTCCAGGAGCGGGGCGTGGTCAACTCGTGGCCACTCTTCTGATTGGTCGGTGGTGAGGTCATGGGGAGTCAGCATCATCAGCCTTCTGGTTCCAGCCGGTCTGGGGTCTACCTGTGTGGTCAGCACATGGTTAACTTCTTCCCCCTGGAGGGGGTTTCAGTATCTGCAAAACAGCTCAAAGGACATAGCTCAGAATATTATCTATAGCCCTTGAGGAAGAACTAAAGGTCCTTGACTTTGTTTAATGGCTAAAATATTATTAGTTTGTCTTGCTTGACTGTTTTTCTTTCTTTCTGCATTTTCTCACTTCTCTGATTAAATTTATTCGTTGACTAAAGTTTTTCTACAGACAAAAGGCAGGCGGAGGACATGGTGGGGGGGGGCGGTTATTCTGGAAAGGCCTCATAGGGCCCTGCTCAGTTACAGTCAGTAGAAGGAAAGTGTCAGAACAAAGAGAAGAACATCTCCCCAGAGAATCGGATTCAACAGCACTGGGCTGGGGATACTACGTGACCTGGAGAGAAGGGAGATAAGCTAGTCCTGGGCCCATCACTGTGTGACAATCTGAAGGTCACAAAAATATAAGCTAATAATTTTTTAATATTATGCAGATTTAAAACCCGTAACATTTACAAAGAGTCAGCAAGTGCATTTCCCACCAGTATGGCAAGGATTCGACTTAGCTATGAGTTTAACTCAAAGGACTGGTGAAGTTTAATGGGAGCAGCATCCTGGTTTTGTTCCATCTGGTTTATTACCTAGATTTCTAGAAATTTCTCCATCCTGCACTTTCTACCACATGAAGGCAAGTCCTCGCCCCTGAGAGCATGCATTGCTGAGAGGCTGGAAGAAAAGGCTAGAGACCAGAGGCTGTGGACAACTGTTGATCCCAATGACCAGGTCTTTCTTCTTGGCCCTCTACTGCCCCTCAGTGGGACTCACAGTAGACCCACACCTCAAAGGCCTCTCCAATTTTGTAGGTCCTTACTCTGTGCCTTTCTTTACAGTGGATTTTCCAGGCCCCATGAAGTGCTCCCCATGTTTTAGGCCACTGCCCACCCCAACGATCAGGCCTTCTTTCTCTATGACTGTGAAGGCAGTAAGCCCCTGGGCCCCTAGAGCCAGGTGGTACAGATGGAGGACAGGAGGAGAACCAAGTTCAGAAGACCAGAGAGGACGTCTTCATGGCGACCTTGAAAGACATCATGGACCATTCCAAGGACAGAAGGCTGGTGGAGTGAGGGCTGTGAATGGAAGGTAGGGCTAGGCCATTTTCACGAGTTCAAGGGCCAGTCCCAGGTAGACATGAGAAGGGGAGATAGCAGGAAGGAAATATCAGAGCCCCCAAAGACACACAGGCATTTCTGCCTTTCCCCAACCCCACCTCTCCCCCATCCCCACTCCCAGGCCTCAGCTCACACAGGAAGTGATGTCAGAGTCAGCTCTGATCCAGGCACATCTGACCTCTCAGCTCCACACCCCGCATCTGCCTGAGGCTGTTCCCACTTCAGAAGGTGTCAGACTCACCCCTGTCCAGGGCTATTGGGTGGAAAGTGAGCCAATCTTGGGGTCATTCAGACCTGGGTTCACATGATGGCTCCACCGGTCACTGGCCGCTTCTTGGTGACTTAATCAAGTAACTTAATCATCTGGATAGCATTGTCCCCATGAGTCCCCTCATGGTTGTTATGAGAATTCAATTTTTAAAAACTAGACTGTGTAAGCATCATGAGGACAGGGAGGGCGTGTCTCTTGATCTTCCCTGACCCTCATTGCCGAGGGCATTGCTCGGCGTTTAGAACTTGCTCAGTACCTACGGTGCATAGTTCATGGTTCATGCCAGGTGCTCACTAAATGTTTTCCTTTCCATAGACTGTCACAGCTACATGGAATCCCACGAATCCTCCAGGCCATTTTATGCATGAGGAAACAGACTCAGAATAAATAATTTCTATGGGTGATACAGACTCCAAGATCCAGACCAGGGCAAGAACCAGTTTCTCAGATCCATTGCTACAAGACATGGAATAAGAGGTAAAGAGCAGTGTTAGAGAAAAGAATGCCCAGAAAGCTGCTGAGAATCTGGAATCTCCAGGAGGAGAGATCAGGAAAACAGCCTGGATCGTGTCTCCTAAGTAGGAGTAATTAAGGCACAGAGGACTGGGAGAGACGTGGGCTGGAACAGAAGGATTCTGGTCAGAGTCATGCGTAGCAGGGGTGACAGATAGACAGAAAGAACAGGACACTATGTAATTATAGTAGATGGCATTTATTGAGCAAGTACTTTGTACCAGGTACATATTATCTCACTTAATTCTCACCCCCCCAAAAAAATTCTATGATAAAACTGTTATCAAAATATCCATTTTATTGAGGAAGAAGTTGAAGCGCAGAGGAATTAAGTCATTTGCTCAAGGTCACAAATTTAGCCAGTAATAGACAGAAGGAGGAAGGAGGAGGAAGCCCTGGGTAGGATTATACTGATCCCAGGTGTTCAGGGAGACGAAGAGATATCCAGACATTTCTGCCTTTCCCCACCCTCACACACATCTGCTAATCATGAGGGAGATGCAGATGAACCATGTGTAAAATAGATGGCTAGTGGGAACCTGCGGTACAGCACAGGGAGCTCAGCTCGGTGCTCTGTGATGACCTAGATGGGGCGAGAAAGGGAGGGAGGGAGGGCCAAGAGGGAGGGACATAGGTACACATACAGCTGATTCACTTCATGGTACAGCAGAAACTAACACAATCTTGTAAAGCAATTTTACTCCAATAAAAATAAATTTTAAAAATTAAAAAAAAAACACAAACCACAGTGAGATACCACCTCACACATGTCAGGATGGCTGTCATCAAAAAGACAACAAATAACAAGCGTTGATGAGGAGGTGGAGAGAAGGGAATGTTCGTGCCAGTGTTGGTGGGGATGTAAATTGGTGCAGCCGCTGTGGAAAACAGTATGGAGTTTCCCCCAAAATTTAAAAATAGAACTACCATATGACTTCTGGGTATTTACCTGAAGAATTTTCACTTCTGGACATTTACCTGAAGAAAATAAAATCTAATTCGAAAATATATTTGCACTCCAATGTGCATTGCAGCTTTATTTGCAATAGCCAAGATATGGAAGCAAACTAAGTGTCCACCGTTAGATGAATGGATAAAGACGGTGTGGTATAGGGAATTTCCTGGCGGTCCAGTGGTTAGGACTCCACGCTTTCCCTGCCGAGGGCCCGGGTTCGATCCCTGGTCAGCCAAAAAAAAGGAAAAAGAAAGAAAAGAAAATGTGATATATATATATATATATATACAGTATGTACAGTATATATATATATATATACAGTATGTACAGTATATATATATATATATACACACACACACACAAAATGGAATAATCCTCAACTATTTAAAAAGAAAGAAATCTTGCCATTTGCGACAACATGGATGACCTAGAAGGCATTATGCCAAATGTCATAAGTCAGAGAAGGACAAATAGCACACGATCTCATTTACGTGTAGAATCTAAAAAAACAAACAGTCAAAACAAAAACAGACTCACAGATACAGAGAACAAATGAATGTTACCAGAAGGGAGTGAGTAAGTGTAGGCGAAATAGGTGCAGGGGATTAAGAGGTACAAACCTCCAGTTACATAATAAATAAGTCACAGGGATGTATAATAAGGGATGTATAATAATGCACAGCATAAAGAATAATACGGTGAGTAATAGAGTAATAACTTTGTATGGGGACAGAAGGTTACTAGCCTTATGCTGATCACTTCACAATGTATGCAAATGTACAATCATGATATAGTACAGCTGAAACTAACATAATATTGTACATTAACTATATTTCAATGAAAAAACAAAGAAAGAGATTCTATTCAGCTGACTCAGGAGTGCCCACCGAGCTGATTTTCCTCTCCCAGCCCACTGATAGGCTCCTCTTGTGTCTAAACGGGATATTACCTGTAAGAGTCAAAGAAACACCAACCCACGTGTCAATGTTGGGTTTGGACCTTACTAAAGTGAAGGTGTGTGGTGTCCCCCACAAGAGTTCCAGGAGGCCGGCAGTGAGGGCTGGATCATCCTGACTGTTTTCCCTGGAGCAGTGGACCTGGTTTCCTAAAAGTGCACTGACATATCCATGGCTGGGGTGCACACAGGAGGGTTGATCAGCCTAGCACACAAAGTACCCCCAACACACACTGCCAGCAGAGAATCAGATGCAGGCAGGGGAGGGGCGTGAGACCATCCCCTGGGGCAGGTGCGTGTCAGACTCTGGAATTGAACCCTACTTGCAAGCCAATAAATTAGCCTGTTATGTTTCATGGATGGACAGAAGACAGGACAGCTCTGGAACAGAGACAAAGAACTGATGATTACGGCACAGCAAGCAGCATGGCCCCTAAATCCCAGACAGGGACTCCACAGGACGCAGGTGGTAGGCTTGGAGGGAACACGGAGCTTGGGGAATGACAGCGACCTGGCACAAGTCTGATCTTTTTCCAGAGGGGATCAATACCTCATCCCTGGAAGTGGCTCCACCCAGTACCCTGAGAAACAGCCTGGGTAAAGATAACACAGGACTTTGCATTGTTGAGACGCCCAGAATGTGCAGGGAGTTCAAACCCCATGGCAGACTGCCCCTCACAACAGCACCCTCCGCAGCTCCTTGCCCCCAACCCCCACCTCTACGCCAGATTGGCCCACTGTCCACACGAGCTGATTGCTCCCGCTGGTGAGGCAGGACTGCATCAGAATGATGCTAACACACTGATCTTTGGTTGCTCTCATGGGCATGGGACGCAGGACGGGTTCAGGATTCTGGGCTAGAGCAGCCCACAGCCTTACCCTTCTGTGTGAGTTTGGAGGTTGCGGGGAGAACCTGTGAGGTGCCCCCTCCAATCCACAGCACCCCAGGGCAGTGAGGGTGGCAGCTGGTGTCCAGCAACCTGGACGCCCAGCAACCTGAACTCCCCCGTCTGTTTCTCAGATCAGGCTGGGGAGCGGGGAAAGCACCTATCTTTGTAACTGGGCTCTCAAGATGAATTAGGCAGAGGAACATCCTCACTTGCGGTGATCAGTGTGGTGGCTCAGTGCTCTCCTGGCCAGGCATAGCCATGAGGATTGACTGCTCTTCTTGCTGCCTCCTTGGCCCTCCTCCTCCTCCTCCTCAGCCATATGGTTGGTGAGGTGTGGCTCAGGGTTCCCCTGTCTCTTGGGGATCCCCCTCCACCAAGGGGAGGGAGGGTCCTCCCGTCATTGGACATCCCCCTCCAGCCCCTCTCACTGGCCCTGGAAAGCTCCAGGTGGTCCATGAGGCACAGGAACAGAGCAATGGGTCATTCTGTTTCTGTAGCCCCTCATGGGGGGGCAGGTTGAAGAAATTTCCCAGAAACTATAGTAAAAAGAAAAGAAATAGAAAGTAGGAGAAAAGAGATTTTAAAAATTAACCTGGCTGGCAGGTTCAACAGCTACACAATAGGAGTTCCCTAAAGGAAGAGTTGAGGAGGAATAGACTCATATCTTGCATTCCAAAATGCTAGAGAAAAAAATAAATTTTTTACAAGCTTCCAGAGGGTCCAAAAAAAATACAGGTCACATACTAAAGAATCAGAAATCAGAATGTCTCCAGACATTTCAAGTGTACCAATGAAAGCCAGAAGATAACAGAGAGATGCCTCACCTTCTGAAGAAAATAATTTCTAACCTAAACTTCTATACCTAGCCAAACTGTCACTCAAGTGTGAGGGTATAATACAGACATTTTCAGATATACAAGCACTCTAAAAATTTACCTCAAGAAGCTTCTTGATAATGTGCTCCGTCAAAAAAGTAAACTAAGGGCTTCCCTGGTGGCGCAGTGGTTGAGAGTCCGCCTGCCGATGCAGGGGATACGGGTTCATGCCCAGGTCCGGGAAGACCCCACATGCCGCAGAGCGGCTGGGCCCGTGAGCCATGGCCGCTGAGCCTGCGCATCCGGAGCCTGTGCTCCGCAACGGGAGAGGCCACAACAGTGAGAGGCCCGCGTACCGCAAAAAAACAAAAAAACAAACAAACAAAAAAAAGTAAACTAAGAGAAGAATATATATATGGTATAGAGGACATAGAAGGTGCCACACAAGTAAGAGATAGAATTCCCAAGATGAGGGTGATGAAGGGAGATCCCAAGTGTGGAGAGCAACCTGTCTAAACCCGAGATTTCTGAATGTCTTGTGATGAGATTAATATGACTGGTGAGAAGCTTGCAGTTGAATAAAACATTGAAAAGTAATAACTATTAGCTCCATTGAAAATAAAAAGTTGTGTGGGAAAGTAAAATGATTATAGTTTACTACACAGCAGAGGTGTGAATATATTACAGAGTCATAATAATGAAAATAATGATGATCTAACCTAAATTCTCATATAAGGTATTTATGTTGGGAGGATGGATGACGGGAAATGGACGTGTGTGGTGGAGGCTGGGAAAGGATGAAGGTAAATCATCATCTTCCAGGATATTGACTTTATAATGAAATATCAAGAAAGCATTTTATTTAGAGACATGGAGGTAAGTATCTACAAAATAACCAGCTAAAAGATACGAAAAATCATCGCGTGAAATATAAAGAAAAAATATTTTGGAAACCATATTACTTTTTGCATAAACCAATCATTGGAAAAAAATACTTATGGTCTTAAGCAAAGAATTTTTACTGGAACATAATTAACAGAAAAAGGAAAGAATTGCGAAAAGGTCATGTAATTGGAAGTAACTGTGTGGAAATTTATTTAAAACAAAAATTGTGAAAAAAAATGTGGCTCACACTTTGCTGTACAGCAGAAACTAACAGAGCATTGTAAAACAACTATACTCCAATAAAAATTAATTTCAAAAAAGTTTGGCTCAAGCTCCAAATGCTTTTATAGCTTTATAGGATAAAATGATAAAAATGAAACATTAAATTTTTTAAAAAACAGAGATGGAAGTGATGTTGTGAACGAAGCAGGAAATGAAGCCAGACCACCTGACTGTGTACGGAGTCCAGGAGGCCATACGTTCAGGGTCTCACACCTTGCAGGGAATGTTGGGTTGAAAGCTCTGGAGTAAAAACACAAATAAAAAAACAAAGCAGGTAGCACTCTGGAGGTATGCCTACAATGGACAGATTCATCACGTTCAACAAAGAAATCCCAGCCTGAGTCCCTTTGGACCCTGCAGCCCCAGACACCCATCAGAAGTGGGAATCGGAGTGCAGCTCAGTGAAATGGCTGAGGCCTGCCTGGAGGAGGAGTGCCCTGAGATGCTCAGAGGGTTCATCTACTACCTGGACTAAGTGTTCACTTCTTATGTTCTACTCATCAGCATTGAGCAAAAGAAGGGCCAAGAAACCTTGAGGAAAGGGGACATAAGAGGGTGCATGACTCAGTGGAAGAGAAAGAGGAAGGCTTAGAGGTGTGGAACAGTGTTCCTCAGAATTCTGCTTAACCCACTAAAAGTACTCTCAAAAGCTGTAGGTTCAGGACAAGGTTGGGGACAGGGAAGGACATTGTCAGCCCACTCCTGAGACTCAAGAAAAGGGCCTAAGTCTGGATTCTGTCCTTGTCCTGAGCTCCCCAGGGAGACACTGGCCTGGATAAGCCCCATGGTTCTATAATTCTCACTCATAGTAGTATTTTTTTCTTACCCTGTATTTGGTGGACAATACGTGGAAATGCTGTCTTTAATAATTAGTCATGGAAGAAGAACCAAATAACTCAGAAGGAAGTAACACAGCCAGTGATATTTCAAAGCAACTTCTGACCTTTGAACAAATAAAGAATAACACGTGACTGGAGAAAAGTTTCAGATCAACGAGGAGACGCAGAGTCCACGTGAACAGGCCAGGGCTGAGGCAATGTGAGATCTGCCCCACTTACAACAGGAGAGATGGGCAAGGGGGAGAAAACCTCAGAAGACCTGAGTCCTGGCCAGGTGTGGGGACAAAGAGAGGGCACAGAGCCACTTGGACACCCAGAGAAACTTCCTGGAGGGGTTCAAATTTCAGGGGAAGCCTAAGACAGCTTGCCAAGAAGAGGTTAAAAAGATTGTTCCTGACCGGTCGGGTGTGAGACAGCTGAGACGTGAAGGTGGCAAGGTCCTGACAAGGGAAGCAACCGAGGGCGGGGCGGGGCCATGGGCATCGACTGGGCACAGCAGGGAGGACGAAGGGGTCCAGAGAGCCAAATGTGGGTCCTGCCATGGTCACCTCCTGCCCACCCAGCAAAGACCCACCAACAGATTCCCTGCGGGCAGGACCAACTTCCGGTGCAATGTGAGGATGTCCCAACCCAGGAGAGGCTCGTTGCCACAAATTATCTCCTTCTCAACAGTTCCTCAGTCCCTGAGTACTACCCCGGCTCTCTGTGGAGGATTGCTCTGGGGACAGTTCACCAGCTAGATTGGAGGGCTGGCATGCTCCGAATTAGGCAGGAGACACCAACCGGGTATAGGACTTCAATACATTCTCTGCTAATGCTCTCTTCAATTCAGCTGGATGCTGCTTTTTCAACCTCGTTTCTCGCTAGAACTGGCTGTTCCAGCCAAATAGAACTCATTGTTCGTCGTCATCACACACATTTTAGCGTTTTCACTCTCTTTCCTTTGTTCATTTAGTGGTGAACTCATTCAAGCATTCTATATTGAGTACCTATTTTCTGCTTGGTACTCTAATAATCACTGGAGACCCAGTAGAACAAGGTAGGTACAGGCCCTTCCGGCATGGAGGTTACCCCAATTCTGCATATTGAAACAACCCTCACTGTTAAGGTCCAGCTCCAATCTCACCTCCTCCCACGACCGCTTCCATGATAACCAATTCCAACATGTACTCTTTTCATGCTGAGATTTCTTTCAGATAGAAATATCAGGGGAGATTTCAAGAAGAAGTTTGTGTGAAGCCAATCTCTACATCATCTGAGGCTGTCACAAGAGATCCCAGACCGTCCATCACCGAGACTCTTTCTTTTTTCCTTCCCAAGTGAAAAGAAAGAGAAAGAAAAGTAAAGAAATCAAAGCTGGGACTATCTGAGGGAAGAGCATTTGGGGCAGAGGGCACGGCAAATGCCAAGTCCTGGGGAAGGAACCATCTAGGTGTTTGAAAGACAGAATGAAGACCAGTGGGGCTGGAGCATTGCGAACAAGAGGAAAGCCCTAAGAGAAGATGTTGAAACCAGATCACGTAGGACTTTGTAGGCCTTGGAAAGGAGTTTCTATTGCAAATGGAACTCCTGGTGGGTTTTAGCCAAGGTGGCAATATGATTTGATTTAAGTTTTTAAAACATCCCTTCGGCTGCTGTGTGAACTGACCCCAGTGATGCAAGGAGGGAGATCAGGAAACCAGATCCAGGCCCCAGTGAAGGGCTTGCACCAGAGTGGCAGCAGTGGAGAAGGTAGTAAGCAGCCAGATTAGGATATATCCTGGAGATCAAGCCTACAGGACTTGCTGATGGATCTGCGAGCACCGGGTTTGCTGATGGGCTGGATATGAGCTGTTGGGGGGAAGGGGCCTCTCAAGTGTGCATCCCAGGTTTTTGCTCTGAGCCACTTCCTGCAGCCCCACCTCTGCAGGCTGTCACGCTGCACACGGGCTTCCTGCCTCAGCTTCCTCTGAGGGCAGCCCAGGCCTGGACTGTGGCAGAGACGATGCTGTGTGTCCACCAAGCCAATCCATTGTCCTCCTGGATACACAGGAAGGCCTCAGTCCCCAGGCCCTTGACCTCTAGGCGGGGCCATACGTGTCGGTCACTAACTGTGAAGTAAGTGAGAAACACACCTTTATTTTATTTTATTATTTTTGCGGTACGCGGGCCTCTCACTGTCGTGGCCTCTCCCGTTGCGGAGCACAGGCTCCGGACGCGCAGGCGCAGCGGCCACGGCTCACGGGCCCAGCCGCTCCGCGGCATGTGGGATCCTCCCGGACCGGGGCATGAACCCGTGTCCCCTGCATCGGCAGGCGGACTCTTAACCACTGAGCCACCAGGGAAGCCCCACACCTTTATTTTAAGCTTTTGAGATGCAGAAGGGTTTTTTTTTTTTTTTGATAACTCGGTTTGCCTTTCACGATTAATGCATGGACCTTCCTCTATTTTCTGTGCCCACCCTCTCCTAGGATTTTCACTCCATTTCCATGGATTTGAAGCCATCAATCTGCTGAAAGCTCTCAAATTTGTATCTTCAGCCTAGGTGGCTGGATTAACATCCCTGACAGCAGGAGAGCTCCAGGAAGTGAAAATACTTTCTACTGGCGAGGTTAATACCTGCTATCGATCATTCTTAAACAAAGTGGCCCAAACCGAAAAGACCCAACTGAACTTTTCCCTGAAGCCCCCTTGGCAGATGTCTCCTCACGCCCCTGGCTGCCCCAGAAGAGGCAGAAGGAGAGAAGACAACCCCCCCACCGCCAGGTAGCCTCATTTTATTTTATTTTCCTCTTCCCCGTATGGAGGTTAAAGTTCATCATAACTCTGAAATACACAGCACAGGATCAGCCCGATGACTCAAGGCCCCTAGGGTTTTCCTTTATGCAGTTACTTCCCAAATTTTCTCACATCCTCACATTGTAGCCCCTTGGTTGTTTATAGGAGATGAGCCTCTGCCCCCCACACCACCTTCTAGTGGGTTCTCTTCCTGCCGGGCAAATGAGTCAGGGTGAGCAGCCTCAGAAGCCGGGGTGAGGGGCACTTTCTACCTTTCTCTGTCTCCACCCTGAGTTATAAAATCTCTACGCTGTGACTCTAACTTTGGGAGATCATCGCCCCCTTGAGAATCTGATGAAATGAGTTGGCCCCTGTAGCAGATGCCTTTGGTAACTTGCCCATAACCTGTCAGCACCCGATGTTCTGGTACGTGACTGTATTAGTTTCCTAGGGCCGCCGTAACAGAACACCACACAATGGGTGGCTTAAAAAACAGAAATTTATTTCTCCCAGTTCTGGAGGCGAGAAAGCTGAGATCAGGTGTTGGCAGGGCTGGTTTCTCCTGAGGCCTCTCTCCTTGGCTTGCAGACGGCCACCTTCTCCCTGTGTTGCCACGCAGTTGTCCCCCTGTGCACGCCCACCCTCGTGTCTCCTGTGTGTCCAACTTTCCTCTTCTTATAAGGGCACCGGGCAAATTGGATTAGAGCCCACCCTAATGGCCTCATTTTAACTCAATTACCTCTTTAAAGGCCCTATCTCTAAATACAGTCATATTCTGAGGTACTGGGAGTTAGGGCTTCAACACATGAATTGGGGGAAGCACAATTGAGCTCATCACATTGCCCTTGGATTGCAAACTCCTGCTTCTCTGCTCTGGGCTGATGCTTATTTTACACACTGCAAAACTATAGAGGCCTTTTGGGTAACAGTATGTCTTCTTAAGGATTCCAAGAAATGGAGAATTAAGTCCTAAACATCTGCATTGTAATATAGGAAATTAACCTATTTAAATATGTTGTGATTTCTGACACAGCTCAATTGATTGCTTTCATCTCATCTTCTGTTTCCTAGTTACTGTGTTTTCTTGTTACTTCAACTGTACCGCGTGTGAGACACCCAGCTTAGGACACGATGGTCAGCGTGACAGGCACAGCCCCTGCCTTTGCAGCACCTGCGATCTTGCAGAGCTGTATCCAGGAACATTCTTCGGTGCCACTTCTCTTTAGGAACCAGGGTCAGGGCTCTCCCAGCTCTCCTGACTCCAGCTGCCAGGCACCTCCCATCTTCCTCTCCACCCCGCCGGTTAAGAGAACCAAACGCTGCCAGGTTGCAGTGGCTTGAGCAGTGATGGTGGGGCAAGAACTGGGGATAGTCAGTCCTCACAGGGCTTTTATCTGGGAGGCCTAAGAATTGAACAGTGGTAGACAGCAGGGACAAAGAGGTGACACAGAGGAAAGTCAGGAAGGTAACCCGGGGCTGCATTCCTTCCTGCCGCCCGGGGCCCCTCCGTGCCCTGGGCTCTAAGACCTGCCATTGCCATGATCAGAGCCTCACCCAGGGCGCTCCTCCCTGGCGTCACCTCCTTGCCTCCACACCGGCTTCCGAGCGATTCTCCAGCCCCACCCCTTGCTCAGGAAACCATATTTCTGCTGCTTCTCAAACGCACGCAGGAGGAGGACTGCCCAGCCGCTGGTCTTCTTTCCTCCGACGGGGAATGGAAAGCGAAGAGGCAGACACAGCTGTGGCTGGAAGCAGGGCCTGGGGGAGAGCTGGGGTTCAGGCGGGCTCCGGCCAGAGGGCTCTTTTCTCTGTGCGCTTCTACCTGTGGACAAGCCCTTGCTCGGGCCTCCAGGTGAGTGACACGGGCAGAGAGCAGCCAGGGGAGGATGCCCAGGACGGGGCAGTTCACCACGTAGCCGCCCCTCACTGGCGTTCCTTCTCACATCTCACCCTCTCTCCCCATGGTCACCAGGCTTGTGAAAGGCCCTCAGTGAAGCCCTGTGACAGTTTTGCAACATTTACATATTTTAAAAATCTGTCCCCGGAGCCACCGCTGTGAGTACCCCCAATGCCACCCCATCGCTGACCTTGATTTTGCCTTTCCCCACGCTAAGGGGGGGGTCCCTCTCTCTGCTCTGTAAACAGAGCCAGAGCCTCTAAATCTTGCTTTATCAACAAGTCCAGCTCCTTGGCAAGATGTCACCCTTCCTGCCTGTGCCCACTCCGTGTCCCCAGTGGGCCGTGGATTATGTGGTTTCCGGCTCACACGTGACGGAGAGCCCTGGGTCCGTGGCTGGGAGGAGGAGGCTGGGTTCACAGTGTGGGTGCGTGCCCGCGTGGCCGGGAGCGCCGGGGCAGGATGCTGTCCTGGGAAGAGGGGAAGGAGGAACGAATGCTTGGGCTGCATCTGTGCACAGAATTCCCTGCGAGACCCGGAGCTCTGAGAACCAGGGGAGTGTTTAGTCTAAGCCACGGGAGGCCTCCCAATCAGGAAAAAATCGTGGTATGTTGTGGATAACAGGACAGGAGAGAGTTCTCAGAATTTACGAGAAAAGCTCAGTCTAGACTGTTTCCTGGGTTCTGCTGTGCTGCCTTCTCCCCCTTCCTTCCTCTCCTCCAAACCCCCAAGCCACGCAGCCAGCTCTGGGCACCTCAAAACTCAGATGCCGGGGATCCGGCCGGGGCTGGGTGGACGCAGCACTTTTCCTGATGGGGGAGAGGATGGGATTTGGAGCTCCTGGGAGCTGCTCAGATTCCCGACACACAGAAGAGGCCAGGCCCCTCTGTGTTAAGTCCCAGGCCTCGGAAGAGGGTGCGATTAGGAGACGGGGTCTACGTCTCAGAAGGAGCCGGGGCTGCGGCAGGGGCCGGGCAGAGAAAAAAATGATGGAATTACAACATTGCCCTTGCCGCCCTCAAGGGACCACAGGGATGAAGGAACTCTCACCGCCCTGGGTCTTTCTTCTGTTTGTGAGGTTCCCGGTGTGTGAATGCTTTCAAATAAACAACGGGGTTTGCAGCAAAAGCATCGGACTCCTTTAAGTTAGGCGTGAACCTTCCGTGTCGATCTCCCATTTCCACTTTGCTGTCGCGCACGTGCCCCCGAGGCTCACGGCACCTGCTGAGGGGGCGGTTAGCTTTTCTGGACCCTTGAGCACGCAGCCCTCTCGTGCAGGACCTTAAAACCCATCGTGCGGGTCGGTCGCAGTTCTTTCTTGGGCTAAGGGGCCGCAGCTGCGGGCGGCTTTCAGGATGCTCAGCGGGAAAGGCATTTCCGCCCTAGGGTGCAGGCTCAGCTGCAGCTGCAAGTTCTCGCCAGGAGAGGGCACTGTGTGTCCAGCTAACGGGCTCGGAGAGGTTCTCCCAGCAGCCCTAAGAACCTGCAGGGCTTGGCCGGCAGCCCTGGGTGAGAGGAGAGAGGAGGGCATCTCTCTTCCACTGTATTTGTTGATCCCTTTTCTAATTATGGGATCATCTCACTCCGTTTTCACACCTATTCCCCAGCATTGCCCCCTGGATGTCCTGAAGACGTCTCAGAATCACGAGTCCCAATTCCAGCAGGACCTTCCCCACTCCACCTCCCCCCGGCCAAAGAAAACCAAAACTACTTTCCCTCTTCACCATCCTCATCTTCTCCCGCCTCCTGCTCCTTCACCTCCGGGTTTCTCCTCCCAACCTCCCAAGCTAAGGTTCCTGTCCCCTCCCTTTCATCCCCGGCAGCCTAGATGTCACCAAATTATGCTCTGACTCGGGCCCTTTTCTCCCGCAGACTGCTCCTGTCTTGCTGCACCTCCATCATTCACAGTCCTCGCAAGCCTGTCTCCTTTCCTAACATGCTCGATGCTCTGACAACACAGGTAAGATCACGTCATTTCTCTCTCAAACGTCAGGATGAGGTGGAAACAACCCAAGTGTCCATCAAAGGGTGAACAGATAAACAAAATGTGATCTATCCAAACAATGGAACGTTATTCAACTTTAGAAAGGAAGGAAATCCTTACTCATGCTGCAACATAGATGAACCTGAGGACATTCTACTAAGGAACAGAAGAGCGTGGCTTAATCCAGAACTGGCTGTTGGACCCAGAGACTTCTTGTCTGACTTACTTCACTTAACATAATGCCCTCAAGATCCCTCTATGTTGTCAAAAATGGCAGGATGTCCTTCTTTCTCATGGCTGAATAATCCCATATACCAGAAGAAGATAGATATCGCATCGTCTTTATCCATTTATCCCTAGATGGACACTTAGGTTGTTTCGGTATTTTTACTATGGCAAATAATGCTGCAATGAACAGGAATGCCGATATCTCTTTAAGATCCTGATTTCATTTCCTCTGGATATCTACCCAGAAGTGGGATTGCTGGGTCATATCATAGTTCTATTTTTAATTTTTTGAAAAACCTCATACTGTTCTCCAAAGTCGTTGTACCAATTTATATTCCCACCAATAATGCACCAGGTTCCCTTTTCTCTACATCCTCAACAGCTTTTGTTATCTCTTGTCTTTTTGATAACAGCCATTATAACAAATGTGAGGTCATATCTCATTGTCTTTTTTTTTTTTGGCTGCATTGGGTCTTCATTGCTGCGTGCGGGTTTTCTCTAGTTGCGGCGAGTGGGGGCTGCTCTTCTTTGTGGTGCGCGGGCTTCTCATTGCGGTGGCTTCTCTTGTTGCGGAGCACGGGCTCTAGGCTTGCGGGCTTCAGTAGTTGCGGCCCGCGGGCTCAGTAATTGTGGCTCGCGAACTCTAGAGTGCAGGCTCAGTATTTGTGGCTCACAGGCTTAGTTGCTCCGTGGCATGTGGGATCTTCCCGGACCAGGGCTCGAACCCGCGTCCCCTGCATTGGCAGGCGGATTCTTAACCACTGCGCCACCAGGGAAGCTCCTCGTTGTCGTTTTGATTTGCACTTTCTGGATGATTGGTGATACTGAGCATCTCTTCAAGTACCTGTTGGCAATTGGTATGTCTTCCTTGGAAAAACGTCTATTCAGGGCCTCTGTCCATTATACAATAAACAGATTATTAGGTTTTTGATGTTAAGTTGTATAAGTTTCTTATACATTTTGGATAGTAACTCTTTATCAGATAGATGGTTTGCAAATATTTTCTCCCTTTCCATAGGTTGCCTTTTCATTTTGCGGATTTTTTTTCCCCTGAGCAGTTCTTTATTTTAATGCAATCCTACTTATTTATCTTTGCTTTTGTTGCTTGTGCTTTTGTTGTCATCTTCAAAAAAATTGTTGCCGAGACCAATGTCAAGGAGCTTTTTCCTTGTGTTTTCTTCATTAGTTTTATGGTTTCAGGTCTTATATTTAAGTCTTTAATCCATTTCAAGTTAGTTTTTGTGAGTGGTAGAAGATAGGGGTCCAGTTTCATTCTTCTGCAGGTGGTAATCCAGTTTCCCAGCACCATTTACTGAAGACACTCTCCTGTCCCTACTGAGTCTTTCTGATGACAGGCAGCCCCGGGCAGCAGAAAGTGCACTGACTGTGGTGGCACAGGTCCGGGTTCTGACCGACTCTGTCAGTGAGAGGCCCTGAGCCCTGAGCCACGGAGAACCTTCTCCAGGTTGTTTCCTCCTCCTCTGCGGGGAGCTAGGATGATAACCCACTGTGCTCCAAACCCTTAGCTGAAACAGGTCTGAATACATTTAAGGGGAGTTTCTCTTGCACATAAAAGTTCTGGATTTGATTTCCAAGTTGTTTCTTTCGATTCACTTTGCTGCCCCTGGAGTGGGTCACACGCCCTGGGAGACAGGTCTTGCCGGGTCTGGCCCTGGTCCTCTCCCGCCACCGGCGAATCTGGAGAACCACTGAGGTGTGGGGCCTCCTGGGTCCTAGAGAGGACGCCTCGCCAGGCTGACGCCGACTTACTTCCGGTCTTTGTGTGCCGCAGTCGAAGGCGGCCCGGGGGGTCGGTTCTCCGCGCTCCCGTCTGCGGGGGTACGCGGTGAGGCGTGGCTCTGAGGCCCCCAGGATGAAGGCGTGGGTTACCGGGTTACGCGGTGCCAGTCTCGGCCAGTGGAGCCCAAGAAGGCCTGGCGGCCAGTTGCAGGCACCACGCCTCCCTTCCTACCCTCGCATTTTTGGTGTTGCCCTCCTTTTGTGCTCCCAGCCAGCCCGGGGGGACTTACGGAGACTTGGGGCGGGAGCGGGGGCAGGTCCGAGGTTTGAGCCCTCGTTCTGGCCTCCTTGGAGCCAGCCTGGCAGCGGAGTTCAGGCCGCCCCCGCCCCCTCACAAGTCCACAGAAACTCCTTTCGAAACGACCCTGTGGGAAGTCCAGGTTGTTGAGCCGCAGAACACACGCTGGATCCCTCGGCTTTGCATTTTCTTTATTCTTCCACATGCACTTAATAAGCCGAGCACTGGCCTGGGTGTAGGGGGAATAAACATCAGACTAGATGTTTGCATTTCCCGAGCTGGGCGCTCTAGCAAGGAAACTGACGTGTGTTGTCGATATAATGTGAGAGACAACCGAGAGATGGAGAGATACCGATAAAGAGCTGCAGCGGCTGAGATCAAATCCTGAAGATTTTGCAAAGTGGGGTTGGGGCGGGGGTGGTATTCGAAGGAGAGTAAGAATTGGATCTGTGGCACTGCCCTACCAGCCAAGGATATTCCGGATAGAGCTGGTGCAAAAGCCTAAAGGTGAAAGGGTGGGGAGAACTGCAGAGAGAGAGGTAAATATTTCAATACCATTCTGGTAAATGTTTATTCTGCACTGGGTAGTGGAGATTAAAGAATGTGTGGCCACAAATCCCTGCTCTAGAGATTTCTTCTAAAAGTAGTGAAAGTGGTCCAGAGGTACAAACTTTCAGTTATAAGACATTCTGGGAAGGTAACGTACAACATAATGACTATAGTTAATACTGTGTTATATATTTGAAAGTTGCTAAGAGAGTGGATCTTAAAAGTCTGCATCACAAGAAAAAAAATTGTTAACTATGTGAGGTGATGGTGTTAAGTAATTGTGGTGGTCATTTCACAATGTATACATATTATCAGTCGTGTTGTACACCTGAAACTAATACAATACTGTATGTCAATTGTATCTCACTAAAACCGGGGGAATTTTTTTTTAAAAAAAGGGGAAGGTAGCTTGATGGAAAGGCTGTGAGGAAAGCTTGAGGCTATAGAGTTAGGGAGACATGGGCTAATACACAAAGATTAGGGACAAGTGTGCATAAGCCTTTCCAAAATAGAGCATGTGGCCACCGGAGCTAACAGGAGGAAAGAGGGGCGAGTACTGTTCTGGATTTGTCCGCACCTTGCTGAGTTCAGCTTCATTGGTGTGCTCTGCTTGCAGGCGCTGGTGCTTTAGCAGCTCAAAACAGTAAACTGAGAAAACTTGTATGTGAAACAATAGGGCTTCACTTTATACAAGTGTGGTTCCCCTGTTTACCAAGTGTGCATTAGCTTATTCACATTCCAGAAACACAGTGTAGGTAAACAGACTATCTGGTCATTGATTTCTTCTGGTCCTTTTGTAACGCCTCAAGCTACATTTTTCTTAATTTATCAGGAGGGGATGTGATGGATAATAATCGTGGTTCTATTGCAGAGACTCACAATTATCAGAAATTGGGAAACCATGTGGGGGGAAAAAATGGGGTGGCGTGGATGAGATTGAAATATACACGATACAGGTAGTCCTCAAGTTACGAGGGTTCAGTTTACAGATGTTCTGTATGTACAGTGGCCGGATGCACCCCGCCTCCTTCTTGCTCCACCCTCCCCCACGCTACCCCACCCCTAGAATCCACCACCCCTGAAGACGCTGACCAGAGCCCCAGGAGTTACGGCGGAAGGACACGTGTGATGAGGCATCTCAGGGCAACCATGACTCACTGCCTTTTCCTGCCCCTCACTGCTTACCATTAAGTTATGCCGTCTCACACCCTTTCACAAGGGTGCCCAAGCTCCCTCTTTACGTCCCTGCAACCGGCCCCTATCTTTCATCATTTGCCTTTTACCTTAAAAGACACACTGTCCTTAACACAACATTGTGAATCAATTATACCTCAGTTAAAAAAAAAAAAAAGGGCTTTCCTGGTGGCGCAGTGGTTGAGAGTCCGCCTACCGATGCAGGGGACGCGGGTTCGTGCCCCGGTCCGCGGAGCGGCTGGGCCCGTGAGCCATGGCCGCTGAGCCTGCGCTTCCGGAGCCTGTGCTCCGCAACGGGAGAGGCCACAATAGTGAGAGGCCCGCATACGGCAAAAAAAAAAAAAAAAAAAAGCAACACTGTCCTTTATCCCGTCACCCTCTTCATACCATTTGTGAACTTAAACATGACAATAATCACTGCTGATTAGACTCACAATAATCCAGAGATAAGTGTATCAAGAAAAGAGAAGGCCATAAGTATTAAAGTGAAATCACACGGGTGCCACCAGCACTTCAGTTATTTGAAAGCCCAGATACCTCCCTCAGAATCCCCCCAGAAGTAATCTCTTTTTTTCAGTAGTTCTCTAATCCTCGAACACTAGCATGCAAACTAACATAGCATTTCTAACCCAAGTTTATTGTTTTCCTTTTGTGCTTCTATGCTAGAATTTCTACTGATTTTCACTGCAGGTACACAGGGTTTTATCTGCATGATGTTTTACCTCAACTTTTGTGAGAGCATAACTGATGTCTACAGCACTGCTTATTTGGGAAAATAAGCTCCAAATTCCCAAAAGCCAGTCTATAACGGGACTATTGGAATATATTGTTATATGTTAGAGATAACCATTTACATGTTAGTGTTTTAGTCTTCGGATATTTATTAATTGTTGTAAATAATTTTTCTGCATTCAATCCCCATTTGTTGACCTTTTGCTAATATTTTCAGAAATAACACTTTTAATCATTCTGCATGGAAATCTTTCTAAAGTTTATGACACCTGCCTGTGTGTGTACGATTTAACTCATTTTTCTCTGACTTGGTCAACATTATGAATATCCTTTACACAATGACGCCCTCAGGGTTCTTTGCCCTACACAAAACGGTCTAACGTAACTTTCTTAGCTCCACCGTACATTTCTTTTTCTTTTATTTATTTATTTATGGCTGCGTTGGGTCTTCGGTGCTGCGCCCAGGCTTTCTCTAGTTGTGGCGACCGAGGACGACTCTTCGTTGCGGTGCGCGGGCTTCTCATTGCCGTGGCTTCTCTTGTTGAGGAGCACGGGCTCTAGGCATCTCATTGCCGTGGCTTCTCTTGTTGCGGAGCACGGGCTCTAGGCATGTGGGCTTCAGTAGTTGTGGAGCATGGGCTCAGTAGTTGTGGCTCGCGGGCTCTAGAGCGCAGGCTCAGTAGTTGTGGCTCGTGGGCTTAGGTGCTCCACGACATGTGGGATCTTCCCGGACCAGGGATCGAACCCGTGTCCCCTGCTTTGGCAGGTGGATTCTTAACCACTGCGCCACCAGGGAAGTCCTGTACATTTCTTTTAAAAGAAAAAGTAAACAGAAGTCTCATATACACAGATAATTTGCTCAGACAATTAAATGTGAATCCTGCTCTCATGGCAGTTATTATAATAGTCTCTGAAGCTTTTTGAGTTATTTCTAAATGACTCGAGAAGTCTGAATTTGTTTAAAATGGCATTCTTGGCACAATCCTTCCCATTCACCATTTTAAAGACATGGTTTAACACAAATGTTAAGTTAGTTATGTTCAAAGAGGAACTCTAAGCCTGCTTAAGAATAAAAGCTCTATCCTTTGCTTGGGGCTTTGTCCTTATTACTTCTGCAGACTGCCCTGATATTTCTTATCCCATCTATGTAGTAAACGTATTTACAGGAGTGAAGTGATTCATACACACTTGTTTTCCAATTTCCTTTGGGTAATGGATAGGAAAACATTATTTCCTGGATCCACTCTGTCCTGTCATCACTTATCCCTCCTGGTCCCACTTGGAATGTCAAAACACCCTCTTTCTGGGAGCAGGTCTGTAATCACAGTCTGTTCTCAACCACATGGTCCTGCTGCTGGGAGGGTAGGACGGGAAGTAAAACCACAGCAGGAGTGAATGATCTTTCAAGGAAGTCCCCTTCTCAATGGCTCTATCTGTGGTAGAGAGTTGCCCAGGGACGAGAAACGCTACGCCACCAAAGGGTCCATCCCAGAGGACTAGACTGTGCTGAGCCTTGGTTTTGTCTGTTTTTAAGTGGAGACTTCAAACTCGCCCTCCCACCTCTCCTCCCACCTCAATGAAGAGTGATGAGAAAGGACAGATGAAAGCACTGTGGAAACTACAGAACATTAACATATGTCACAGCCACAAGGCATTAAGCATCTCTAGGAACCACCCATGGTACTAGATGCTTTGTAGCCACGATAGGATCTTTTTTTTTTTTCTTGAAGACTATAGAGTTTTTGTTTAACTGCTTCGATCTTACATATCTGTTTTCTTTGTCTCATGCTGAAAATCTCAGTTCTCAAAGAAATCAATATAATCATTCATTTACTTTATCCCGTGATACACAAAAACTATGGAATGCTTCACGAATTTGCATGTCATCCTTGCTCAGGGGCCATGCTAATCTTCTCTGTATCGTTCCAATTTTAGTATATGTGCTGCCAAAGCGAGGACAGGATCATTTTTAAAAGTCAGAACCGTTGCCAAAATACATCAGCTGCAGAGTGGCAGAGGCTAGTCTGTTCAGGTCAAAGCTCAGGCTCTTTTCACTAAAATCCTCCAGATATAGGCTCTTACTGTGCTCACATTATATGCTAATCTTCTCTGTATCGTTCCAATTTTAGTATATGTGCTGCCAAAGCGAGGACAGGATCATTTTTAAAAGTCAGAACCGTTGCCAAAATACATCAGCTGCAGAGTGGCAGAGGCTAGTCTGTTCAGGTCAAAGCTCAGGCTCTTTTCACTAAAATCCTCCAGATATAGGCTCTTACTGTGCTCACATTATAGAACAGGCCCCAAGCCATCTGGAAAACCCATGGGCTCTATGCATTAGGGGGAGTTTTGCTGCACAATATTCAAGAGGAAAACTGAAGTGTTTAAGACAAGAGGGTAGTATGATCTTGCGTTCTGGAGATAGCCAGAGATGCTGCAATATTCTTTACCCCAAATTTTGTCTTCTTCATATTATCATATAGATACACAAATGACAAACGACATGGAAAAACAGAAGGACTTGATTGGTTTTTTTGAAAACTGCTAAACAACAACAGCAAAAAAAAGTTATTCTTTTTTTAAGAAATGCAAAGGAGTCCTTTTCCACTGGGGCTAAAATGTTTTCTTTCTGTTTTGAGAACAGTTCAATTTATCGCCTGAATACAGGCATGTATTTTACTCTTTAGAAAACTTCTGGAGCTCTCGCTTCCTGCCCCAGAAATGCCCCGGCTGCTTCTCAGTCCCGCGCTGGTGTCACCTTGGGACCATCCCCACCCCACATATGTTGGATTTCCTGCTTCTGGATTCCCTTTCTCTCCTGATTATTCCTCCTTTTGGTGGAGCATACTCTTCTATAAGCATCCTGAGATAGAGTGCCTGTTGGAGTTCATATTTTGAGACCTTGCATATCTGAAAATGTCTTTTTGCTCTCCTTTAAAGAAAACTCTGTTTTTTTAGCTGGGGCATAAAATTCTAGGTTGGAAATTATTTTCCCATGGACTTTTGTCTCCTAACTTCTAATATTGCGATTAAGCCACCCAGGAACATTCTGACTCTTCGTCCTTTATATGAGAAATCTTTTTGATTTCTGGAAATCTTTAGGCTCAAACATTTCACATCTATGGTTTGTTTCTTTCCCATTCATTTTGCTGAGTATTCAGTGGGCATGTTCTCTATTTCTGAGAAATCATCTTAAATTCTTTTACTTATAATTTCCCCCCCTTCATTTTCTCTGTTCTCTCCTTCCAAAATTCCTAAAATTCAGACGTGGGACCTCCTGGGTTGCTTCTCTCATTTTCATTTTCCACTCATTTAAAAAAAAGTCTTTGTCTTTTTTGTTCTATTTGCTGTCCTATTTCCTTAACCTTCTCTTCTGTTGAATTTTCCATTTTTGCTCCAATAATTTCCATTTCAATGACACTCCTTTTGTTTTCTGAGTGTTCCTTTTATAGACCACCCTGCAATTTCTTCTCCTATCTCTGAGGACGTGAACAGCAGAGGTTCTTGTTCACGATTTTCTCCTGCTCCCTCCATTGCCGTGGTTTCCTGGTCTTTCTCTTGTTGTGGCTGCTGTTATTTCATGGGCTAGAGATGACCTCAGTGTTTTTTACTTCTTCACAGCAGGCTCCAAGCCCACCAGTGCTAAGTTCAAATCCTCACACATCCGATTGCTTTAAATATAGCCCAAAGGAGGGTATTTTTAGCCACCTGAGCCTGCCCGCTTTGCAAAACTTCACTCAGCATGAGCTTACCTTAGATAAGACAAACCCTGGGGCCATTAAAGACCCCAAATCTGCTCTTGCCCTTCAGGGGTCTCTGGCCTGGAAACTCCCCACCGCACTGCTGAGCGATGCTACTCTCTCCTGGGAGTTCCCTTGCCCTGTTCCCCCTCTGGGTGCCACAGCTGCCCCTGTAAGGTCTCCTGCAGCTGTCTGTAAGGTCCTTTTCACGCAGTCCCGACCCAGTAGGCCTGTTCTGTGATCCTGACACGTTGTGGCCCCGTCTCTTCCTTGATCAGCCCTGAAATTCTCCACCTCACCAGACGTAAAGATGGGGGCTTTGCTCACATGTCTCGGCCGTCCACTCACATGTCATCGTGGGACTCTGGAAGGCCCTGGCTGTGGGCAGGGCTTGTCCACCACGAGCTGCTCTCAACTCCCAACTGTCAGCATCTAGATCTCGTCTCTTGGTCAGTTTCTCCGGGGGAAAACCCTCCAGTCTCCCTCCCGAGGAGTCCAAGCCTGGCTGCCAATACGCCGGATGCCCAGGGAGGAAAGGACCTGACCCTTGAAGGGTAGGGGGTGAAGGACAAGGCCACTCATCCACTGTGGGTCTGGGAGCCTGCACCCCTCAGGCTACCAACTAGACCCGGCTGGATCGAGGCCACCAGGCGCAGCTGAGGTGTGGGTGCTGTACCAAAAACAAGGGGTTAAATAAATGTCTACCTCCTGAATGGTGAGACCCTCCCCCCAAGCCCCTGTCCCAGGCACATAGTTTTTCCTAGGACAGGAGATGGCAAACTTCTTCCGTAAAGGGCCAGACAGCGAATATTTCAGGCTTTGCAGGCCACGTGGTCGATGTTACAACTCTTCAACTCGGCCATCCTAGCGCAAAGGCAACTGTGTAAACGAAGAAGCGCGGCTACCTTCCAAAGTCGCTTTATTTATGGGCTGAAATTTGAATTTAATATAATTTTCACACGTCATGAACAATGATTCTTTGGATTTTTTCCCCAAGCATTTAAAAACATAAAATTCTATATATAAAATAGGTAGGGCTTCCCCGGTGGCGCAGTGGTTGAGAGTCCGCCTGCCGATGCAGGGGACACGGG
>NC_041227.1:75280996-75302307 GCF_002837175.3 Physeter macrocephalus | reverse complement strand
AGATCCCACGTGCCGCGGAGCGGCTGGGCCCGTGAGCCATGGCCGCTGGACCTGCGCGTCCGGAGCCTGTGCTCCGCAAGGGGAGAGGCCACAGCAGTGAGAGGCCCGCGTACCGCAAAAAAAAAAAAAATTTAATTTAATTTAAAAAAAATAATAAATAAATAAATAAAATAGGTAACCAACAAGGACCTACTGTACAGCACAGGGAACCCTACTCAATATTCTGTAATAACGTATATGGGAAAAGAATCTGAAAAAGAATGACTATATCTATATGTATAACTGAATCACTTTGCTGTACACCTGAAACTAATACAACATTGCAAATCAACTATACTCCAATAAAATTTAAAAAAATAAAAATAAAATTCTTCGGTCGCTAGCTCTACAAACAATGTAGCAAGCTGCAGTTGGGCCAGTGGTGGAAGTTTGCCCATCCCAGTCCTAGAACCTCATGGTCGAGGGTTTATTGTCAAAGGCCTCTGAACCTCTCTTACTCCTCCCCTTAGCAATGCTCCCAGCGCTGATTTTTACCTGTAGGAATAAGGGTTACCGGTCCTCTCTCCCTCGTGCAGCCTCCAAGACGTGCCATGGAAATGTAGACATTTACGAACTGCCTTGGAGTGGAAAAGGTGGTGACTGCGCTTCCGAGAGTTCCTGCCAAGTTCTACCCCGGGGGGAACAAGTCGCTGATTGTTCTCTTTCCCTGGATTTTACCCAAGGTGATACAGGAATGCAGTGAGAGGAGACGTCTGGGGAGGGTGAGGCCCCTGAGGAGAGCCCTGACTCCCAGGCCTTGAGCTTATGAGTCAGAACCTCTGTCTCCGGCAAGAAAGATTGTTTTCCGTAGGACAGGACCTTCTTAGCTCAGCTTCCAAGTTGTCAAGGAAAGAAATCCTCAGTTGCGGGGGCAAAATGGGGGTTTGGCAGAGAGAAGAGCTGCTTCTGCCACTTCTTTTTATTTTTTAGTTAATTTTTATTGGAGTGTAGTTGATTTACAAGGCTGTGTTAGTTTCAGGCGTGCAGCAAAGTGAATCAGTTATACAGACACATATATCCACTCTTTTTTAGATTCTTTTCCCATGTGGGTCATTACAGAGTATTGAGTAGGGTTCCCTGTGCTCTACAGTAGGTCCTTATTAGTTCTCTATTTTATGTATAGCAGTGTGTTTATGTCAGTCCCAATCTTCCGATTCTTAATGTGCATTTTGGGGGCAAATCAGGTCTACCTGCTAAGCCTCAATTTCTTTATCTCTAAAATGGGGATAATCATTCCCTACCTCATTGGGTAGTTGTGTGGATTAATAAAATAACATACCCCCTAAAGTCCCCATCACATCAAAGGGGCTCAACAAATGGCAGAGAGTATAGTTCTAATTTATCTGGACAAGGAAACTCAGAGAGGTTAAGGCACCATCCAAAAGGCACACAGCTCATTAAGGGTGGAGGCAGGAATAGAGTTTGTTTTTTCGACTCTCCAGCTGATATTCTTTCTTCTGCCCTGCACTGCTGGAAGAGGAGGTCTTAGTTCTTTTTCTGACCACACCTGAAATTCTACAGTAGGGAAGGTGTCAGGGCTGAAGGATATCAGGTCTGTTCCCCCTATTTTCTCACAGCCCGCTTGGTTTCTGCTGCAGGGGACAGACCCACTCCTCCCATGGCCAGACACTGGGCAAAGCAGACCTCTCTGCATCACACAGCACAGGGAGTATTGATGGGTATCACCTCCGCCACCTCCCCTCTCCCCCCTGCCTGCAGCCACCCCCATCTCTACCACCACCCGCTTCCTGATTCAAGCTCCCTTCCTCTGGACAGTTACAAAGAGTCTTTGTCATGTGTTTACACGGGGAGGAGTGAGAGCAGGGGCCTGGCTGTACTCAAACCACAGGGGCCCCCAGCCCTGTTTACATAAAGAGAGAAGGAGCCAGGACGGATGACCCCATTGCCCGGGGGCCCGGATTGAAAACAGAACCCAAGTCCAGAGCCCAAGGCTCCTCGTTTCCTGGGGTACATCACGCAGAAGCAGCACGGAGGTGCCGCTACCCAGGAGGCCTGTTTACTCGGCTGGGTGAGAGATGTTTGCACAGGGAGGGAGGTGGCAGTGCCATCTGGCTGTTCTCTGGCTGAGCGGAGAAGCGGGCGGGGGACCTTCGCAGGTCAGGCCCTGTCTGTGTTCCAGGGCCTCGGGGAAGGCAGGCCCCTGACCACAGTCTTTTGGAGACGCTTTCGTCTCTTCTCTGAGAGTGAATCTGGCGGATTTGGGAAAAATTCTCGAAACAGTGCTAATTATTTTCCCCTTTAATTCATACCCACACAAAATCAATCATCTAGGTCCTTTCAAAGTGGGGAGAAATGCCATTTTCAGCACTCAAGGAATGGTGCTGTTTCACACACGAGGTACAGTTGACAAAGCATTGTCATTTCCACCATTTCACATGACCCTCAAGACAGCGAGGAGGTGGGTAGCTGCGGCCAAAATCGTCCCTGTCTTACCGATGAGGAGCTGACGCTTAGAGAGTCAAGTCACTGGCACGAAACCACACACCCAACAAGAGGCAGAGGCCCAGTGACTGCGGGTTATGAGCTTTTTCTACTCCGTCCCCTGCCTCTCACTTGGCTGTAAAGCAAGGTGTGCGGAGACCTTGTTACGTCCTTCCAGTGGCTCCTGGGAGAGAGCCTTGCATCTCAGGGACCTAGCGGAAAGCAAAGGCGGTGTGAGCTGCAGGGCACTGTGCCCGGACCACGGGGTCGGTGCGTGGGTACCGCCAATGGGGCGTCCCCCGGGCACCAGACAGAGCCTTATGTGGACCAGCCGGGTGAGACGACACAGAACATACACACTCTCCTACCACCAGCGGAATCACGGCGGCAGGGGAACGTGCTATAGGACCACTGAAGCTCTCCTCCAAGTTCGTTTCTCCCTGCCTCCTCTTGGGCTTGTCCCCCTGCATTCAAACCTGTGCGTGTCTACCTGAAGCCGTTACCTGAGTTCCAAGCTCTGTCCCTCAAGTCCAGCTGCCCTGCTCCATCCAAATTGCTTTGACCCGTGAGGTCAGCTGGAACTTCTCAGCTCTGCTCTGCTCCCGCCCCCGCTTAGCCCAGCTCCAGCACCTGACTCAGCACCTGGCCGGCCTCACTTCCTGGTCTTTCCCGTCGCTGTCAAATCCTGTCTCGCCTCTTTTCTCACCAATCCATCCTTCAGGGACCACTTTCCTGTGACAACTAACGTGCTACCATGTTTTACAGCTTGCAAAGTCCATTTGCCTACGTGCATATAGACAAACATTTATACCGACTCACATTTAGGAGTTAGCTTCTCCTCCCTGCTGGATCTCTATTCATCCCCTGCCTAAACTACCAATACTGGGTTGTTATTTTTTTTAATATTGATTTATTTGTGTATTTATTTATTTGGCTGTGCCGGGTCTTAGCTGTGGCATGTGGGACCTAGTTCCCTGACCAGGGATCGAACCCGGGCCCTCTGCGTCGGGAGTGTGCAGTCTTAACCACTGGACCACCAGGAAAGTCCCTCTAACACTGGTTGTTGGTGAGATGTTGGTTTTTTTTTTCTTTGCCTTCAATGCACCTGAGCTCTGCCTGCCATTTTTCTTTTAACCGACCTACGTTAAGGTCTTCACTACCTTCCTGATAAATTGCTCCTTGTCGCTTTCAAGCATTCTTCCTAATGTGAAGGTCTCACTTCCTTTCCTCCAAAAATTCTAAATAGCCCTCTCCTGTCTCTTTCTTCTCTCTCAACATTCGGAGCCTGTCATCGATTGTTAAAATGTGAATCCTGGAACCAGCAACTTTCAGGTGGCCATGAATGACAGTTTACCCCGTGGCCAGCCATCCCGTGCTGCCTGGGTGTGTTTGCACATCCACACCTTGCTTCTACCCTGCCAGCTCCTTGCAGCAGTGAAAGTCCTTTTCCTTTATAAACTACACCGATGTTTAGAGGAAGCTCTGGGTTAGTTCAGCTGTTCTCTGGGTTCTATCCCAACACAGACACGTCCTGTGTTCTATTACCTATAGGTTTCGCGTTATACCGAAGGCAATTTGGGGGAGGCATTGTGAGAGGTGACTCCCAGCTTGCCTGTGATTGAAACTCTGACGATCAGAGAAGTCCTAGTAACATGTCCTAAAGTTGAGTCCTAGAATTTCATAGAGGGGCATGCAAAGCCCTGTGCCAGCCCTAAATGGACCAGAGTTCTAGATAAATCCTAAACCAGGACTTCAGGCACAGGGACAAGTCAGGATTCCAGACACGGGAACTCAGATCCAAGGAGACCTGGTCTTTGGAACAAAACAGAAATTCAGGTCATAGAACTGGTGCCCAAGAGCAACCAGAGTGACCTTCTGCTGAGACCTAAGGGTCAGCTGGGTCCCCTCACATCTTTCCCTGATATGAATGGGCCTGCAAACGAGGGGGCAGATCACCTGTGAAAGGACCACCGGTGGTCCCAGCTGGGAAGAACCAAGCAGGACTTGACTTTCTCCTCCTTCTGGGTCACCTCACTGCAGACCAGCCACTGTTTCTTTTCATTTCTGCATTTAAGACTTAAGACTGGGCTTCCCTGGTGGCGCAGTTGTTGAGAGTCCGCCTGCCGTTGCAGGGGACACGGGTTCGTGCCCCGGTCCGGGAAGATCCCTCATGCCGCGGAGCGGCTGGGCCCGTGAGCCATGGCCGCTGAGCCTGCGCGTCCGGAGCCTGTGCTCCGCAACGGGAGAGGCCACAACAGTGAGAGGCCTGCGTACCGCAAAAAAAAAAAAAAAAAAAAAAGAAAAAAAAAAAAGAAATAATCAGAGATGCCTTTAATGAGTATGCACAAAATTGTTTTGCTTTTCTCACAGCACCACTATGAAACTATCTTGATTATTTACTTGCGTCTTTTCCCCATGTGGATGTAAGCTCCATTATTTCCTCTTCTGATTTAGATTATGGTAAGAATAACAATAATGATAATGATAGGTAACAGGCCTTGAGTATTAACTGTGTACCAAGCATTTTGCTATGCATTTAATACGTTATTTATACATTATGTCACTTAATGCTCACAAAGACTTTATGAGGTTAGTATCATTATCACCATTGTCAATGATTATCAATAATGATCAGTTATTAATTATCATTATTTTACACGTGAAGGAACTGAAGGCTTAGAGAGGTTATTTAAAAGACCCCGAACACAACCGTGCAGTGAGTTACGGAAGTAAGACCTGAAGCAGCTATGCATATTTTCTTCCTCGTTTGTAGTATATAGTTATATATGTATTTGTATATTTCTATGTATTCACTAATCTGTCCTTTTTCTTCTGTTTCTCCTATTATTTTATATAAGGAGTGTTACTAATTTTACATCAGAAATGGTTAACTTACAATTTAGATTTTAGGTTACAGACTATACAGGTGAGATTGGAACTGAACCAGATATGAACACCCAATGGTGAATAAGTGACTGATGGAGATTTGTGGAAAGGCGCAAAAGCGTTTCGTGTGTATGAGGGATCATTGCAACAACTTAAGTGAAAGTATAATGTGTTTTGTTGTTGCTGCTGCCACATGGAAGTTAAATCTTGATGAACAGTGAGAATGAGTGCAGTGGACTCTTCCTGTCTGCTCTCAGCTCTCAGCTTGATTCTCTCCCTCTGGCTCCCACTCTGTATGGAAGAAGCTAGGACCGTGCAAATTACACTTTCCAGACTCCTTTGCCAGCAGGTGATTCTGGTGTCATTTCCTTCGGGGGTGGTGGCAGCAGCAACATCTTTGATGGTGGTGGTGGCAAGCTGACAGTTGATGGTGAAGCAATGGCCTGGGGGTGCAGGTCCGCACGTGCCCAGGACTTGGGAGCTGGACGGACAGCCTGCAGGGAGGGTTTGAAGAATTCTTCCCCCAGGAAATTGTGGTGGGCAGAACGATCCCCCCCCCCCAAAAAATATCTATGCCCCAATCCCGAAACCTGTGAATATGTTATCCTTCATGGTGAGAAGGACTTTGCAGGACTTCCCTGGTGGTGCAGTGGTTAAGAATCCGCCTGCCGATGCAGGGGACGTGGGTTCGAGCCCTGGTCCCGGAAGATGCCACAGGCCTTGAAGCAACGAAGCCCGTGCGCCACAACCACTGAGCCCACATGCCACAACTACTGAAGCCCGTGCACCTAGAGCCTGTGCTCCACAAGAGAAGCCACCACAATTAGAAGCCCGCGCACCGCAATGAAGAGTAGCCCCCCGCTCGCCGCAACTAGAGGAAGCTCGCGCGCAGCAACAAAGACCCAGCGCAGCCAAATAGCTCAGGGAGATCAGCGGGTGCTTTGTGACCACCTAGAGGGATGGGATAGGGAGGGTGGAAGGGAGATGCAAGAGGGAGGGGACATGGGGATATACGTATAGTATAGCTGATTCACTTTGTTACGCAGCAGAAACTAACACACCATTGTAAGGCAATTACACTCCAATAAAGATGTTAAAAAAAACCAAAACAACCAGCTACATCCCTCAATATCCTTCTCCCGGAGGGCCCACCCACCTCCAGGATGTACAATTTCCTCATGCAGTGCAAAGAAAAAGACTATTTTTTTATTTTTATTTCTTTGCGGTTCGCGGGCCTCTCACTGTTGTGGCCTCTCCCGTTGCGGAGCACAGGCTCCGGACGCGAAGGCCCAGCGGCCATAGCTCACGGGCCCAGCCGCTCCGCGGCATGTGGGATCCTCCCGGACCGGGGCACGAACCCGCGTCCCCTGCATCGGCAGGCGGACTCTCAACCACTGCGCCACCAGGGAAGCCCAAGACTATTTTTTAAAGGGAAGGAATTGCAGTAGTGCTTCCATATCGTTGGTGGAATATCAGCATTCACTTCACATGCGATGGCTCTTTGTTTAGGAAAACCCCTGGAGGGGCTTCTGTAAGAAAGGGAAGGCCCCTCGGCCCTGGGGCTCTTTAGACAAGAGGTAGCACACACGGCCACCTGCAAATCTCTCTGCACCCAACTCAGAGGGTGTATCGTGTGCATGCCCAGTTCCAGTGTGCCCCTCGTTTGTTTGCTGAGTACCAAGTAAAAATTAAGAAACTTCATCTAAAAATCCCATTTCTCTTTTCTCCTTGGAAGAATTCGCCTTTCTGGAAATTCTGAGTCCACACCTGGCTTGGCAGCAACAGCCTGAAGGGTGAGTGCCTCCCTTGGCCAGGGCCCGTGCTCAGCAGATGGACAGCCACCCACAGCCCCGCTTCAAGCTCAGGTAACAATTAAATTTATCCCAGCCGCTGGCTGCCTGGCCCCTGTGGGCACTTGGGGGCGGGGCGGATGGACGTACATAAAGAGACATCGATGTTCAATAGAATAAAAGCTCCAAGAGATTGTTAAAATCCTAGAAGGAAGAAGATGAGACGGAGAATCTGGGTAAAGCAGAGAGCTTGAGGTGGCGGGGGTTAAGCATTAGCGAGCTGGGCAGGTATAAATTGCCGATGGTTGCAGTGGTTGCAAGTGTTGGATATTCACCTTGAGTTTGATTCCAATCTGCATGTTATCATCTTCCTCATTGATTCAGAAACTGAGGATTAAATCTATTGTGCACAACAATCTTTTTTCTTCCCAGCATTTTATCCAGAAATATGTTTGCATAGCATATCAGAGGTAACGGAGCAGGTGAAGGGGGCGACCATGCTGGAGGAAAGCCCAGCTCAGGGACAGAGCCACTGCACCCAGACGCGCTGACAAGGGCCAGATAGCAGGCTGGCTGCCGGTGGTTTTCTCTCTGTGGAGCCACAGGAAGCAAGAGGGGACAGGTGGGAAGGCCAGAGGCCACACACAGTGGGACAGCTGGGGTCACAGAGGATGTGCCATGCAGGGGCAGGGGGAGGGGGGGAGGCGTGAGGCCCAGGCCCTCAGTCAGCACAGAGGTGGCCGACCTGAGAAAGGTCCTCACGTGGGGACTGCTCCTTTCCTGGCCCGGCCCCTTCCACCCCGCCCTGCCCTGCCCACAGCCTCGCTGGCACAGGTGCACAACAATCTTGTGTTATGGAGCTTTCATAAGTCCAGGAACTGAAGAGGAGGCTTTTCCAAGCCAGGGGACTCAGAGTAGACAACAGCAGGCAGTGGTACTTAGAGGCAGCAGGAGGAGAAGCCGACCTTGTCACAGCTGACCTTGTCACAGCTGACCTTGGAGCAGGTTTGAGACAACCCCTTTTTCTTTTTTTTTAAATTAATTTTTATTGGAGTCTAGTTGATTTACAATGTTGTGTTAGTTTCAGGTGTACAGCGAAGTGTTATGGAGCTTTCATAAGTCCAGGAACTGAAGAGGAGGCTTTTCCAAGCCAGGGGACTCAGAGTAGACAACAGCAGGCAGTGGTACTTAGAGGCAGCAGGAGGAGAAGCCGACCTTGTCACAGCTGACCTTGTCACAGCTGACCTTGGAGCAGGTTTGAGACAACCCCTTTTTCTTTTTTTTTAAATTAATTTTTATTGGAGTCTAGTTGATTTACAATGTTGTGTTAGTTTCAGGTGTACAGCGAAGTGAATCAGTTGTACATATACATATATCCACTCTTTTTTAGATTCTATTCCCATATAGGTCATTACAGAGTACAGAGTAGAGTTCCCTGTGCTATGCAAGGGACAACCTCTTTTTCTACTACCAGAGAGTAACCTTTGGAAGAGGGGCCCCACAAATCCCTTAATTCTGCCCTGGGAAACCTGCAGTCAGGACAGAGAAGTGTATTTATATGGCTCTGGATATATGCATCATTTCACTTTGTATTTTGGTGACCCAGGCAATGATCTAATATCCCCACCAGACTTTTAACTTCTCGAAGACCAGTGCTATGTCACTTTTGTATCCTCCAAAGTCAAGCATAATCCCTGATACATATTATACGATCAATGGTTATGAATAAATAAATAAGTTTTGCCACAACTCTGATGGGACCCAATAAATTAAGCAAGGTCAACGGAAGGACATTTGCCACCCTTCTGGTGTAAGTAGATTTGCTGCAGGACAAAGATAAGAATTAAACCTCTTTGGGGAAGAAATATGGTTGTATGCATATTTTTTATAGAAGTGTATAGTTGATATACAATATTATGTAAGTTACAGGGAAACTGTGATTTATACTCCATTTGTAGTTATTATAAAATATTGGCTATATTCCCTGTGTTGTACAATATATCCTTGTAGCTTATTTTATACATAATAGTTTGTACCTCTTACTTCCCACACCTATATTCTCCCTCCCACCTTCCCTCTCCCACTGATATCCACTAGTTTGTTTTCTATATCTGTGAATCTGTTTCCTTTTTGTTATATTCACTAGTCTGTTGTATTTTTTAGAGTCCATATATAAGTGCTGTCCTATGGTGTTTGTCTTTCTCTGTCTGACCTATTTCACTTAGCGTAATACCCTCCAAGTCCATCCACGTTGTTGCAAATGGAAAAATTTCATTCTTTTTTATGGCTGAGTAATATTCCATTGTATACACACACCACATCTTCATAATCCATTCATCTGTTGATGGACTCTTAGGTTGCTTCCATATCTTGGCAATTGTAAATAATGGCAATATATATATACACATATATATGTATATATATATATTTTTAACTCAGTAAACTTGCTTGTCGGAATCTGTCCTATTTAAATAATCCAAAAGACATCTGCACAGAGATCTTCATTTAAATATTTCTTAACCTAGTGAAACCTTTGAAGTATTCAGCATGTCTAGAAATACAGGAATTATTAAATAATTAATGGTACAGCTGCTTGACGGAATACTATACAGCTATTAAAATGATAATTATCCATTCTGTGTAGCAAAATTTTAAACGTTAATGATATGATATTAAGCTTTTTTAAGTAGCGTGCGTTATTTCACGTCAACCACATCTGGCTTTTCTTTGTGGCAAGGAACAAAGTGAGACTCTTTTGTTGGCAAGGGATTTATTCTAAGGACACACGGACACGGGGAAGTAGGGAGACAGGATACAAAAGCATCTGCAGCAAAGTCAAGCGGTGCAGAGAATAAAACTTTGGGACCTGAGGGTTATTCAGGCTGTCCCCTCCTTATGCTGTGGGTTCTCAGCACTAGGTGGCTGGGCTCCCTTCTGTGAGCTCTGCCATGAGATGCATCAGCCCCTCTTGGTCTTTGTTTCTATAGATCAGTTGAGTTTTCTCTACTGAAACCACTGCTTACCCATGACACCCATGGCTTTGTGGCTTCTGTCATCTAATGCCTTCTGCTGACTGATTTCTGCTTGGCCCCAGTTTTCTGTGTGTCTCACATTTGAACTCCCCAAGAAAGGAGATCTAGTTGCTTTAGTTCCCTACTGTCCCATTCATCAGAGCTCTCAGACCAGACCACCTCAGCATATAAGCTGTGCTTCCATCAAGTGCCCAAAACTGTTCCCATCAGCTCTGGTCCAAAAAGTGGCCACACAATATGAATGTGGCAGGTGCTTCAAGTACACCAGCCACATATCCAATACAATCATAGTTTTGAACCATGTTTAAAATAATAAAAACATATACATATGAAAACAGATAGGAAAGGGATACATTAAAACCATCATAGTTGGGTTATGATGGAGGGATTACAGCTGATTATTTTTCTCCATTTGGCAATTTTCATTTAATGATACTGTAATTGCCTTTTAGTTTTCAAATATTTTTTTAAAAAGTAATCTCCTCCAAGCAATAGGAGTCATGCAACCAAGCTATTAAGTTCAGTCTCTCCCCCAAACTTGCCTTGGAATATACCGCAAAGTCACAATCATTAAAGCCTGTGGTCACCCTTGCTCAGCAGGCGGAACATTATTTCTGCTTTATCTTGCCAGGTGAAGGCCATAATTGTTGTAGGTTGTGAAAGCACCTTGAAGGCAAAAGTGTCTGTTATTATTCTGAAAACTTCTTTCAAATCGCTATAATAGCATATGTCACATGAGCAGAACATAGAACCTGTAACTAGCTTGGTTGTACAAAGACATCCTTCATCCACGGGCCAAGTATTTAAAAATACCACCCACTTGGGCTTCCCTGGTGGCGCAATGGTTGAGAATCTGCCTGCCAATGCATGGAACACGGGTTCGAGCCCTGGTCTGGGAAGATCCCGCATGCCGCGGAGCAACTGGGCCCGTGAGCCACAACTACTGAGCCTGCGCGTCCGGAGCCTGTGCTCCGCAACAAGAGAGGCCGCGACAGTGAGAGGCCCACGCACCGCAATGAAGAGTGGCCCCCGCTCGCCACAACTAGAGAAAGCCCTCGCACAGAAACGAAGACCCAACACAGCCAAAAATAAATAAATAAATAAATAATTATTATTATTATTTTTTGTGTGTGTGGTATGCGGGCCTTCCTCTGTTGTGGCCTCTCCCGTTGCGGAGCACAGGCTCCGGACGCGCAGGCTCAGCGGCCATGGCTCACGGGGCCAGCCGCTCCGCGGCATGTGGGATTCTTCCATACCGAGGCGGGAACCCGGTTCCCCTGCATCGGCAGGCGGACGCGCAACCACTGCGCCACCAGGGAAGCCCCAATAATTATTTTTTAAAAAAACCACCCACTCAATTGTCAGACATCTTCAGGGCCCGAGAGAAACTACCACGGCAGTTTTGTGAAACCAGCCACCGCTGGCTTCACTTTGACCTTCCTCTGTGTACACCCTTCTTTCAGCTCCTCTGCCACAGACATACAATTATTAAGTATTATTATTGCTTGGTAATAACTATAATTACTACAAGGACTGCCCGAGATGAAAAAGGAGAAATCGAATTATCAGATGGACTGGTGTCAGAGCTGGACAGTCTGTTTGTATCTCGAAAGGCCTGAATTACTTCTCCTTCGTCCCCAGCCTTCACACGGGGCGCACAGGCTGAGGGCGGAGACCCCAATGCGGGAGACTGGACCACTGCAGGGCAGGGGACGGGTCCAGCGTTCGGGAACCGAGATGCCAAAACCTCCCGCGCTCCTAGAGAGGACCCGGAAGCGCGGCGCAGTCCCGGAAGACGAGGTGCTGACACACTTCCGGCCTTTGTGACTCATTGTGTCTGTGTCGAGGCGTCGGGAGGGCCTAGATCCGTGCGCGGCGCCCTTCGGTCGGCCTGAGCCCCAGAGTCAGCTCCCCTTGCTCGCCCAGCGCCCCCAGGCTGCTCCCGGGGCTCACGGTGAGACTTGGGGCCGGCCTCTGGGGGGGGGGGGCGGGCGGGGCCGCAGGGGTGTGTGCGTTGGGGTGGGCTCTGCAGCTGCGGCCCCGGGGTCCCCTCCGGGCGGCCGGGGCGCAGCGTGAAGCGAGTCCGTGCCCGCGTCCCCGCCTCAGGCCCGGCCGTCCCCTCCCCACCGCGGGCCCAGGCGGGGATGGGGCGACGGTCCTTATTCGGGGGTCCTGGGAGGCCGTCTGCTGGCCCCTTCCGGGCCCCTCTCCTGCAGTGTCGTCGTCGTCGCTTGACGTTTCTGAGAACCGGGTCGCGGGCGATCCGACCCCTGTCTGAATGTTCTGCTCTGCTTTCGTCGCCATTTGCTTTGATTCCAGTGAGAGATTTTTTTTTCGGGGTCCTTGCAGGACCTCGAGGTGAAAAATGCGGAAGGCTGAGAAATGGACACGTTTCAAGGTGCCGCATACGTGTTTCCAGATCACCTGCTTCTCCGCACCCCACCCCAACCCCCGAGCGGTGATTGAAGAGCTTTTGAAACCTAATCAGAGTGGGTAAAGAAATTCGGGTGTAGTAGATTCGGGTCTAGTAGAGATTATATGTACATCGCACTCTCTTTCAGCTTTATGGACTATTTCGAAGGCTTTTGAAAACGAGCTGTCCGGTAGATGAGGTGGATTTTCCATTTCTGGGTAGCAGTTATTCTGCCTGACTTGGAAGGGGTGAAGAGTGAAAGGAATTTGTGAAAATTGCGCGGGGCCATTAGGAGACTGATTAACTGAGTGACCTTGGATAAGATAAGACACTTCCGCCAACTCTCAGTTTTGTCATCAATCAAATTAACTAGGTTTTCTCCAAAGGCCCTTCCAACTTTGAGATAATTTGATTTGGTCAGTGTAATTGAAAAATTCAGCTACAGTTCAGCCTGACACTGACCCCCTGCCCTCCGTTTCCTGCAGTGCCTCCAGTACTCAATAAGATACTTTCATTATAGAGAGCAGCTGTTACATGGCCTGGGACCAAAGAAAGCATTTATTGTACAGACCATTGCTAGGCGGATTGGAGGTGGTCAGTAAATAGTTGTCGAATTGAATTGTGGAGGATTCATTGTAACCAGTCAACAAAGCCCTGTTACTGTATTTGCCAGCCACGTGTGGAGAAATAGCTTTGTTACTTAGGGAACCATAACGATCATTTGCCCCAGAATGTTTCTCCAAGTTTGTGTTGTCTCTGAATTACTACGCACGATGCTTGTTCATTATTTCAGGCAGTTTTCACCAATCTTAAAATACGAACAGGGAAGCTAGCTACTTAATATCATAGTCTTTTGCTGAGGGAAGCTAGCTACTTAATATCATAGTCTTTTGCTGAGGGAAGCTAGCTACTTAATATCATAGTCTTTTGCTGAGGGAAGCTAGCTACTTAATATCATAGTCTTTTGCTGATTCTCTACTTGATCTAAGCGTTTAAATTTTTTCTAACTTATTGTATCTAAATACAGATGAGTGTTACGTTAAGTGTTACCTTTTCATTCTGAGTATCAGTATTCTTTGGGTAGCTAGTTGTCTTTTAAAGGTAGCTTTTTCATGTTTTAAAACGTCTTAGAGCTCTGTTCAGAAATGGGTGGGAGGCAGTTTAAACTTTGAAGACTATGCCCTGGAAAAGATACTGGCCTGTTTAGAAAATTGCCTTTGGAATAAACTGAGCTTGTAACTCCAAGCCTTTTTTGTAAGAAAATCTTTCGTATTTACCTTCGGGGAGAACCAGGTACTCGGGGTAATCTTATCTAAATCGGATAGTGTGTCAGAATGGTTTTCAGCTCAAAGGGACCCCAGAGGTAGTTTTCGGCTCCTCTGTTCCCTCCCCCACCCCACCCCAATTTGACAGATAAGGATACTGGATGTCAGAGAGGTTAAATAACTCACCCAGGGAGGGACTCACTCTTATTCATGGGAGACTAGAATTCAGGTGTTCCACCCTGTGCCACTTTCACTATTACAGGATTTCTCCTGTTGCTTAATCTTTTAAGCAGGCTGAAAATTGGAAAGTATAGTTACATCTCTTAAGTTTATTGAAAAAATTTAAAACACTTCTCTAGTGCCTACTGAATGCCAGAGACTGTTTTAAGTGCTTCATATATGTTAACTCCTATAATCCTCACAGCAGCTCTGTGAGACAAATACTGTTTCTTAACCCAGAGAAGAAACATTTGTACTTAGAGTAACTAACCTAAAATCAGCTGCTAAGTGGTAATGCAGCTTAGTGAAACTCTTCCACGCCTGTAATTTGAGGGCAACTTTGAATGCTGTATGAATGGGCCAAAAAGAGTAACATTCAGTCAAGTATTTTTTAAAAACTAGTGCTTGCAAAGAGGTCATACTAAGTGGTCTAAGAGATACAGAGACGCATATGCTTAACAATAGTCCAGTCGAAGAAGAGGCATGAAAAATTAAATTACCAAGAAAGAACTTGAATAACAGATGCTTGGTGGAGACCATTAGGGCTTAGAGTTTAGAGAGAGGAGAAAAGATTGTGTGCGCAGATCCTCTGAAACCTAAAATAAAACCCAGCCCTTCCGCCACTGTTGTGACTTTTCTCCTGCCCAAAGTAGGAGCAGAGAAATGTTGGGGGGGGGGGAGGGTACATGTCGAAATTGGGGGCAGAGGGACTGTGACTGTGCCCTCATCTCTGTCCCTTTAGGTCTCACTTCCTCCTCAGAATCCCTTCCTGTTGAGTCCCACTGACCCAAGGAGCATCCTCCTCTTCAAACCTGGCTACGGCGTGGGCACAAATTAAGGTTCCTTTCCTTTAGTCTCCTTACATGCCTAAGATGGAACAGAATTTTCATACATGAGATTTCTGACACCAGGCTAGATGCCACACTAGCTCTGCTCAGTTGTCTCTTTTGAAGGTCCCACCTGGTTAGAGTTCAGATCATTCCCACTTGCATCTCCTACCGTGTCTCCTTAGTCACGCAGCTCTCCAGTGAAAACAGTGGATGGCAGGTGAGGCCCATTCCTGAGTGGCCATCCTTCATAGGCCTTCCTCTTCGAAAGAATCCGTGTGTCCGCAGAAGCCCTTCTTTACCCCACACGTTGGGACAGAATGAGCTTGGTACGATGGCTGGAGCTTGAACTGAGGGGTCCCACAGACCTAATTTCAGATCCTCGCTCTACCCTTCAGTTGCTCTGTGACCTTGGGTATGTTACTTCACATCTGTAAACCTTAGTTTTGTCATTATACAGTGAGACAACAATGGTACCTACCTCCTGAGGGTGTTGTGTGAAATGCCTGAGAAAGCACTCAGTTAACATTGGTTCTTCCTATAACGCCTACTAGAGGCCTCTTGAACAGATGAGGGGCAAGTTGCATTTTAGCTTAGCTCTGAAGGATAAGTAGGATTTGAAAAGTCCTAGAAGAGAAGACTGGAAGGGAAATCCCAGGCATTATCATGGGAGAAAAGGATGGTGTTCAAAATACAAGACATATTTAGGAAATACTGAGTAGACTCATTTTGCTGGATGGAAAAGGTTCATGCAGGGGAGGGAGAGAGATTCATGGGAAATGAAGCTTGATGGGGACACTGGGACCAGGTGCTGGGGAGTATTGACTGCAAGGCTCTAGAGTTTTAGGAAGAAGATCTGAGAGCAAGGTGGGAGGTGAACTGGGGCGGGGGGGATGAAGGCAGGGCATCAAAGAGAGGAAGCTGCCCTCCACGGAGCTAGATAGAAAAATAAGTATGAACAAAGAATTACGTCTCCCTGGTGCTTGGAGACTGAATGCATGTAAGGAGAGAGGAGTCAAGGAAGGTGAGATTCTGCGCCTGAGTGATAAGATGTTCATGGGCTGTCTGATCACTAATTGCCACTAAAGGCAATAAGACGGCAGGGGGAGCTGTAATGGTTTGAGTTGTTCTTTTTTCTTTCCCTTTTCTTCTTCTTTTTTTTTTTTTAAATATTTATTTGTTTATTTGGCTGCGCTGGGTCTTAGTTGCGGCATGTGGGATCTAGTTCCCTGACCAGGGATTGAACCCAGGCCCCCTGCATTGGGAGCACAGAGTCTTAACCACTGGACTACCAAGGAAGTTCCTGAGTTGTTCTTATTTCTTCTGTGCATTTAACAGTCTCCCCAGTTCCCTAGAAGATAAGTAAACAAAAGTCCTTGTCCTTGAGGGGCTTAGTTGGGAGGTGGAGATAGGAACTGCAACTCAAGTAATGATAATACAAGGAGAGTAGAAGTGCCTAAGATAGGAACAGAGAAAATACCAAGGGTGTTCAGAGGAGGAAGATATCTTATTTAATTCAGAATGTCAGGAGAAAATGTACATCTTGAAGGGCGAGTGAAAATTTGGCCAGTAGAGGTGGATAAAGGTGGGAGATTGGTCCCAGCAAAGGGGTGAAGATGCAGAGTCACACGCTATGCTTGGGGAACATTAATGGGCCCAGTAGGCTGAAACATAGGGGCTCACGACTGAGGAAAGTCATGGGAGTGGAAAGGTCGAGGGGGGTGTGTTGTTGGAACACTAAATCGGTAGATGTCAGGGATTCATTGACAGTAACTGAGGGGAAGGAGGGAATGACCAGAAGCATACTTGGGCAATACTAAGTTGACCTTGGTATGGTGTTCGTATTAGAAAGGGGAGAAATGGACGCTAGAGAAACTGTATGGAGCTAAGGCCCTAGTCTCGGCAGGAGATGTGGAGCCTGGATTAGGCCGGTGGCAGACAATTCTGGGAGGCCTAGCTGCAAAGATAGGCTTTCTTTTCACTTTTCAGAATGAAATAAAGAGACTAAGCCTTACAGGAATTACTTAGCCTCCAGCTGGGAGAAAGCTAGCCAAAGGAGTGATCTCTTGGACTCCCTACTCACTGCCTCTTCCTGTCTGGGTCCCAGCTCCAGGGGGGCTGTTTCCTGGAAGCTGCCTTGTAGCTGTCAGTCACTCCTCAGGGCTTCTCCAGCACTCAGGTTGTAACCTCCTAGAACTGTTGGCACATCTGCTTTGTGCTGTAATTATTTGTGTAAAAATAGGAATGGTGCTTCTCATCTTTTTATTCCACTCAGTCTAGCAGGACACTTTGCATACTGTAGATTGCAGAAATGGTTAGGAAATTGAATACTCGTAACTGTAAGGACGTTCCAGGTAAAGCTGCTCTGAAGTTGAAAAACAAAATACATTTCCTGCAGCAAGGTGGGTGGAGTGCAAAACAGGTCTGAAGGAGTGGATGGGAATGGCTAGAAGATGGTTTGCAACAGGACTTTTACCAGTTTAAAATCATTGGAGAAATGACTTAATTCCCACATTGTTTTTACATTTATGTAGAAAGCCTTTTTGAATATAATATTCTTTATTGTTATTATAGACTGCTGTTTCAATAAGGATTTCTGGTTTTCATTAAGGACCAAAGAAAGGGAGAGAAAAAAACTAATCCTGTGATAAATCTCAGATTAAAATCATATTCTTTGCGATTAGAACAGTCATCTCCAAACTTTTCTGGTCACACGTTCCTGTCAGTAAAAACTATTTAGAAAAATTATATATATGTACCAGTGTTTTGTATAATTAAAAAAATACATTAAGTTGTGCTGTTCTAGAAAAATTTTTGTGCTTTCAATGTACATGATCCTTTTTCCATCAAAATTACTAATAATTTTTCAGTGAGAGCCATGTAATTAAAAATACTTTGCTAGTTTAAAGCTCTTGACTTATCTCATTGTTATAGAGCAGTTGGATGCTCTGTCTCTAAAAGTTGAATTTGATGCTTAATTTTGATGGCTTTAGAGGTGGAAAAAAAAAGATGCTTCACAAAGATTTGTCAGTTCAGATGGAAGCGACACATTGTTGCCTCTGCTTAGTAACTCATGATTGATCCTATCCACCAACCATGTTAAATTTTTGTTCTTGAAATTCAGCTAGTACGTTTCCATTTTCCATGCCCTTAAATCACCTGTTCTTACAAACTAATCAAAAGGTGTTTTATAAAGGGTGGAATGAATTGGGAGATTAGGTTTGACATAAATACATTACCATGTGTAAAATAGATAGCTAGTGGGAACCTGCGGTACAGCACGGGGAGCTCAGCTCGTGCTCTGTGATGACCTAGATGGGTGGGGTGGCGGGGAGGGAGGTCCAAGAGGGAGGAGATATATGTATACGTATAGCTGATTCACTTCGTTGTACAGCAGAAACGAACACAGCATTGTAAAGCAGTTATACTCCAATTTTAAAAAAAGGTGTTTAGCCAAAAAAAAAAAAAAAAGGTGTTTTAGAATTTTAACAAACAGATTTAAGACCCACTAAAAATCCTCATTTGGAAGATTTTTAAACAAATTAGGAAATATTTCCAAGTTTTTAAAATGTGTAGATAATAAAGATTTTCCAGGAAACTGAGTATCATTTTTGGCAGTTAAAATTATGTAACAACACATATCTGTTCTTATAATAGATCTTTCCTCACACTTTTTTTTTAAGCAGCTACTTTCTCACTTATCGGTTGACTTCTTAAGTTTGATTTAGTTCCACATTTGTTTTTACCTTCTAACTTGGCTGAGTTAAAAATTGCTGTGCAAGGGCTTCCCTGATGGCGCAGTGGTTGAGAGTCCGCCTGCCGGTGCAGGAGACACGGGTTCGTGCCCCGGTCCGGGAGGGTCCCACATGCTGCGGAGTGGCTGGGCCCATGAGCCATGGCCGCTGGGCCTGCGCCTCCAGAGCCTGTGCTCCGCGGTGGGAGAGGTCACAGCAGTGAGAGGCCCGCGTACCGCAAAAAAAAAAAAAAAAAAAAAAAATTGCTGTGCAGTTTTCTTGTTTGTGTGTGTTTGTATCGTTAGTATTTCCCTAATTGTAGTTTCTCTGAAAGAATCTTTAAAGCTGCTTGTCTCTCTTTTTTTTGAGATGTAATTGAGATATAACATTATATTGGTTTCAGGTGTACAACATAACGATTCAATATTTGTGTATATTCCAAAGTGATCACCACAATAAGTCTGGTTAACATCTGTCACCATAGTTACATTTTCTTTTTAAATTTTATTTTATTATTTATTTATGGCTGCCTTGGGTCTTCGTTGCTGCGCGCGGGCTTTCTCTAGTTGCGGCGAGTGGGGGCTACTTTTCGGTGCGGTGCACGGACTTCTCATTGCGGTGGCTTCTCTTGTTGCGGAGCACGGGCTCTAGGCGCACAGGCTGTGGTAGTTGTGGCACACAGGCTCAGTAGTTGTGGCTCACGGGCTCTAGAGCGCAGGCTCAGTTGTGGCGCACGGGCTTAGTTGCTCCGAGGCACGTGGGATCTTCCCGGACCAGGGCTTGAACCCGTGTCCCCTGCATTGGCAGGCGGATTCGTAACCACTTTGCCGCCAGGGAAGTCCCCTACATTTTATTTTCTTTTGATGAGAATTTTTAAGAACTACTCTCAGCAACTTTCAAATATGCAGTACAGTATTATTATTAACTGTAGTTACCATGCTGTACATTACATCCTCAGGACTTAATTATTTTATAACTGGAAGTTTGTATCATTTGACCCATTTTGCTCACCCCCCCCACACTTGTCTCATGTGTGACATGTGACAGTTCAGCATTTAGACCAAGTGAGCTTGGTAGTGTCCATTTGTACATTAAATATGGTTTGTTTTTTCTCACTTTTAAAATATAAATAGATATTCTGATATTTTCTTTCTCTGTCCAAAGTGGATCATTTCGTACTGACCAAGGCACCCATAAAGATAATAGAAATAACTAGACGGTGGGTTAGCAAGTCCCGGCCTTCAAATTTGGCTTGGGTTTTGACTCTACTAGGTGGGTAGCCTCCTGCTCCTGAGCAAATCACTTGAGCCATCCGAGCCGCAGTCATGTCATCTGTGAGGTGGTGCTCCAAGGGTGTCGTGGGAGGGGGTAAGATGGCTAGCATGCTGCTGAAGTGGGTGCCTGGCACCCCACTAACATTCAGCTCTCACTGGGCTTAGGGTGTAAACACATGATGTCACAGCCTGCCCTCCTCCTGGAGGGATGGTGCTCAGGCAGACACTCTGAGGGGGGAATTTGCCAGTTGGAAGTTTGTTTGCAAACCTTAATATCTAAAGTGACAGGGAAAACAGTGTGGCTCTGGAGGCTTTTTTTTTTTTCCCGTTTGCTATTCAGAGGCATTTTTTAAAATTAATTAATTTATTTATTAATTTATTTATTTTTTGGCTGTGTTGGATCTTCATTGCTGTGCGTGGGCTTTCTCTAGTTGCAGCGAGCGGGAGCTACTCTTCATTGCAGTGCGCGGGCTTCTCATCACGGTGGCTTCTCTTATTATGGATCACGGGCTCTAGGCACGCGGGCTTCAGTAGTTGTTGCACGCGGGCTCAGTAGTTGTAGCTCGCGGGCTCAGTAGTTGTGGTGCACGGGCTTATTTGCTCCGCGGCACGTGAGATCTTCCCAGACCAGGGCTCGAACCCATGTCCCCTGTGTTGGCAGGCGGATTCTTTTTTTTTTTTTTTTTTTTTTTTTTTGTGGTATGCGGACCTCTCTCTGCTGTGGCCCCTCCCGTTGCGGAGCACAGGCTCCGGACGCACAGGCTCAGCGGCCATGGCTCACGGGCCCAGCCGCTCCGCGGCATGTGGGATCCTCCCAGACCGGGGCGCGAACCCGGTTCCCCTGCATCGGCAGGCGGACGCGCAACCACTGCGCCACCAGGGAAGCCCCGGCAGGCGGATTCTTAACCACTGCACCATCAGGGAAGCCCCCAGAGGCATTTTTAATGCCTTGATGTGTAGCCTTGTATGAAGTATTAACAGTACAGGTCACTTTTCATAAAGGTACCAATAACTTTTTTTTTTTTTTTTAACTCCTTCAGTAATAGTATAGGAACAGATATCAGAAAACATTTCCCAGGACAGAAAGGAGAGCACAGACCCTGTTTGGATCAAGTCAGGTCCCTGAGCCTGAATGATGACTGCTGAGTCAAGGGAAGCCACCGGTCTGTCCCCCCACGCTGCCCAGGAGAAGGACGGCATCGTGATAGTGAAGGTCGAAGAGGAAGATGAGGAAGAGCACATGTGGGGGCAGGACGCCAGTCTGCAGGAGTCTCCTCCTCCCGACCCAGAGATCTTCCGCCAGCGGTTCAGGCACTTCTGTTACCAGAACACTTTTGGGCCTCGAGAGGCCCTGAGTCGACTGAAGGAACTTTGTCACCAGTGGCTGCGA
>NC_041227.1:75248068-75280496 GCF_002837175.3 Physeter macrocephalus | reverse complement strand
CCTTATTCTAATGTATCAGCTGACATATATATAGATATTTAAAATTTAAAAGAAAAAATACTCTTAAACATCTTTTGTTTGTATTGTCTATTGTGGTTTAATTTTTCTTCAGTTTCCTCTCAGCAGTGTCTCATCAAAAGAAATGCCTCTGAAAGAACATAGGTTACATTTAGTCTAATCTCTTGTCATTCCATTTGTCTTTCTGTGAAAGCTAAACATAAATGGCATTTTAAAGCAAGAGTATGCCCTGCTTAAAATGGGTCGAGTGAAGCTCAGATTACATCACTATGCTCAATCATTTAACAATATGCTAGTTAATTCCAGGCTTCTAACATGATTCCTGGTTCTAGCCCTGTCATTTGACTAGTAAATTTTTAATGCTGAAGCTAAAAGTTGTAGCTTTAGACAGACTTCATTTGGCCGGTAGATGGCCTGTTGAGATCTCAGGAGTTGTAAGATTCTGAAACAGTTTTTGGAGCAAAGTTAATTTAAATTGAGTTTTAAGCTTACGCCACAGTGCTTTTTTTTTTCAAATCGAGGTATATTTGATGTACAATGTTATATAAGTTACAAGTGTACAGCATAGTGATTCACAATTTTTAACGATTATACTCCCTTTATAATTATTATAAAATATTGGCTATATTCCCTCTGCTGTACAGTATATCCTTGTAGCTTATTTCTTTTATACATAGTGGGTTGTACCTCTTAATTTCCAGCCCTATATCGCCCCTCCCTGCTTCTCTCACCCTACTGGTAACCAGTGGTTTGTTCTCGGTATCTGTGAGTCTGTTTCTTTTTTATTATATTCACTAGTTTTTTTTATTTTTTAGACTTTGCATATAAGTGAATAATATACAGTATTTGTCTTTCTCTGTCTGACTTTTCACTAAACATAATATCCTCCAAGTCCGTCCATGTTGTTGCAGATGGCAAAATTTCACTCTTTTTTGTGGCTGACTAGTCTACCATTTTGTGTGTGTGTGTGCGTATATACGTATGCACCCCACATCTTCTTTATCTGTTTATCTGTTGATGGACACTTAGGTAGCTTCCATATCTTGGTAATTGTAAATAATGCTGCTGTGAACATTGGGGTGCAGGTGTGGTTTTGAATTAGTGTTTTCGTTGTCTTCAGACATATATGCAGGAGTGGGGTTGAGCCACGGTGCACTTTTTCAGAGAGGAGGCAGAGTCAGATCAGAACAGGGTAGCCTGCGCTGGCTCCAGAAGGATATTTGACAGTCATTGTCATATGGTGGTTTTATGATGGCCATAATTTCCACAATTTCCTGTGCTAAAGGTGTGGCTATAAAGGCCAAAAAGCATACATACTTTTTCTTTTGGTAATTTTATGGTAACCATATTTTCATAGGTTTAACCTGTAGCCCTAAAGAACCAGAAACCCAAAGGAACCAGTACTCCTCCTACACAGAGCCCCATTTTAGTGACACTGTTTCTGGAGTACCTATATGATGACCAAGGTACTGGGCATGGCCACAGTTCTGGGCCCTAGAACTCCACAGGAGCAGGGGCCTGTGATTGTGAAGGTCGAGGAGGAGGAGGAGAAAGGGAAGCGCCTTCCCAGCCTGGAGATGTTCCGCCAGCGCTTCAGGCAGTTTGGGTACCATGACACCCCTGGCCCTCGGGAGGCCCTCAGCCAGCTCCGGGTGCTCTGCTGTGAGTGGCTGAGGCCTGAGATTCACACCAAGGAGCAGATCCTGGAGCTGCTGGTGCTGGAGCAGTTCCTGACCATCCTGCCCCGGGAGCTCCAGGCCTGGGTGCAGGAGCACTGCCCGGAGAGCGCTGAAGAGGCCGTCACTCTCCTGGAAGATCTGGAGCAAGAGCTGGATGAGCCAGCACAGCAGGTAGGCCGGGGAGACCTTTTGCTCTGTGAGATTGGAAGCGTAGCAGCCAGGCAGGAGCGGGTTTGCTCACACCCTGAGAATAACTGAATGGACCTTCCGCTGAGTTAGACCATGTTTCTCCTGTTTTTCTTCTGCGATCCTGCCTGGAATTAGGGAATTGCCCTTGGGAGTTGAATGGGATGGATGCTTTTCTCTTTCCTAGAGGTTCTACATAGCTGCCCTGAGATTTTCTTTTGTTCTGGTTCTTAAAGTGAGCTGTGCACAGACCCAGCCGTTCCTCATTGTCTCTAGGCCTCACCGCCTCCCAGTGAACAGAAACAGTGGTGGGAGAAGATGGCATCCTCAGGGGCAGTGGAGGAATCCCCGAGCAGCCCGCAGCCACGGTCTGTGGAGACCGGTTACAAATACGAGTCCTGGGGGCCCCTCTACATCCAAGAGACTGGTGAAGAGGAGGACTTCACTCCAGAGCTGAGAAAGATTCAAGGTAGGACCATCTGTCAGGCCCCCACTCGGTGCCAGGCCTTTGTGGTTGAAGAAACACTCGTCCTAACTCCTGGTTGTGAGGTGGCCCCCTAGGCTGACTCAGCTGGTCTGGCTGGCGAGGCAGAATGAGTTCCTCTTCTCCCTCAGGTGTGTCTCAGTCAGTCCTGGCGTGGGAACAGATGACACGCTCGTAAAGGGAGAGTTGAAGTGAGTTTAGTAAGGGGACTGTTCATGGAAATGAGGACAGCTTGAATGAAGCAGTAAGAGGTGGTGCTGGTTCATTTGTTAATGACTTAGTGAACTTGCTGTGATCAGTTTGGGATTATGCAGAAATGGTCCTGGTAATTTCTTTTTCAACTTACGCCTCATTAAGCTATTTAAAGTGTATAACTTTTCTTAAGTTATTTACTTCTCACACATAGTTCATGGCAACTTGAAGGGAAATCTGTACGTATAGCCAAGTGACTGCTCATCATGGGGACTGAGAGGGATTTTAGCTGCTGCTTCAGTCAACAGTGGACAGTGAGGAGGGGGTGAGCCTAGAAGCAGCTGGTAGCAGAGGAGGGAGATAGATGGTGGGTGGAGAGAGAGAGACAGGGACGAGGAGAAGGTGGCTTAGAGGAAAGTACCTCGTTGACTGAGGCTTCTGGACTTGCAGAGGAATGACACTTCTCAAAGGGAGCCCATTTATCAGTGTGAATTTCTCTTACTCCCCTTTTCTGTGTATGTGGATGGTTAGGTGGCCTTTTAAGAGGTGTGACTGCCTCATGAAGTGCTCTAAAAAAGCTAAACTGCTTCAGTCTGATTTTGACAGTTACTTTATAACTAAGAGAATGATAAGACATAGCCAATGTAGGTGAAATGATGAGAGTTAAACCCTCATGGGAGTTAAGTACTGTCATTCAAATTAGAATGATTATAAGTGGACCAAACGTTCTCTTTTATTGCTTTTATATTCAGCTTCTGTGAGAATAAGGATTTTGTGAGTTTGCCACTAGCCTCTTCTCCCTTAATTATCCTTTTTATTTTCCTTTATCAACTTTGACCCTTCCACAATCTTTCTTTCTTGTTTCTTTCTACCTGAGCATCACCCAGCTCCTTTGCTGCTGTCTCAGTGTGCTTGGTTTTGCCTCATTGCCCTCTATACCCGAAGTTCTCCTGGCAGAGAACACCAAGTACTTCTCATACCATGATAGCTTCTGGTAGGGGGCTTGCGTGAAAGTCTGGCATCGTCGACTAGATCTGATAATGACTTATTTGTATCAGTGTGATACTGTAACTTCATAGAGCAATATTCGGTTACCCCTTAGAATCCATCAGTGTCACCTGATTCTATTTCTCATTTAACAGTTTCTTCTCAGGACAGGAAACAACTGACATGTCCTTATTCTACTTACTGTTTCAGATCGTAAGTCGAACACCCAGAATGAGGAATCAACAGATAAGCAGGAAAGTTCTGAAGAATTTCACGCAGAAGGATTCAGAAGGGATTCTATTCCCATGATTATTGCCAACAAATGTGAGGCCAGGTTAGAAAGGCAGTGGGTTAACCTGGAAAAGGGAAGAGGAACAAAAATTCCTCTCCAAGACAAAGGTTCCTCAAAAGGTAGAGAAGTAATGACTAAACCTGCCCCAGCAGAGCGACGTTACATATGTGCCGAGTGTGGGAAAGCCTTTAGTAATAGCTCAAATCTCACTAAACACCGGAGAACACACACTGGGGAGAAACCGTATGTGTGCACCAAATGTGGGAAAGCTTTCAGCCACAGCTCCAACCTGACCCTTCACTACAGAACACACTTGGTGGACCGGCCCTATGACTGTAAGTGTGGAAAAGCCTTCGGTCAGAGCTCGGACCTCCTTAAACATCAGCGAATGCACACTGAAGAGGCTCCTTACCAGTGTAAAGATTGCGGCAAAGCCTTCAGCGGGAAAGGCAGCCTCATTCGACACTATCGAATACACACCGGGGAGAAGCCGTATCAGTGTAACGAGTGTGGGAAGAGCTTTAGTCAGCATGCAGGTCTTAGTTCTCACCAGAGACTCCACACTGGAGAGAAGCCGTATAAATGTAAGGAGTGTGGGAAAGCCTTCAACCACAGCTCCAATTTTAATAAACACCATAGAATCCATACCGGGGAAAAGCCCTATTGGTGTAATAATTGTGGGAAAACCTTCTGCAGTAAGTCCAATCTTTCCAAACATCAGAGAGTCCACACTGCAGAGGGAGAAGGGCCTTAACTGTCAGGTGTGCTCTCTTGGTGGTTTTTGTTTTTTTAACTTTAGAATGTGAATGCTAGGGAGAAAGCCCAGTAATTGCAATGTAAACTCTGGGGTAGATTTCGTTTCATTCGACGTTGAGGGGACAGAGTGAGAGCTCAGGCGGGGACACGGGGGCGTTCCTCACCTGCCCGCTGGCTGCAGCAGGGTCCCCTCACCGCACTTCGAGTCCCATAAACCACGCGGACATTGCCTTTTGTATAGTTAAACTGCTGTGTATCCGGTATAATTAAGGAGGAAACATTAAAACTGTTTAACTGTTTTAACATATATTCAAGAATTGTGATTTATAAAGAAATGAGCCATGTTGAACACAGTTTAATCCAATTCAGAATAAACTTACAACATCTTGTGATGCCTCAGGACTATTTTATTAAAAAATTGTATGTTAGTTATTCAACACTATTCTAGAGAGGAAACTTCCTACTGGTTTTGCTTTTGGAAAATTTGGATTTGGGGTAAATAGAACTTTCAGTGCTTGTGAGTGTGTGTGTCAGGAAGTTGCGGCAGGGTGCGCAGGGTAGCTGCAGCTCAGTCTTCATCGTGCTTTTCCTGTGTACAGAACACGTTTTTCCAGCATTTGGGAACATTTTGTCAGCCTCATGCTTTTTGGGCGCGTATACTCGTGTCTCTGCCAAAGTCTGAAAATCTGACTCCCTGAGAAGCTTCCTACTAAATTCCAGAAGCCAATAATACACAGTATAATTACCTTAAATCCATCCTGTCTTTTCCCTCTGACTGCAGACTCTTTGATTTAAGATATGGCTTTTGGCCAGTTGGTCCTCCTGTTACCTGGAAACCCAACAACTTCACTCTTTGCTCCTATCATTTGCTTATCTTCATATTGTGAGTTTTTTCCACCTCTTATTAGTAGTCACTGAAATATCTCTTTGTCTGCTGCTGCAGCCCTAGTGGTCACGCAAACCTGCCATGCCAGGATTGGGGACAGCAAGAAAGTGTCATGTCTAGTACCAGTTCTGTTCGCTGGAAACTGCCTCGTATGCCATCCTGGGATCAGATTAAACTACAGGTAATGAGTCTATGCAGCAGCCAAATATATTAGGGCGGGCGGGGGGTGGGGGGTGGGGGGCGGTCATTACTGGAAAAGAATCAATAGTGCTTGAGATCTGAAGGGTTCTTACTGTTCCGGTGGCCTGCTGACGATCTGGACGTCCCTGCCAGCTCCTTAGACTTGACATTTCGTGGGAGCCATCCTGTTTGTATATTAACCCTCCCGGAGGCCCACAGGGAATTTAGTGATGAGGTGGCAGCTGGCTGTCTGTAGAGCCCCCGCCGAAACTGCTCCAGCTGAAGGCTGTGAGGAGCCTGCTGAGCCCTCGTCCTCCTCTGGTGAGAGCGGACTGGGCCCCCCATCTGTCCCGCCCCTCACCTTCCTCACTCTGTGCCGCGGTAGTTTCTGATGGGTGTTGACGTGGGGCAAGGGTCCACACACTTCCTTTCAGCTCCCATCGTTCTATCTGCGAGCTGAAGTCTTCCTCTGATCTCCTTGTCTCCAGACTTCCAGCCTTACTCTTTGCAGACCCCTCGTCTAGACAAGTCACAGCCCAGGAGGCCACTTCTCCCTCCATGAAAAGTTGGTGCCAGATAGACTGCTCACAGCTCTGCCCACCAGATTCCCCTCTCTCTGGCCTTTAGGGCCGCTCCTGAGCAAGGCCGTGTGAACCAGCACATTTTTGGTTCACGCACCAAAATGTTGAGCTGATCCCTCTGTGAGAGACAAACCCTACTTGTTTCTTCCACCAAGTCCCAAGGGAGTGAATTCACAGGCGTGAGCAGAGAGAGAGGCCTCAGTTCAACCAAGGCAGGAAGCGTGGGGCTCCGAGCCTCTTGCTTACACGCCTTGTGACTTCTGGACCTGCTCAGGTCGTCCGAATGACTAAATGCATATTGTTACAAGTCGCAGTATCGCGGTCTGTGTGTGTTGGGGAAGGTGGGGACAGATTTTGAGGAGGGATGAGCATTATCTTGAGAGGCTTCTGCCTCAGGTGAGATTTTTGCGTGGTCTCCAGGCAAAAAGAGGCTCCTTTCCTGTGTCAAGGGGGAAGGGAGGTGCTTTTGTTAGGCCAGAGGGTTTGGGGATTTAGGGTTCCAGGTACCCAGGCACACCTACCCGAGTGTCCCATACATCAGGATCCCAGTCTTTCCCGAACAAGGCCTGGAATTTTGGCATCAGTGACTTGGTGAGGCTTTTCATTTAGCCGCCTTTGCAGTTCTGCCGCCCTGACGGCTAAATCCTGCGCCTGATTTTCAGGCCAGCCTGCTCGCAGTACAGACGGTGCGGTTCTCCTCCAACGCGGCTGTGGAGGACTTCTGGCTGTCACAGCAGGCCCTGAACCGATAGTTGGCTGACCCACGTCTATCACTTTCTTCCGTCAGAGCTTGAGAGAGAAACTCTGCTGCCCTTATAACTGCCACTATCCCAGTAATGCTTGGGTTATATAGAGCTATTGCATAAGCCGATGCTTTCCCTGGTACCTGTACCTCATCTCTTGCCAGAACTAGTAGGAACAGTAGTAACTGCCATGGGGTAGAACGCCAGGGGTTACCACCATTACATTTATCACCAGGCTCCTTTTTTTAACCATCTCACCAGCAAATGACCTGCTCCAGAATCCCATCCTGAGGGCTCCATTTCTAGGGCACTTCCAGTACCAGCTGTCATAGTTTGGATTTCCTCTAAAACACAGCCCAGGACCAGGGCATGGGGGCAGATAGTTTACTTAGGGAGATGACCAGAGGAAGCAAGGAGAGAGGAGGGAAAGCCAGTAAGAGACGCATTATTGAGCTGGTTCTTCTGTAGGCAGCCAGTGCTCGGGTCTGCTGGGGACCTTCAGAGACGTCAGGTCGCAGATGGGGGAAGCTGGTATACCTGACCTCTGCTCGGTCCCAGTGATCCCTCCCGTGGTTAGGAGGCCAGTTCCTGCCTGGCTCCAGAGAGTGGCTGAGGACCCCTGGTGGGCTGGGCAGGACACTGTCCCAGGGGGCTGCGAGGCTGGCTTGGTCTGAAGATGCTTGTGAGTGTTGCCCCATATGTCACACACGGACACACGTGTAGACACACAGATACACACGTACACTGGACCCCTGGCTAGGGCTGCCAGATTTAGCAAATAAAAGCACATTTAGATTCCAGGTAAACAGTATGTTTGGGACATACTTCTTGTGCTAAAAAAATTATTCAGTGTTTATCTGAAATCCAGATGTAACTGGCATCTTATCCGGCAGTCCTACCCCCAGATGTGCGAACAGCGATGCTTCCACCTCTCTTGTCTCACCTGACACAGATAACAAAAGCTTAAAGAAGCAAAGGAAAAATAAGAGAAACTGGACATCATCAAAGTACTTTAAAGGACACCACCAAGAAAGTGAAAGGACAAGCCACAGAATGGTAGAACATTTTTGCAAATCATGTATATACGTGATAAGGCACTTTTATGTTGAATATATTTTACAGCTGAGTAATAAAAGAGACAACCGATTAAAAGATAGGCAAAGGATCTAAATAGACATTTCTCCACAAAAGACACAAGAACGGACAACAAGTACGTGGAAAGGTGCTCGACATAGCCGTGAGGGAAATGCGGGTCAGACCACAGTGAGGCCACGCCATACCCACCAGGATGGCTGTAATAAAAAAGAGAATGCCAGGTATTGAGGATGCAGAGAAATCAGAAGCTTATATGCTGCTGGTGAGAATGTAAAATGGGACAGCCACTTTGGAAGGCAGCCTGGCATTTCCTCAAAAGTTTAAATAGAACGTTTGAGAAATTGCTACCCTAGATATATACCCAAGAGAAATGAAAACATTTACACAAAAACTTGTATACAAATGTTCAAAGCAACATTATTCATAATAGCCAAAAAGAAGAAAAAACCCAAATGTTTCCATCAGTGGATGAAAGAATAAACAAAATTTATATGCATACAATGGAATATTAGCCACAAAAGGGTGAAGTGCAGATTCACATTACAACATACATAGATGAAACTTGACGCCATCGTACTAAGCAGAAGAAGCTAAACACGAAAAGGCCGCATATATGATTATGAGTCCAGTTATGTGAAATGTCCGCAATAGGCAAATCCATGGAGACAGAAAGTAGACCGGCAGTTGTCTAGGGCTGGGGCAGCTGGAGGGAAGTGGAGAGTGACTGCTAAAGGGTATGGGGTTTCTTTTTAGGGTGATGAAATGTTCTCAAATTGTGACGGTTAGTTACACAACTTTGGATACTAAAAACCACTCGATATGGTGTATGGATTATATCTCAATAAAGTTGTTTTTAAAAAACACACACAAACTCAAGCAAACAAATACAGAGCCTTTGCCGAGGGGCCAGCCTTGGTGGAGCAGTGGAGGATTCATGCTGAGGAGACCCATGGCTGCCCACACAGGCTGCTGCTTAGTAGAAGAGGCACTGGGGAGTCAGATGTGAAAAGACACGGAAAGATTCATGCCGGCAGTTACCCTTGCATGTAATAACCATAGGGGAAATTTCCATCCGTTTCAACTGGATTGAGGATCAAGAATTCTGTGTGAGAAAACCCCCTCCCATCTGATGATCTGACTTTCAGAGTGCAACCCTTTCTGGATCTCAATGCCCCTCGCTGTTCCTGGAACGTGGCAAACACGGTCCTCTTCAAGAGCGCTTTGCAGCTGCTGTTCCTTCTGCTTGGAATGCTTTTCCCCTGATATGAGCATACTAGGATTTTAGCAACCAGGGAAAGGAGGGAAGGACAGTGCAAACGGAACAGTACCAGCAAAGGCAGGGTGGTGAGAGTATGCGGCACACTCTTGAGAGAAGGTGCTGGTGGGTCCTGGGGAGGCTGGTGTGCAGAGAAGCCTTAATGGCAGATCGTGGAGTCAGTGACGGAAATCTGTGACAGGGCAGAGTGACAGTTCCCGAACAGGTGTGAGACATGAAGAAAATGGGGCGGGGCTACCCCAGGGAATCGTGCAGCTGCTGGGGTTCGGTGTTTCCATGGTGTAATTAGACCAGATAAGTATTACTAAGAAATTCTGTGTTTAATTTGGGGTACATGACGGGTAATATAAGTAGCTTTAAAAGCAACTTTTTTGTCACTTGCTACTCTTTATGATTCTGATGGTGCATCAGCTTCTTCCTGCAGAAGAGACGACATAAACTTTCTTTTCACTGGAACTTGTCACCTGGCGTCCACACTGTGATGAGGCAGATGGGGGCGGGTGGGGGGAGGTGGCAGTGGTATTTCATGGTTCTGGACAGTTTTGTCTAGACGATGCCTGCCTGCCCCCGGCCTTACGTATCATACCGCACAGAACAACACGCAGCACAGAAATTGCTGTACGTGGGCATGAAAGTGGCGGTGACTGTAATGTCGAGATAGTCTGGGGCGGTATCCCGGGGAGTATGCTGGAGTCTTGAGGGAAAGAGAGGTCACGCTCTGGTGACTAAAAGAGGAATGGTGGTCTGTATTTACCAACCCACGTTCTCAACTCAGCTTTAATGCCGTTTCCTCAGTGAAGCCTTTGGTGACCACCATGTGCCTCACCCCTCCCCATATGGGGAACACAAGCTAGCTTCTTTCGATTCCCCTGTTTCATTTGTAAAGAGAGAGTACCGTGGTGTAATTAAGAGCCCAAGCTCTGGAGCCAGACTGCCTGGGTTTGAACCCCTGCTCCACCGCACTGTGTGTCTTGGTTTTCTCATCTGTAAAAAGGCGGATGTTAATAGGACTAACAGCACGTATGACTGTGTGACAATAATACTGACTGTACTGAAGACGGTCCATGCTGGCGTGTAGGTGAGCGGTCAGTAAAGGGCAGCTGTCATGATGGTTACCAGCCTCTCCTGGGGTCTCACTCTGGCTCCCATTAGGCTGCCGCCTCCTTAGTGCAGAACAGTGGGCGGTTCGCCTCTGTGTCCCCCATGGCACTCGCTGAGCTGCTGGCGAAGGGCTTCAAGGATCAGTGAGAGGAGGTCTGGGGAGACTGAGGAGGGAGGGCAAGCCCGGGCTTTGGGCTCCAAAGCCTCTGAGTCTCACTGCACCATTTCTGGTGCCTGGAGAACTCCTCTCCCTCCTCTCCTTCTTTTCTTCTTTCCTGTAGAAAAGGGAAGAAAAATGGGGGCAATAATAGTACCTACCTCGCAGGATGGCTACAAGGATTGAATGAGTTACCAGATAAAATGCTTAGAGCAATGCCTGACACATAGTAAGTGCTCCATGGCTGTTCCTTCTTACTACTTTTCTCTTTTTCTTGGTATATTTTTTTCTGATTATGAACGCCATACTTACTTATGGTAGAAAAGTGTGAAAACGTAGGAAAACCCCCCACCATAGTGAGGGAGTCAGAGGTACGAGCAAACAAGTAAAAGATGGAGGAGGGGGGGAGATGAGCACAGTAATGAACGTGTGTCAAGATGCAGAGGCAGCTCAAGGAAACGATGTACTCGGTGGCGGCGGAAGGTGCCGTCCCCACGCCCTGGAAAGACCCCATGGACAAGGTGAAGCTTACATACGAGGAGGTTTTCAAAGATGAATAGGAGTTTGTTAGGTGGACGAGGCAGGGAAGGGCATTAGCATGTGCAAAGGCACCGGGGCATTAAATAGCGTCTGCGCCGCCGTCACTGTAGTTGTGCATCGCTCCAGTATAGTGTGTACGGGAGGGCAGGAGGGTGGGCGCTGGGGTGAGAGGGGTGCTAGGAGTGGGGACGGGGAAGTAGGCAGGGCCAGGAAGTGAAAAGCCCTGTGTCATGATGAAGAATTTGGACTTCAACCTGGGGGCTGAGAAGGGGCCCCTGGAAGGCTTGGACGGGCTGTCAGCCAGTTAGCATTTAGGAGCGATGACTCACTCATAGCAGGACAAATGGTTGGAGGGGACTTTGGGAGCGAAGAGACCTACTGTAAGGCAGGTGCCAAAGTCTGGGAACAAGTCAGAGACGGCCCAGGCCAATGCAGAAGTCCCAGGAATGGGCCAGGCAGGATAGGGAGAGACGTGGAGGGTGAGGAGATGGAGGGCGGCAGCGCAGCCAGAACAAGGCCCGGGTTTGGGGCTTGGCTGACTGGGAAGTTGATGCTCTCAGCAAGCAGAGGAGGGGATACACGAGGGAAACTGTGCTGTGGAGGAAGGTACTAAGAGTTCTCTGTCATTGCGGAGAAACCACTCTGGCGACCATGTTTATCTGCGTATGCAGAAAATGGTCCATGGGAATTTGGACTCATTTAAAAAATCTTCAGTGCTTCATTATTGATATATTTAAAATAATGTACCTGGGGATGTGTGTGTATGTGCAGCTGATTTCACTTTGTTGTAAGGCAGAAATTAGCACACCATTGTAAAGCAATTACACTCCAATAAAGATGTTAAAAAATAAAGACAAGGTTGTAAAAAAATAAATAAAAAATGTACCTGACTGGGCTTTCTTTTTATTTTTTAAAGTGGAAAACTTAAGCTCTATAAACAATTTATGAAAATGAAACAAAAAAAGGGAAATGTCTTCGGGGAGCTTTTAAAAACGATCTTTTAATTAAAAAGGAACAGTTTGTTAAGATGTTCTTCTCCGCCGCCACCACCCCGTGGCTCACATTCCTGTCAGCTGCAGTGTTCAGGTAAAACCAGGCTTTTCCTCTACTTGGAAACTTAACACAACATCCCCTCTCAGAATTATTTCAGTTGGAGCTCGGACAGGCGTGACTCGGGGTGGGCGGGGGCATCAGGAACGAAACTGCTTTTGCTAGGACTGAGGATACCCTTCGGAACCACTCCACAGGTGAGAAGGCAAAGCTAACGGTGGAAGGCAGAAGCTTACAGGGAGGCGGCATGCCGCGCAACTTACTTCCAGCACTCAGAAAGCTCAGCAGTGGAATCACCTGCTTTTGCCTGGGGTAGCAGCAAGCCTCCCATCCCTGATGAGACCACCACAGAGACCCGAGAGCCGTCCGCCCAGGATACTATTGTTTGGTGTCTGCACTGAGTGGAGGGCGAAGACCGCCTTGAGACAGGCCCTCCTGGGCTCTGACTTTCACCGGCCGCAGGTAAGGGGCTGGAGCAGGGCATGGCAACACCGCGCGTGAACCACCTCGCGGGCAGGACGCAGGGTGTGTTTGGGGCCTTGTTACCGTCTTGCTATATGATGTGACAGAGATTCTTTGCTTGAGCAAACCTTACTCAGGCTCCCGAACCTTTTCTTAGGCCCCTCTGTGCACTTGCTTGTAAAATCCAGTTCTAGCAAGAACCCTGCTAAGTCAGTTTAGCAAGAGCTCCCCATCCTTCACGTCTGATCCCCCTCAGTATCTAGTCAGATACCTCATCCTGCACCGTCACCCCAGGGTGATGTCTGACCACCCTGGCCTTTCTTCACCAAGAACCCTGCTAAGTCAGTTTAGCCAAAACCCCTCTTACCCCTAAAGCTTCCCCTTACGAAGTTTTCTATCCACTGACCTCTGCCCTACTCCTTAGCTATAAATCCCCATGTGGCCGTGCTGTATTCAGAACTGAGCCCAGTTCCACACTGAGGCCTCTTTTCCCCTATTATAATAGTTCTGAATAAAATCTTTTACCGCCTACTACCCACCTCTGTTTTCTCAAACATCTGGTTTTCAGATGTGTGAAGAGCAGTAAAGGAGAAGGCTGTAAAGATATGTAGACACCAGCTCAAGGAAAGCCTGAACTATATGGCTAAGGAGTTTGAATTTTATCCTTTTAAGGAGGGAGAAGACATTGAAACTTTTGGGTAAAGGAGTGACAGGATGGGTGTAGAGCTTAGGGGAGATTAACGGGAGAGAAAATAAAGGTATTAATCCATTAGGAGACTATTTATGTGATCCAGAGGAAAAGTCATAAAGACACGAACTCTAGGGTTCGCAACAAAGGAAACAAAGAGGAGGAACTAGGAAGGAGATAGTAGAATTGTAACTGACAGGACAAGGCAATTGCCTGGATGACGTCTGCTCTTCACACGGGCCTCCTGACCTCACATCGAAGGCGTCTAGGCCATGCCCTAGGAAAGTTCAGTTGTTTTCTCTTCTGTAAGACGGGGTTGATACTAACACCTGCCTCACACACAGGCTGTTGTGAGGATTAAATGATTTAATATACGAACACCACTTGGGAAAGGGCCAGGAAGAGTGGATGCCACGTGTCCGCTATCATCACCTTCACTGGAAGCCCCACCACCTCCGTGACTCGACTCTGAAACCTTCCCCTCTGACAACAATCTTCTTTCCACAGCTTGCTTACTGAACCTGCCCAGGACTTGACACTGGTCAGATGTAGGAGGATGAGCATAATTAAAGAAAACTCAGAAGTTTAGACCCTGAGAGGTTTACAGAAAATTTGGGGCAGTGTATGGGGGAAAAAACCTATTTGGTTTGAAGCAAATCATCTGAAACTTTTAAGAGGCGCAAGTGTAAATGCCCCGCAGTCTGCTAGAGACCCAAGACGGGAGCTTGAGAGTGATCAGTACCCCATGTGCAGATTTAAAATTTAATTGAATAGAGGTTAATAGTCGAAGCCATGGGAATAAATGGGTTCCAAGGATAATGGCATAGGAAGAGACCACCGATACGGTGACTGAACATTGAGGAATGCTCAGTTAGGGACTGAGAGAAGAGGAATCATTAGGAGAAAAAGGAATGAACAGTCAGGAGAATCAGGTGAATCAGATGTTGTAGCTGTTTCAAAGATATTTTTTAAAAAACATATTTTTCACACAATGGCCCTGCTCAGTCTCTGGGCCTCCCCTAAGATGCTCTGAGGAGTGTCACGAAGTCTTCTAGGGGTAGGGGTAGGGGTAGGGGTCGGGGTCGGGGGTGGTCAGAAGGCTGAGCCCTGCTGTGCAGTGACTGTCCATCACCCAGCAGTTCAGACACCTGTTCAGGGGCCTTTCCCAGAGCTTCACGGTTGAACCTGCACATGAGCAGCCAGGCTCAGGCCCACCCCAAACTGTCCTGCCTGGAACCTCCTCTCCTTTACACACGGGTCTTATAAGGCCTAGCTCAGGTTTCTTAGAAATTTCCTCCATTTCCTTACTATTTCTTCCTTCTCAGTGTAAATGTTTAGGCTCTACCCTCGGGAATTATACTTTATAGGTCTGACTTGGGGCTCAGACACCTGCATTACTAACAAGCAGCCTCGTGACCCTGCTATGATAGTTCATGGTCTACACTTGGTCAATCTCAAGTCTGTGGTGGGTGTCAAAGAAGAGCCAAAAATGATGAGTTTCATGGTAGTTTTAAGAAATTAAAAACATATTAGTCACAATATATGATCCAAAATTTTTCAGAGGTCAGAGTTCCAGACATTTCCTCGTCTTTTCCATCAGACTTTCATCTCAGCCTTCTCCATGACTGTAGCCTCCCACCAAGAGCCAAACCAAGAAATCTCAATATGCCTGTTGGGTTTTTTGGGGGGGGCGATTTTTGGCCAAGCCATGCTGCTTGTGGGATCTTAGTTCCCCGACCAGGGATGGAACCCGGGGCCCTAGCAATGAGAGCACCGAGTCCCAACCACTGGGCCACTGGGGAATTCCCTCAATATGCCTACTGTTATCCAACATCCAAGTATGCTCTTGTCAAGAACCCCATACTGAGAAACACCTTTCTAGTTTTGGTTGCTGGTGTTAAGTATCGTGCAACACAGAATGCCATGCAGCACATGAAATCCTAAAGGTGGGTACGAATTTGTAAGCGGCTGTGTAAATGAGATAGTCTGTGGCAGTGTGCAGAGGAAAGGACAGAGTCAAGGGAGAGAGGTCACAGATTTGAGACTAGAAGAGAAATAGCTGTCTGTAAAAAGTTTTAAAGATTAATTTTTAAAGATTCCATTTACAGTCACTAATGTTTCTTGTTTAAACCGAAATAAATTTGGCCCCTGCACAAAAACACACTCCATCTGTCCTTCTGCAAAACTATTCTGTTTAATAGTGCATTTGATTTATGCTACAGGATGAGCAGGATTTGGAAAATATAATGACAGGTCATCCCTTCAGCTGGGAAAACTCGGGGAGCTCCATCCTAAGCCAGCAAGGAGCCCTGATGCCAGGCTCAGACCTGAGCTTCCTCCTCTGGGCTGTGCTCTCTGCATTCACACTTGGCTGTTGAAGTCAGAGGTGGGGTCGGGAGAGATCGGGCTGCTGGGGCCAGATGTCAGAGGTCATCGGTATCAGAGGGCAGGGCAAGCTGGCTGAGCGAGATCCTAAGTGTCCTTAGTTGCTAGGGGTTTAGATTAAATCACTTTCCATCACAGGAGTGGCAGGAGGAAGAGGGAGAGGGGAGGGAAAGAGACAGAGGCCAGTGCTAAATGCTTTTGATCCTCTCCCTCATGTTAGACTCACTGTCACAAAAGGGAAGAGTGAGTTCTCCACCCAAATCGTCAGACTGCTCTTGGAAACTTGGTCTTGCTGCTCCAAGAGCCCTGAAGGATATACGGTCACTACAGAAAACCTCTCTTGGGGTCTTCCCCCATGCCCAACAAAATAACAAATCCCTCAGCACCAGATTCCCATAGTTAATGGAGTCATGAAACAAAATAGCACATTCCTTATCAAAATTTAAAGCTGGATTAGAAGCAGTGGCTTTGAAATACAGCCTCCATTTCTCCTTTCTAGCAAAACACAACCCAGAACATTCTTTCCACTTTCTTCTGTGCTGACTATGCTGACTCCAATTAGAGGAATCCTTGGAATTTTATTCCTATTGTGCTTCCATCCCCACCTTGGAAATGGTGTGAGAAAAATGATCTAGTGCAAACTCCCTTCCCAAACGGAAGGAGACTGGTCCCAGAGCTTCCCTCTACTCCCAGCACTTAATCTGCTGCTTGCACCCTAATTTTTCAAGGCTGGTGTCATTCCTGGGAAAACTGACTAGGTTGCTAACCACTGTGCCAGGATGATTTGCCCAATATGCCCCATTCTCTAAGGCGAAAGGATGGAGTCGGAAGGGACACGTCCCAAATTGTTCATACTTATATAGTAAGGCAGGAGCTCTTGAAACTCAGAGGAAGTGAGGAAAACAGGCGTGTGGCTCTCTTTCACGTAGACTCTCTGATATTTAATTCAGCAGTAACTCGGAGAGAACTTTTGCTCACTCCCATTACATTCAAAGGCTTCTCTCCAGTGTGAATTCTCTGGTGGCGAACAAGAGCTGAGCTGTACCTAAAGGCTTTCCCACACTCACTACATTCATAGGGATTCTCCCCTGTGTGGATTCTTTGATGCTGAATAAGGCCTGAGCTATAGGTAAACTTCCCTCCACATTCCATACATTCATAGGGCTTCTCTCCAGTGTGGATCCTCTGGTGCTGATAGAGGTGTGAGCTCTGGCTGAAGGCCTTCCCACACTCGTTACATTCATAAGGCTTCTCTCCAGTGTGGATTCTCTGGTGATGAATAAGGGTGGAGCTCCTGCTGAAGGCCTTGCCACACTCGTTACAGGCATAGGGTTTCTCTCCAGTGTGGATTCTCTGGTGGTGAGTGAGGGTGGAGCTCCAGCTGAAGGTTTTCCCACACTCATTACATTCATAGGGTTTCTCTCCAGTGTGGATCCTCCGGTGGAGAATGAGAGCAGAGCTGCAGCTGAAGGTCTTCCCACAGTCGTTACATTCGTAAGGTTTCTCCCCAGTGTGGATCCTCTGATGCTGAATAAGATGTGAGCTCTGGCTGAAGGCCTTCCCACACTCACTACATTCATAGGGTTTCTCCCCGGTGTGGATTCTCTGATGCTGAATAAGGTCTGAAGTTCGATTAAAGCTCTTGCTACATTCATCACACTTATGGGGTCTGTCTCCCACAGGAAGTCTCTGCTGGGAAATAAGGTTGGAACTCACAGTGAAGCTGTTCCCCAGATCGCTGTATTTCTCACTTCTCCCTCCCATGGGGGTTCGCTTTTCCTCAACTGTCACTTGACCAAAATCCTGTATCTTCCTATTCAGTCTCTCTCCAGAGGAGCTCCCCAGCTGCCTCTTCAGACTGACTTCTTGTTCATAGGCTTCTTCAAACTTAAGACCCTGAGAAATATCCTTTTGGAATCTTCCCAATAGCACCCCGTGTGATCCTGTCTCTTCAGAAATTTCTGGATCATGTTCAGTTCTGGTCTCACCATCTGGCACAATACAAAACACAAATGTCACTTGTTCTTTGTGGGAAAAAGAATCAAAACCAGAGACAGTATAATCACATAATGTTCACAGGCTAAAAGCACATGCCTCTTATCTGTGTGCAAAGAGGCCTACCCAGGCTGTACGTAGCTAAGGCAGAATAAGAGAACCGGGCCAAGGGAACAGGGAAGGAGAAAGGCAGGAAGGAAAATCGAGAAAAGAGGTAGAGGTGGAAGTGTAGAGAAAGTTGGATCAGGCAGAGGCAGGGAACCAAAAACAGAAGAGACAGGACATACGGTTTAATGAAGTGACAAAGTCCCAGAGGTCAGAGACTGAAGATAACCTGAGAGATGGTGACTGCAGAACAGTTAGAGGATGAAATGGGGAGCAGGTACGAGAAACTAGCCACAGACGGTGTGGAGAATAGTGGGAAGCTGATGAATACCAAGCGACAAGGGTGAAGCCCTGTAGCCCCAGGAGGAAAGGACACTCGGGTCTGTAGTCGTGGCACCTATATGCCAAGTCCATGGAAACAGGCCTGAGACAGAGGTCAGTCCGTCTCTGGGCCCCAGGCCTAGAAAGCTGTGCTACAATGTGAGGCTATGTCAACAGTTTCCAGGTTTGCCTTCGCTATTTTCACTGCTCTGGGGTTTCTAAGGGAACTTCAGGCACAGAGGACAAGGGTAAAGGGTCCAGACTGTTAGCATTTTTAGTCTGTCAACATTGTAAGAGTAAAGGCAGGGCAGTGAGTGTTAGGGACAGAAAGAGCTGTATCTCCCTCACCTGAACAGGTACCTCTCAGGACCTCTCTGCTCAGTGCCCTTCAAACCCAGGACCCTCGGCTCTTCCTCTCACTCCAGCCCAGAGATCATGTCAAAATTCAGAAATGGGAATCCTGCTCACAGGGAAAGACATGGGACAAGGTTTATCCTGTTCATACCAAATGGCCCCGGAGCTCAATCCCAGACCCAGGATCTGCAGGGGACAGAGAGGAAATGCATGGGGAGTTCTCAAATGGGAGTCAGGAAGACGCCCTGGCCTTGCCCAGGAGAATGTCCTCACTGAAAGCAGGTGAGGGTAAAGGAATGAAGAGTCCACAGACGACAGGTTAAGAAGCTAACTGCTCCCTAACACAAGGTGAAATTTCTACAAGAGCAGCAGTTACACTAGGTCCATCCACAAATCAACAGATCCCTAAAGGAAGTCCGACAGAGAAGGGGAGGAGCTAGACAGAGTTCCAGAATGTTCACTTGGGCACTGAGCAGTACCTCACATGTTTAGGGATCCCAATATGTAATCTTTTGGGAAAATCTCTGGGTTATATGTTAATGTTAAGTCCTAAGAATAACATGGAAAAAAGCGCCAGATTTAAAAAGAAGTATAGAACTAAAAGGCCAGGGCTCGAGTCCTGCCACTCACTAGCAATATGACCGTATGCAAAGCATTTAAGATCTCTGACCTCTCTTTCCTCACCTATAAAATGAGGCTAATTCCGGCTACCTCAATAGCTGCATCACTGTGAGGATTAAATGAGAGACTATCTATGAACGCTCTTTATGAACTGCAAATTACTGTACAAATGGGAGTTGCTACTATTGTTAGAATTTTCTGAGACTAAGTCAGTCCTTAGCTAATGATTTTCAGTGACTCAACTATTACTAGCAAACAAGGAAGCAGAGAAATGCCCAGGGAGTTTTACTGAGGAAGCATCGCTCCTTACCCAGGGAGAACACGTTCCCGTAATTCTCCAGCATCACATCCCTGTAGAGGTCCCTCTGAGCAGGCTCCAAACGCTTCCACTCCTTCCGGATGAAATACACAGCCACGTCCTCAAAGGTCACCAACTCCTGAAACAACATGTTCTCCCGTGCAATTTCAGGCTGAGGGATGGGACTGGCAGAGCCAAAAGCTAATTCAGGGGGTTGAATAACGCATATTGGGAAGTGGGAGAGGAGGTCAGGGTGGAGGAAGAGAGAAGAGAGTCTGAGATAAAGTGAAGTTCCACTGTTTAGCAGGAAACGCCCACAGCCCTGATAGAGGGAATCATAGTTTAGGGCACTGAATGGGATGTTGCTACACAGAAAACTTCTGCAAAATGGGAAGGGAAAGAAGGATAAAGAAAAGCACAGCTCGGGCTTCCCTGGTGGCGCGGCGGTTGCGCGTCCGCCTGCCGATGCAGGGGAACCGGGTTCGCGCCCCGGTCTGGGAGGATCCCACGTGCCGCGGAGCGGCTGGGCCCGTGAGCCGTGGCCGCTGGGCCTGCGCGTCCGGAGCCTGTCCTCCGCAACGGGAGAGGCCGCAGCGGGGGGAGGCCCGCGTACCACAAAAAAAAAAAAAAAAAAAAAAAGAAAAGCACAGCTTACCTGGGCCTTGGCCTTTAGCAGTGCAGCTGCCAACATCTCATCCCCCAGACTGTCCTTGTCGGAAAATGCAGGAACTTTTGAGGAAGGAAGAGCTGAGGACAATTAAAGGGTCCATGAGTCAGTCGATCTGCACTCGAGCCTCTCGACCTACAGAAAAATCACAGGTCCTGGGACAACCAAGGACCCACCCCCTCTTACATTTCTAAGTTCACTCCTTCTGCAGCTACGGAAGGTGCTTACACTTACGGCCGGCACGCTCAGCGTGGGCCTTCCTGCCTGAGGAAAGACGCCCAAAGCCCTGGTGACCCAGGCTCTCTGGTCTGCCCCAGGTCCCCTTCTTTCTTTCCAGTCACTCTACTCTCCATGACATCTGCCCAGAACTACTGTTAGTGATTCGTGTATTCCCGTCCATCCTCCCAAGACTGGCCAGAACACAAGCTATCCTGTTCACGTCCCTGCCGTCATTCTCCACATCTCAAACTCCTGGACAAAATTCTTGACCAGAGGAAAACGGGCTTCATCCCAGCCCTGACTAAAGACACACTGCCCACAACTCTTCTCTTTTTTCTCTATCCCCAGATCAAATCTACACACTACAAATGTTTCCTGTTTCTGTGCTTGATCATGTATCTTGTTTCCTGTTTCTGTGCTTGATCATATCTTTTCCTGTAATCCATTTTTTAAAAAAATTTATTTATTTTGGCTCTGCCAGGTCTTTGTTGCGGGATCTTTAGTTGCGGCATGCGGGATCTTTAGTTGCGGCATGCGGACTTCTTAGCTGTGGCATGCTGACTCTAGTTCCCTGACCAAGGATCGACCCGGGCCCCCTGCATTGGGAGCATGGAGTCTTATCCACTGGGCCACCAGGGAAGTTCCAAGCTATACTTAACTAATGGCTTCATTCCGCCTTTCCCCACTAGGCGGGGAGCTAGTGAAAGGCAAGGACTATGTCCTATCCAGTCTGGATTCCAGAAGTTAGCCCAGCACTTGGTGAATGAGGGATTTCAACAGGTGATTGCTGAATGGCTGAATAAAAAGACGAGGGAACCCTGATTCCTTACCACTCTCAAGCAGGGCCTGAGGTTCCTGAGATACTCGATCAGCCTGAGTTTCCATGGGTCGGGCTTGAAGCTCGGACCTCTGGTCTCCTATTTGCAGAGTCAGCAGGAAGCAGGTTTTGAATGAGAATGAGGAAGCACTGTAGAAGGAAAAGTTCAAGGTTCAAAGATAATTTTTTTTTTAATTTTATTTATTTTTGGCTGCACTGGGTCTTCGTTGCTGCACGCGGGCTTTCTCTAGTTGTGGCAGGCGGGGCTACTCTTTGTTGATGTGCGCGGGCTTCTCATTGAGGTGGCTTCTCTTATTGTGGAGCACGGGTTCTAGGCGTGTGGGCTGAAGTAGTTGCAGCACACGGGCTCAGTAGTTGCAGCACGTGGGCTCAGTAGTCGTGGCTCGGCGGGCTCTAGAGCGCGGGCTCAGTAGTTGTGGCGCACGGGCTTAGTTGCTCTGCGGCATGTGGGATCTTCCTGGACCAGGGCTCGAACCTGTGTCCCCTGCATTGGCAGGCAGATTCCTAACCACTGCGCCACCAGGGAAGTCCCAAAGATAATTTTTAAAAACCCTCTTGAATACAGACAGAGGGGAAATAGCATTTGAGTTAGTACCGGAACAGCAAAGAGGAAATGCAGCAACTGGGATTAGTCTTTTAGGTCAAAGGCTGAAGTTCCTGGGCCACATCCCACTTTAGGCTCCCCCCACAACACTGAGTGATATTTCTAACAACAAAAAATGGGGAACACGGGTGCCAAATGATGCCATTAGCAGAATGAAATATGAAGCAACTACTCAAATGAAAAATTAGAGTAAAGTGAAAAAGAGTGTTACACACAGACTGCAAAAGGTAAGTATCATATCAACTTTTAAGAATACTTGGAATAATGGATAAAGCTAATGTATACAGATTTTTTATTTTATTTTTGGCTGCACTGGGTCTTTGTTGCTGCACGTGGGCTTTTCTCTAGTTGAGGCGCACAGGGGCTACTCTTCATTGCGGTGTATGGGCTTCTCACTGCGGTGGCTTCTCATACTGCGGAGCGTGGGCTGTAGGCGCACAGGCTTCAGTAGCTGTGGTGCGTGGGCTCAGTAGTTGTGGCTCGCAGACCCTAGAGTGCAGGCTCAGTAGTTGTGGCGCACGGGCTTAGTTGCTCCACGGCATGTGGGATCTTCCTGGACCAGGGCTCGAACCCGTGTCCCCTGCATTGGCAGGCAGGTTCTTAACCACTGCGCCACCAGGGAAGCCCTATACAGATTTTTAAAAAATCTCTCATAAATGTTAGAATTAGTAGAAGAAAAAAAGACTTACTGTGGTAGGTTTCTAGCTGTTATATTAAATGTAGATGCTATCCTCAGAGGAAGAGGGGCCATGAAAAAGCACCCAAATAACAGACACCATGGGGGAGTTTCCATAAGTTCTGTCTTAATTTAAAAACCCTGAGGAAACAATACCTGCCTCACAGAACCGGGGCAAATAGCTCAGATCTATTAAATTAAGATAAATTCAGGAACTCCCTGGCAATCTAGTGGTTAGGATTCGACGCTTTCACTGCTGTGGCCTGGGTTCAATCCTTGGTCAGGGAACTGATACCCCACAAGCTGTGTGGTGTGGCCAAAAAAAAAAAAAAAAATAGTAAGTTTTCTGCTTCCAGTCTCAGTCAAAGGTGAGATGTTACTGAAGGATTTAGTCCCTTTCTGTGGTCCTTGTGTCGTCTCGTCACGGGGATGGGTGTATATATTCGCCAGGTTCTGAGAGACTAGTCCCAGGTGCTGTGTCTCCTCTCCCCAAGAAGGTAGCAGCCAACCTTCTTTTTTATCTCCCTCTCTCTTAAGAGATTTCCTTGGATCAGAATGTAAGTCCCTGAAGCAAGAACCAATGCTTTTTAAAAAGCATAAGATTATTTATTACTCCATTTTTGTCCCTACTAAGGTCCCTATTCCCCAGTTGCTGTTCTCTGTGGCTCCAGGGAATAAGATGTAACATTAGTACCTAGACTAAGGTTTGGATCTCAAGTACAAGTTTGTTTTTCACAACTGAACGCTGTGGCAAGAACCAACTGATGAAGAATAGGTGCGGCAGCCGCCAGCGCATCCCTACACTGAGGCAAGAACAGGGAAAAGCCCTGGATTTTGTCTGCCTCCCTCTTTGTTCATTTGCTCATGTAACAAACATTTGGTGAGTGCCAATTAACAATGCAAAGCACTACTGAAAGGAGTAAGAAAATCAGCAATGCAAAAGGTATTTGCTTCATCATTACAGACTATTGCATTCACATTAAGGCATAAAAAGCGGGGGGCGGGGGGGGGCCCTAAGAGTCACTCAGAGTTCAGAGAACTCTAGTCTTTGGGCAGCAAGGGGATGTAGAAGGCCCATCACCAGTGCCATTACACAGTGAAAAGCAATGAATCAGGCATTAGCCAGACCCACTGACAATCAAGGTGACACACCCTCTTGCCACCATCACCCTCTTGGCTGGGGCCCTTCAACTCTTTCTCAGAGCCAGCCATCTTTTTCTGTCAGCGAACTTTACAATCTCCAGGATTGGTTATAAGTAGGCACCCCCAACAAATCCGCTCTCAGTCTAAACTCTCCTTTAGAAAGGAAGGGAAAGTCAGAGGCTCTGAGTCCGGAGAAGAAAGCAACACTCCCTCCTCCCAGCTGGGTTAACCAAAGCTGGAGCTCAAACGGATATTGTTGAGAACAAGTCCCTGGTGTCTGGATCAGTAAACAATGTTTCTCATAGAAAGAAAAACCTCCATTGTGCCCCCAGAGCTTCAGGTCCTGGCAGGGCCCTCCCCCTGCTCCACTGCCAACCCCACTCTCTGGAGTGCTCGTGGGGGCTGGGAAAGACGACCTGGCAGTGAGAACAAGTCATGGAAAGCTTTACCTCCTGGATTCTTTCCTTCCTTCTCTGGAGTTGGTCTCTAAAAGGCCAGAGTATCAATTATTGGGAACTTGGCAGCCTCTGTTCAAGTTCTTGGGAATTCTGACTTTAGTTGATGCCAATGCTAATGTAGGACTAAGGAGAAAAAAAAAAGGCATTTAAAATGTTTATGTAAACGTCACTGCTAATCTAGATATTTACAGATAAGAGAAAAAGAAAGGGGACATATGCTAATAAATACTGATTAAGACCACAACTGGTATATGTGTTGCACCCTTAGAGCTGAAACAGAAGTCAAGGTTCTCCAGGTCAACCTCCCACCCAGGGCAAGAAACACCTTCTCAAGTTCCTAAGGTTCTGGCAGCTAACTTGCTAGACACTCTCAGCTGCTTCAGCAGGGAGTCTGTCCCATTGCTGCACAGCTTAGCCATTAGAGAGATCTTCGGATGGTAAACTAAAAACCTGCCCCTTGGCCCTTCACCTCTCAGAGGCTTAGTGCCCTATGGACCTTCAATGATAGAATCTTCTCCTTCCACACAATTCTCCACCAAACACCTGAAACCAAATGATGCCCACTCCACAAACTTCTCTTCTTGGGGATAAATACCTTCAGTTCCTCTAGCTATCCCACAGACTTTAGGTTCAGCATCCTGCTTATCCTCTCCTGGAGTTTACACATGCCCTTCAGAACGGAAACACCGGTCGGTGTTCAGTCCCACTTGAAAAGCGAATCAAATCAGGGATCCATTACAACTGGAAATGGGACACAGTTGTACCACTCTACGAAAAATACTCAATTTACTGGGCGCCAAGGGGATTATTCTAGAATCTGAAGAGTTTTAACTGCGCACACTTCGCCGAACTCCTCATTCTCTGGTCCTCAGACCCAGCCCGGTAAAAAATCGACCCTCTCTCGTGCCGCGGGCGCGGATAACTGTAACTGTGTTAACATCAAATGAAAGCGCCTCGGGGAACGACCAAGTTAGGGTCGTTGTCATCAGCTGTTTTAGAGAGGAACGCCTATCCAGCCGTACCAGAACTTTAAAGTACTCGAGTTGGGCGCTGTCACAGAACCATAACCGCAGCCCCTTTCCTCCCGCGACGCAGGGCCCGTTGGGGGGCGGGGTCCCTGGGGAAGCGGAGTCAGGACCAGAGCCTCCCGGCACCCTGCTCCTGGCGGGCCTGGCGACCCCGCGGGCCGCAGCGGCACGGACACCACCCCTTCCCCGGCGACCACTGCCTCCGTCCCACCGCGAGCCCCGGGGGCGGCCGGACTCACCCTGGGGGCAGGGACGGGAGATCTGGGGCGCCGGACACCGACCAGGCCCCGTCGGACCCTGTCACAGACCCACACACCGGGGACAGAACAAAGAACGGAAGTTCCCTCCGTTTCGCTTCCGGGTCTGTCCTGTTCACCCCCACCCCCACCTCCCCCGGTCCCCCAACATCCACTTGTTCCCTCTAGGAAAATGGAAGGTCTTCGCCTCTCGGTGGTTTGCTGATTGGGCACAGGGCCCCAGCACCGACGCGACACTCCAGGCCTGCCGCACCGCCAGCCGCGCCCCCTGCTGGCCAGGCTGGGTTGGGCGCCGCGCACCCGGTCCTCAGGGCGCATGCTCGGCCGGGGCGCGGAAGGCGGGGCGCAGGGGGCTGAGTGGGTCCTGGCTGCGCTCCCACGTGGTCTCCCGCGGGGCCGCCGAGGGCCGAGCATTGCTCACCGGGTCCGAGGGATCGGAGTCCCAAGCCGACACGCAACAACCAGGAGGACGCTGGAAGGAGTCAATATAGAACATTCACCCTTACTTGAAGTTTCCAAATAAACCAAGCTTATGCTTCCAAACAAACCAAGCTTTGTGTTTGTTTCATGTAAAAATGCCTCCGTTAAATTACTAAAATTTGAAGAAAACATTCCGGCCCATCAGAGAGTTTACGTGAGGACAAAACCTGTACAAGACAAGCGATCAGGAAAGACTTGGGGAAGTTACCGATGTAGATCCATCCAGATCGTAGAAAACTGGTGAAGCCCCATCACTGTGAAGAAGGTGTGAAACATGTGAAATGCTTGAGGGAATGAGGAGCGAGGCTTCATGGCTCACTCAGGTTCACCCACTTTTATGCCCTCACAGGAGGAAACCTGGTAGTGAGAGAATCAAGTCTTTCAGATGATATACAAAATGAACTCTTGTGATCTCTTGATTTCCTTTATGGCCCTGCCTCGCAGTTGATCTCAATTTTTACTGCCTCCAATATTTACAGCGCACCCATTCAGCTCTGCAATGTAACAAACCTTACTCTCCTAGGACTTCACTCTAAGGACAGTAATCTAATCAATTCCAAGAAAATACGGTAAGTGCTAAGAAGAGGTGATGAAGAGCAGGACCCTGTCCAGAGGTGAGAAGACTTTCCAGCAGTGATACAGGCTGGTGAGGGGAAGAGAGAGTGTTATCTGCACAGGCAGCAGCCAGGGCAAAGTTCCCGAGGTATGAGCACAGTTCACAGGTAACAAAACTTGAGGGTGGCCTGAGAGGTGCGGGTGTGTGACCCGTCTCCAGTCCTTCCAGACCCCAGTGAGAATCTGAGCACATACTTGGAATAGCCAAGCCATTCAGTAGTCTCAGTTCCCCCCCTCACAAAGGCATTTTTTTCTTTTCCTCTTCAGGAAACAGCTCTTCCATTCCCAGCACCGTCAATATGATCAACTCTATTACTCTGGGGCCTAGAAGTCAGTTTGCAGCCGCCTGGTTTAATTCCCAGCAAGTTCTCAAAAGCCCTGCTATTAATGCTTTTCTTGAGTCTGTGGACTTAGAAGTGCCATGAGCCACAGAGGGGATACCCAAGGCAGTCCATCAAGGTGGGGAAGAAAACATTTAAACTTCCATATAGCTTTAATCTAAAAGAAAGGGGAACAAAATAGAGTAAAAAATGTAAGCCTTGGTAAGCACAGCCGCTGAGGCTTGATCGGCTCTGAGTAGGAAGTTCCTGACCTGGCTGGAGCCTGGGGCCCCCACCCGCCCCCGCCCTACCCCCTCCTGTCACCTGGGGCCAACAAAATGACCATTAAGATGCCATGGGACTTCCCTGGTGGTCCGGTGGCTAAGGCTCTGCCCTCCCAATGCAGGGGGCCCGGGTTCCATCCCTGGTCAGGGAACTAGATCCCACATGCCACAACTAAGACCCAGCGCAGCCAAATACATAAATAAATATTAAAGTGATGAAACAGTCCATTTGTCCTAAAGTAAGCTGCAGCTGTGGCTTTGCAAACAGATTAGAACAAAATTGTATCTATCTTGTTCTGTATCTCAGAAGAGACTTCCACAAGAATTCATCTCTGAAGCCTAGAATTTGGCTTAGAATTTTTCATATCTCTATCTCCTCTTGAATCAGATTTGGTAAGTTAATTTCTTCTATGAATTTATCTGTTTCATCTAAAATCTCGAATCTTCTGTTATGATATTATTTGTAACATTATCTTATCTTTGAAGTATCTAATTTTGAGCAGTTTTCAAAGTATGTTCTGTGGACCTGTGCGGGTCCCTGCGACCAGGTGGTCTGGGAGGTCAAAACTGTTTTCATAAGATAGATTTTTTTGTCTTTTTCACTGTGGTGACTTTGCAGTGATGCTACAAAAGTAATGGTGGGTGAAACTGCTAATGCCTTAGCATAAATTCAGGTAATGGCGCAAAACTGAACTATTATATTCTTCATTGCCATGCGTTCATAGTTTTTTTTTAAATTCAGTTTCATTTAAGAATGTCCTTGATGAAGCAGTAAAAATATTAATTTCGTTTTAAAAATAATAAGCCTTATCAGAGGTCCACAGAAGGAAGGGTACTGGTGGCCGTATGTGGGCCTCATGTCAGACTATAGCCGTTTTCAGACAAGGATATGAGGACCTGGGGGAGGGGGCATAGGGAAGGGGGCGTGGAGAACACACAAATCTTCCCAAAGAGTTTGAGGACATAGCCAGTTCTGAAAGAATCAATTCCCAGATCCTTCTTTCTTTTTTTTTAAAGTTGTTTCAAACTAGTTTATTTAGGGGTTCCATTTTCACTCCTCAATAGATTTTATGTATTTCTCATATGCTTTTTCACTCATTAGGTCATCTAGTTCTGAAGGGTTACTATTTTTAGTTTTTTAAGGAACCTCCATACTGTCCTCCATAGTGGCTGTATGAATGTCATCTTGATCAGCCAACCATCTTCATAACAAGATTTGTTGACAAGTCCTGGATTTTCTGCTAGAGCTTCATTCATTTCTGTTACATCTCCTGATAGAGGAGAGTGGAGTTCACTAGCAGCTTTCACACTTTCCAAAGCACCAAATTCCTCGTTTGTTCAATTTTGTCCCAACTTCAGGCAGACTACAGTAAACAACATCTCCCAAAGCTTTCTGTGCAAAATTCCTGATTCCCTCGGTTCCCACACCGTTTTCTGTTGTTACCCATTCATGTTTGTCTGTGAATTTACGACCCGACAGCAGAGCCAGGCCAGTGTGCCACGGCGACAGAGACGGTGCACAGGCTGCAGACCTCGGCCCTGCACCGTCCCCACAGCTTTCGGCGCCATGTTTGCCCCAGATCCTTATTTTCTATCTGTTCACGTTTAAAACTGCTCTCCTGGAAAGCATCCCAGTGGCCAGGGCACCCTCTTTCTCGGTCGCCTTCCCCACCTGGCAGAAGATGGTCAGGCTTCTCACCCCCAAATCTTGCAATGGTGCATTGCCCCCAGGGTGTCAAAACTTCTGGGGTACCAAACAAAAGGATTCTTTGGGAATCTTGCGGCCAATATTTTTTTTTTATTGTTGGAGTAAAATTGCTTTACAATGTTGTGTTAGTTTCTGCTGTACAATGAAGTGAATCAGCTATATGTATACCTACATCCCCTCCCTCTTGGCCCTCCCTCCTACCCCCCACCCATCCCACCCATCTAGGTGGTCACAGAGCACCAAACTGAGCCCCCTGTGCTATACAGCAGGTGCCCACTAGCTATTTTACACGTGGTAGTGTATATATGTCAATCCTAATCTCCCAATTTGTCCCACCCTCTCCTTCCCCCACTGTGTCCACACATCCATTCTCTACGTCTGCATCTGTATTCCTGCCCTACACATAGGTTCATCTGTACCATTTTTCTAGATTCCATATATATGCGTTAATATATGATACTTGTTTTTCTTTTTCTGGCTTACTTCACTCTGTATGACAGACTCTAGGTCCGTCCACATCTCTACAAATGACCCAATTTCGTTCCTTTTTATGGCTGAGTAATATTCCATTGTATACATGTACCACATCTTCTTTATCCATTCATTTGTACTTGGACATTTAGGTTGCTTCCATGTCCTGGCTATTGTAAATAGTGCTGCAATGAACATTGGGGTACATGTGTGCTTTTGAATTATTGTTTTCTCAGGGTATATGCCCAGTAGTGGGATTGCTGGTTCATATGGTAGTTCTATTTTTAGGGTACATGTCTCTTTTTGAATTATTGTTTTCTCAGGGTATATGCCCAGTAGTGGGATTGCTGGTTCATATGGTAGTTCTATTTTTAGTTTTTTAAGGAACCTCCATACTGTCCTCCATAGTGGCTGTATCAATTTACATTCCCACCAACAGTGCAAAAGGGTTCCCTTTTCTCCACACCCTCTCCAGCATATATTGTTTGTAGATTTTTGATGATGGCCATTCTGACCGGTGTGAGGTGATACCTCACTGTAGTTTTGATTTGCATTTCTCTAATGACTAATGATGTTGAGCATCTTTTCATGTGCCTCTTGGCCATCTGTATGTCTTCTTTGGTGAAATGTCTATTTAGGTCTTCCACCCATTTTTTAATTGGGTTGTTTGTTTTTTTGATATCGAGCTCCATGAGCTGTCTGTATATTTTGGAGATTAATCCTTTGTCCGTTGCTTCATTGGCAAATATTTTCTCCCATTCTGAGGGTTGTCTTTTCATCTTGTTTATGGTTTCCTTTGCTGTGCAAAAGCTTTTAAGTTTAATTAGGTCCCATTTGTTTATGTTTGTTTTAATTTTCATTACTCTAGGAGGTGGGTCAAAAAAGATCTTGCTGTGGTTTATGCCAAAGAGCATTTTTCCTATGTTTTCCTCTAAGAGTTTAATAGTGTCTGGCCTTACATTTAGGTCTTTAATCCATTTGGAGTTTATTTTTTGTGTATGGTGTTAGGTAGTGTTCTAATTTCATTCTTTTACATATAGCTGTCCCGTTTTCCCAGCACCACTTATTGAAGAGGCTGTCTTTTCTCCATTGTACGTTCTTACCTCCTTTGTCATAAATTAGGTGACCATATGTGCATGGGTTTACCTCTGGGCTTTCTATCTTGTACCATTGGTCTATATCTCTGTTTTTGTGTCAGTACCATACTATCTTGATTACTGTAGCTTTGTAGTATAGTTTGAAGTCGGGGAGCCTGATTCCCCCAGCTCTGTTTTTCTTTCTCAGGATTGCTTTGGCTATTTGGGGTCTTTTGTGTTGCTATACAAATTGTTAAATATTTTGTTCTAATTCTGTGAAGAATGCCATTGGTAGTTTGATAGGGATTGCATTGAATCTGGAGATTGCTTTGGGTAGTATAGTCATTTTCACAATATTGATTCTTCCAATCCAAGAACATGGTGTATTTCTCCATCCGTTTATGTCATCTTTGATTTCTTTCATCAGTGTTTTATAGTTTTCTGAATACAAGTCTTTTGTCTCCTTAGGTAGGTTTATTCCTAGGTATTTTATTCTTTTTCTTGGTACCCCGAAAATTCTGGGGTACCAAACAAAAGGATCCATTGGGAATCTTGCTGCCAGCATCGAGTAGGCGAATAAATCCTTTGTGATTCAAGTGATTTCCTATTATTTCCCTCCAAAAAAAATGAGAGGAGGACAAGGCCATCGCTGGTGATAGATCAGAATATGATTTTGGCAGATAAAATTGACACTGCTATAACTATATTCCTTTCACCATTCATCTCACTTAAGTAGGGAATTCCCTGGCAGTCCAGTGGTTAGGACTCAGCGGTTTCACTGCCGGGGCCCAGGTTCCATCCCTGGTCGGGGAACTAAGATCCCACAAGCTGTGCGGGGCACGGCCTAAATAAATAAATTAATTACTTAAATTAAAAAACAAAAGTAGCAGGGCGATCAGCTCCGTGCTTTGCGATAACCTAGAGGGGTGGGATAGGGAGGGTGGGAGGGAGGCTCAAGAGGGAGGGGTTATGGGGACATATGTATGCATATGGCTGATTCATTTTGGTGTAGAACAGGAACTAACACAGTATTGTGAAGCAGTTATACCCCAATAAAGATCTATTAAAAAAAAAAACCCAAAAAGTAGTAATAGACATAATATTTCATTCCAGTAATAAGTAATGCCCATCTATTGAGAAAAACAAGACAGTTCCCTCTATCTCACTGAGATAAATTCTAATAAAAATAACTTTTTGTTACTCATAGATCAGATTTATTATAGATTTCTTTTTTTTTAAATATTTATTTAAGTTTTGGCTGCATTGGGTCTTAGTTGCGGCATACAGGATCTTTTGTTGCGGTACACAGGCTTCTCTCTAGTTGTGACACGCAGGGTCATTAGTTGCAGCAGTTGCATAGGTTCCAGAGCAAGGGGACTCAGTAGTTGTGGCACTCAGGCTCTAGGGCGCAAGGGCTTAGTTGCTCTGTGGCATTTGGGATCTTAGTTTCCCAACCAGGGATAGAACCCAAGTCGTCTGCATTGCAAGGTGTATTCTCAACCACTGGACCGCCAGGGAAGTCCCTGTTGTACATTTCTATTTTGATCAATTGTGAAGTCCTACTTATCATGATAATCCAATCCAGGAGAATTTTTTTTTAATACTTAAAGCCTTATGTTCATAGAAAACTTTAATTAAATTTCAGTTTATGTACAGTTTTTTTGCAGAGAATTATGGCAAGTTGATCAGTTATCAACAGGTACCAATCTTGTTTCATCTGCAGTCCCACTCATCCTCCTCCTGATTATTTTGAAGCAAATCCCAGACATAACATCATTTTTTGTGTAAATATTATTTTTCACACTTTAAAAAAAATTGAAGTAAAGTTGAGTTACAATATTATATGGGTTTCAGGTGTACATTATAGTAATTCAGTATTTTTATGTAAATATTTATTTTACAGAATAATGACAGTATAATTGCCCATATGATAAGGACTCATGAAATATAGAACCATGAAACCAAACCTCTGGAGGACAGAATCGCCCCCAGCTGAGAACCACTGAGTTAGGGTGAAAAGGTCTCTCCCTGAGATTGGTGAGGATGGCTGCCTTCCTTCAGAGAACTGGTGAGGCTGGGGAAGGGCACCTTGGCTCTGGAAGTAGCAGCTGGAGCCGAGTACGAGATTCCATGACCACACTCCAAACGTGGC
>NC_041227.1:75244885-75247721 GCF_002837175.3 Physeter macrocephalus | reverse complement strand
CGGGTTCGCGCCCCGGTCTGGGAGGATCCCACATGCCGCGGAGCGGCTGGGCCCGTGAGCCATGGCCGCTGAGCCTGCGCATCCGGAGCTTGTGCCCCGCAACGGAAAGGCCGGCTTACCGCCAAAAAAAAAAAAGAACAGGTGTCTAGGGAATTACCTGGTGGTCCAGTGGTTAGGACTCCACGCTTCCATTGCAGGGGGCACAGGTTCGATCCCTCTGGGAACTAAGATCCTGCATGCCCCGGTGGCTTGGACAAAAAAAAAAAAAAAATTCAAATTAAAAATAAATAAATAAAAATAAAATGCTGCTTCTTTAAAAAAAATACAGGGGGAGGGAGCAGGCTTGACGCTCTGGAGAGGGACAGACAGGACGTCTGGATGTCCTATTCCAGCTCTGTGTGTGTGTGAGCATTCTTAGGGGATCTACCTGGACCCCAGACTGAGTTAGGCTTTGGGTAGTATAGTCATTTTCACAATATTGATTCTTCCAATCCAAGAACATGGTGTATTTCTCCATCCGTTTATGTCATCTTTGATTTCTTTCATCAGTGTTTTATAGTTTTCTGAATACAAGTCTTTTGTCTCCTTAGGTAGGTTTATTCCTAGGTATTTTATTCTTTTTCTTGGTACCCCGAAAATTCTGGGGTACCAAACAAAAGGATCCATTGGGAATCTTGCTGCCAGCATCGAGTAGGCGAATAAATCCTTTGTGATTCAAGTGATTTCCTATTATTTCCCTCCAAAAAAAATGAGAGGAGGACAAGGCCATCGCTGGTGATAGATCAGAATATGATTTTGGCAGATAAAATTGACACTGCTATAACTATATTCCTTTCACCATTCATCTCACTTAAGTAGGGAATTCCCTGGCAGTCCAGTGGTTAGGACTCAGCGGTTTCACTGCCGGGGCCCAGGTTCCATCCCTGGTCGGGGAACTAAGATCCCACAAGCTGTGCGGGGCACGGCCTAAATAAATAAATTAATTACTTAAATTAAAAAACAAAAGTAGCAGGGCGATCAGCTCCGTGCTTTGCGATAACCTAGAGGGGTGGGATAGGGAGGGTGGGAGGGAGGCTCAAGAGGGAGGGGTTATGGGGACATATGTATGCATATGGCTGATTCATTTTGGTGTAGAACAGGAACTAACACAGTATTGTGAAGCAGTTATACCCCAATAAAGATCTATTAAAAAAAAAAACCCAAAAAGTAGTAATAGACATAATATTTCATTCCAGTAATAAGTAATGCCCATCTATTGAGAAAAACAAGACAGTTCCCTCTATCTCACTGAGATAAATTCTAATAAAAATAACTTTTTGTTACTCATAGATCAGATTTATTATAGATTTCTTTTTTTTAAAATATTTATTTAAGTTTTGGCTGCATTGGGTCTTAGTTGCGGCATACAGGATCTTTTGTTGCGGTACACAGGCTTCTCTCTAGTTGTGACACGCAGGGTCATTAGTTGCAGCAGTTGCATAGGTTCCAGAGCAAGGGGACTCAGTAGTTGTGGCACTCAGGCTCTAGGGCGCAAGGGCTTAGTTGCTCTGTGGCATTTGGGATCTTAGTTTCCCAACCAGGGATAGAACCCAAGTCGTCTGCATTGCAAGGTGTATTCTCAACCACTGGACCGCCAGGGAAGTCCCTGTTGTACATTTCTATTTTGATCAATTGTGAAGTCCTACTTATCATGATAATCCAATCCAGGAGAATTTTTTTTTAATACTTAAAGCCTTATGTTCATAGAAAACTTTAATTAAATTTCAGTTTATGTACAGTTTTTTTGCAGAGAATTATGGCAAGTTGATCAGTTATCAACAGGTACCAATCTTGTTTCATCTGCAGTCCCACTCATCCTCCTCCTGATTATTTTGAAGCAAATCCCAGACATAACATCATTTTTTGTGTAAATATTATTTTTCACACTTTAAAAAAAATTGAAGTAAAGTTGAGTTACAATATTATATGGGTTTCAGGTGTACATTATAGTAATTCAGTATTTTTATGTAAATATTTATTTTACAGAATAATGACAGTATAATTGCCCATATGATAAGGACTCATGAAATATAGAACCATGAAACCAAACCTCTGGAGGACAGAATCGCCCCCAGCTGAGAACCACTGAGTTAGGGTGAAAAGGTCTCTCCCTGAGATTGGTGAGGATGGCTGCCTTCCTTCAGAGAACTGGTGAGGCTGGGGAAGGGCACCTTGGCTCTGGAAGTAGCAGCTGGAGCCGAGTACGAGATTCCATGACCACACTCCAAACGTGGCTTTGGGAATAGCGTTGTTGCTCATGTAGTTTGTCTCCTTTGAGAGAGATTCAACCAAGTTCCTCAGCTGACTGAGCTCAAGCTGCAGTCCCATCCCTGAGGGACAATTGACAAGGAAGCTGCCCCGTCTTTTCTGCTCCAGGGCAACCTGGCTCCCAGGATGTAGAAAAAAGGTTTTAGCCTATTTGTCTGTGAGCTGCCTTCATCCAGTGACACACTGTGGAAAGAGCTGGCCTGCCAAAGCTGCTGCCCTGAGGGTAAGACCCTGTGCCAGCCCCAAGGCCAGCCTGGGAGCAAGGGCTTCCACTCCACCCTCGTGCTCAGGGACCACCATCACCAGGCCAGTTTCTTCCCATCACCTGGCCCCACCTGTCCAACATCTCAATATAGGACCCAAGAGGACTCAAGACAGGTGTCTAGGGCTTCCCTGGTGGCGCAGTGGTTGAGAGCCCGCCTGCCGATGCAGGGGACGCGGGTTCGTGCCCCGGTCCGGGAAGATCCCACGTGCCGCGGAGCGGCTGGGCCCGTGAGCCGTGGCCGCTGAGCCTGCGCATCCGGAGCTT
>NC_041227.1:75200332-75244581 GCF_002837175.3 Physeter macrocephalus | reverse complement strand
CGCTTCCCTTGCAGGGGGCACAGGTTCGAACCCTCTGGGAACTAAGATCCTGCATGCCCCGGTGGCTTGGAAAAAAAAAAAAAAAAATTCAAATTAAAAATAAATAAATAAAAATAAAATGCTGCTTCTTTAAAAAAAATACAGGGGGAGGGAGCAGGCTTGACGCTCTGGAGAGGGACACACAGGACGTCTGGATGTCCTATTCCAGCTCTGTGTGTGTGTGAGCATTCTTAGGGGATCTACCTGGACCCCAGACTGAGTTAGAGGGGCAGTCTAGTTAGTTTTTAGTGGTTATTGGAAACGGATGCATGAAATACAGGGGGAGGGAGCAGGCTTGACGCTCTGGAGAGGGACAGACAGGACGTCTGGATGTCCTATTCCAGCTCTGTGTGTGTGTGAGCATTCTTAGGGGATCTACCTGGACCCCAGACTGAGTTAGAGGGGCAGTCTAGTTAGTTTTGGAAACGGATGCATGATTCTATAGGTCTCTTTCACCTTTACATCAAGTGCCCTAAGATTCTGTACGGGGATGGCATTCTTCACATCCCCGGAATAAGAGAGGCCCCTTAATCCTGTCTTTTGGTCACAACTGCTGTGCTAATCCCGTTGGCTCACCACTTTACACCGCACAGCCCAGGGCAACAGCGGCTCTGGGGCGTCCAGCTGTAAGCGTTTCCTGCTCAGTAACTGGAAGTTCCTGGCCTCAGGGAGGCGTTAGCGCTGCAGTCCGGTGCTTCATCGCGCGTGTAATTTAGCCTCTCCAGACTAACTCGTGCAAAGTAGGGGAAGGAGGGTGATGAAGGGCCCCGGACAGCACGCAGAATCTGAAGGCAGGATCCGTCTCGGAGTTGGGAACTCAAGGAACTTTAAGGGAAGCAGGCAGTCCCTAAGCGATCTGACCCAGCTTCCTCCTCTGTGGGTCGATTCCATTCTCCTCTCTACAAGCCCACTCCGCTTACTCATGCGCATGCGCACAGGACCCCAGGATTGGCGGCTCAGCCACCCTTTCTTGTCCGTACTGAAGGCTTCTCTGAGGCCAGAGGAAGGGAGATAATGCGCTTTTACATCCAGGAGTGGGTCCCATTGGTGGCCACAGGACAGGAAGCCCTCTGTTGGGAGGTCAGCTCACTTGTCAGTTATTTTCAGCTGTGGCAAAAATTCATATGGGTTTTTTTGCAAATGAAGTTTTCAATTTTGGATAAGTAGCCAGATTCCCTGGATGGCACATGCTATGAACGGCTATGGCCGGGCTGGAGCCCAGAGTCTGTCTGCTTCCTGTGCGTGGAGGGCGGGCGTCCTGCACCCGCGCCCGGCAGGTCATATCCCAGTGGCCGCCACACTTGACTGCGGCCCTTGCGTTTATCTCCACGGGCCGCTGCTTGTTCCAGTAAGGCCTGCCTGTGTCCCTCGAGTCGTGACTGGCTCCCGCAAGATGTTCAGATGAAACTCCAGGTAAGATTCATCCTCTGAAACTACAGGTGAGGAGATGGAGAGAGATGTATATACCCGCTAGTATTGTTAGAGATCAGGAAGTCGACGTAAGTCGTACCAAAGAGCCTTTATTTCCTGGTAAGCAGGAGGTAGGGTGAGAGTGGAGGGGTCAGGGTTGAGGAAGAAGGGGCTTCCAACCAGGTGCCCAGCCTGGGTGCCTGGGACGAGTTACAGGTGAGCAGAGACTCCTCGGCACTTGGATGGCCAGCAGGCTGCGTGGTTTTAGGGTGGCGTCGTCGGAAACAGGGAGAAGGAGGTTGGTATATGGGAGATTTCATAGAGGTAAAACCAAGAGCGCTTGGCAACGGATTAAACGCCCAGAACGAGGGACCCAGAGGACTAGAAGAGATGATAATTTTTTGACCTTCACGGCATTGGGATCCACTCAGAGTCTACTAGTTCTTGCAACATTGAATACTAGTCTCTCTCTTTTTCTGGATTGTAACTCCCAGGGGAGAGACATGTGGGCAAATTTATCTTAGTTACCCCCACAGAGCCTCAGTCAATTAGAAAATTAATGATGCTTTATTTCTAGATTAAACTCTTCTGGCCACCTCCAGGCCTGAATGAAGGGCGAATGTGTATCCTCTCTTGGCTTATCTTCCTGGATAAAGAGCCCAGTGGTGTGTGTGTGGGGGGGGGGGTGTGGGTGTGGGTGTGTGGTGGGTGTGGGGTTCCTGGGGCAGGGCGGAGGAAGTGCCCAGGAGATGTGGCCTGCCCACAGCTGACTAGCCCGTTGTGTGTTCCAGGAACGTACTCGAGGCTGGCACCATAGGATTCTATGAACTGAAGCTGGCCAGCTCGTCCTCTCTTCCCGCCACATGGGGGGCTGCCATAAGTGAGCCAGGGGGCCTGTGCAGCCTCAGGCCAATAACAAGGCCACTTGTTTTCATCAACGTGGGTTTGGAGGGGGCAGTCATGGTGGCCTTGTGAGTCATCGCCCCTCTGTGCAAGGCAAGGGTGTCCGGACAGGTCACCTTTCAGGCCACGGGCTTATGCCAGTGCTGCCTAAGCCAGTGGCCTATCTGCTGGGCTGGGCTCACAACCCAGCCGCAGTACCTGGCTCCTGGTAGTAAGGTCAGGGTGTTAGGCACAGGGGTGGGCAAGGTCCTAAGGACTTCAGGGTGAAATGCGACAACACGCATGGGTGCAGAAGAAAGGGGCCCCCTGGGCTGGGGCATTTACAGGAGGCCAGGAGGTACCAACCCTCCATGCAAGGGAAGGGACAGCAGTGAATCGTGGGTGCTGACCCTGGAGTGCGAGGCCCGAGAAGCAGAAGGCTGAGGGTTCAGCTTCCCCTCTGCCGCCTCCACCGTGCCCTGCAGCCTCAGCTGGAGGATTAGTGGGGTCTGCTGCTGGTGGTTATTGTTGCCCCTGGCAAACGGGTTAGATTCCTTGGTCCTTGTTCCTGTAGGGGAAGAGGTGTCTGAATTCAACTGATGCTTCTGCGCCTGTACACGTAGCAGGAATTGATGGCTTACACGCTTGCACTTTTCCAGTCCCTTAAGTGTTAGAGGGGATTTTCCCATTCACGGACTGCTGTATGTAGAGGGTGACAGTGGAACACGGAGATCACTCCCCAACCCTCCTTCCTTCCACCTCCGATGGTCCAACAGAAACAATAAAGACTGTGAAGCAAGAAAGGGAAATCACAGCTTTTCTTAAAAACGGGGTTGCTGCCTGTGCTCTCAGAGAGGCCCCTCTCACTGCAACAGCGCCACCTGCTGACACAGCCACAAGGTACCTCTGCCACTGAAGAACTCCAGACCCAGGAGGCTTTGTAGCTCTCCAGCCCGATACCCCATTCTGGGATGAGTCAAGTCGAACCTGACAGTTAACAAGACGGGAAGAGCCTAAAAGGCCTCGCTAGTCAAATAGAAATGGTATATTTAAAAGCGCAGTCAGCCTGGCCCTTGAGGGATTTTACATGAAAAAGTGGCAGCTACTGCCTTGGGAGAAACCACCTGAAACAAGGTCCTGAATCTGGGGCCCTCAAGTGTCACAGCTTCCCCTAAATGCCCGGCCTTAGTTCACTGATGACTTAGCCAAGGTGAAAGCTGATGGGTGCATTGGGTGGCCACTGCCATCCAGCTAGCTTCATGGCCAGCTACGTAAAACCGAAAGTGGATGTCACCATGGGCAGAAGTCGAGGCCATTCTCATCCTGAGTCTGGCCAGCACTCCCCTTGATGAACCTTGTTACATTTTACTGACTTGGGCTGCTAGCCAATGGCCTGGCTGCTTGCCTCGCTTGGAAGATGACAGATATGGAGAATTAAAGACACACCCTTGGGGCGGTAAACTATGGAATCACACCTTGGTCCTATCTGACAGATGGGTCATTCATGTGGATGCCAGAGTGGGGCCCTGGTCTCTGATAAGACTCCCTGGCTGTTGATCAAGCCTGCACCGCCCAGAAGCTCCCTCCTGTTCCTGGTAAATTGACTCCATCGAACCTTTAACACCTGCTATGGGCTCTTTTGATGCTGGTGTCCCTGTTCCAGTCCAGTCGGCTGACTCAGGCCACATCATTATAGCCCTTGAAAGTGTGTCATGTTTTAGGCTTTGCAGATCCTCTACAGTCTGATATTGATGCACCTTGTGTTACAAAAGCCACTCACCGGGGGCCAATAGTCAAGGTGTTGGATGGACATTCCACACTCCCTACCACCCACAGCATCTGGGTACCAAGCACTGGAATGACCTCTTTCAAGTCAGCTCTACTTCCCTCACTTCTTTCTGGTCCACACACTGTAGTAAGGCAGCCTGGTCACTGAATGTGACTGTCCCTTCTTGGTTGGCCATCTCTTGGATAATGATCGGGATGAAAGGGATGGGGGGCTTTCTAGACTTATTTTGAAAATCAAAGAGTCTGCCCTGACCACTTGTTGGTATGGCATTTTTTTCCCTTTCCCCTAATAGCTACCCTAGGCCAGCCTGGCTGGTAGACTCTCTTGAGTACAGCCCAGCCAAAAGGGAGCCTAGAGAATTCCAGCTTAATTCTGGCCCAGCCATCAGGATTCTCTTGTTGGACTGATGTGGTTCTAGATCATGTGACTGAGGACACTGCTCTCTCCAGCTCCCCTATAGTGGCTCACACTTGCTGTGGCAGGCTGGACAGTGGCCCCCAAGATTTCTGGGTCCTAATCCTTGGAACCTGTGAAGGGGATTTTGCAGATATGATTAAGTTAAGAATCTTCAGATGGGGAGATTATCCCGGATTATCCCAGTGGGCACTAAATGTAATCCCAAGTGTCCTTATAAGAGGGAGGTAGAGACAGATTTTACAACAGAGGGCAATACGGTAATGGGAATAGAAGGACAAAGAGAGAGATTTGAAGACGCTGCTAAAATACTGGATTTGAAGACGAGGAAGAAGCCATGAACTAAGAAATGTAAGGAATGCAGTTCTAGAAGCTGGAAAAGACATCAAAAGGGATTCTCCCCTAGAAGGAATGTGGCCCTGCAGACACTTTGGTTTCAGATCAGTGGAAACTATTTCAGACCTCTGACCCCCAGAACTGTAGGACAATAAATGTGTGATGTTTTAAGGCACGAAGTCTGTGGTAATTTATTTCAGCAACGATGGGAAACAAATACATGTACCACGGTGGCCAGAGTGATGGGTCTTTGTAAATTTTGTAAAAATGCCTCGTCACTCACACCTGACCCTTCTGAACAAAAGGTCTGGAAATAGGGGATAATTGGAGAAAAGGAGAAGCCATAGTTACTGGGATGTGACATCCACCACCATCCATAGTTACTTTTTCTTGTGATGAGAACTGTTAAGAGGTACTCTCGGGAATTCCCTGGTGGTCCAGTGGTTAGGACTCTGCGCTTTCACTGCCAGGGGCCCGGGTTCAATCCCTAGGCAGGGAACTAAGATCCCACAAGCTGCTCAGCGCGGCCAAAAAAAAAAAAAAAAAAAAAAAAAAAAAAAAAAAAAAATTAAAAAATAAAGGTGTACTCTCTTAGCAGCTTTCACATATGTGCCTCCTTTGCAGGCTCTCTGAGCAGACCCTCTGCCCTATTCCCCACCAGCCCAGTCACATCCACTCTGTGTGTGGAAGGAAAAGTTAACAAAACAACAAAATGATACAGTATGTTTAATTTTGTTGGAAGGGAAAAAAAGAACAGTGGGATAGCTGCTTTAACACCATCATTTCAACCTGAGGTTTTGATGGTAGTTCTTTTTTTTTTTTTTTTTTTAATTTATACTTTTGGCTGTGTTGGGTCTTCGGTGCTGCGTGTGGGCTTTCTCTAGTTGGGGCTACTCTTCGTCGTGGTGCGCAGGCTTCTCATTGAGGTGGCTTCGCTTGTTGCAGAGCATGGGCTCTCGAGGCACACCGGCTCAGTAGTTGTGGTGCAGGGGCTTAGTTGCTCCGCGGCATGTGGGATCTTCCTGGATCGGGGATCAAACCCGTGTCCCCTGCATTCGCAGGTGGATTCTTAACCACTGCGCCACCAGGGAAGTCCCTGATGGTAGTTTTTAAAAATACAATGCACTTTAAAGAAATGCTCAGTTGAGCTTACTTCCAAAGCATGTATAAACAACTGATTCAATTTCCAAGTCATCTTTAAATTTCACAATAACCACTGTTTTATGTGTTGTATAGTTATCTGAACAATATTTCAAAAGCATTTGAAACAACAAAAAGACAAAGGAATTCTCTAATGACTGAAACAGCAATGCAAACTAGCAACTTCAACACCAGAATAATTTTTTTTTGAGTCTTCAGTCTAGCTGAGAAGCATTATAGTCCTCAGAAGCTGCCTATTATTTAAGAGATACATGTTTCTGACCTCACTTTTCCTAAGAGAAGTGAGGTTTTCCCATAACCCTCTCAGTTGACGGGGAGGTTTTTCACTCGTTGGGGATTAAAACGAGAGAAACTCTTAACTTCCCTTTGGCCAGAAGACGTCTCTCCCTGCAGGATTTCTCAGGCCCCTTCCTTTGAGGGCTGCTTGCCCTTTAACTTCCCTTCACTAAGGCTCCATTTAGGAAAGATTGCTTAATTCACAGAAGGCACCATTATCACCAGAAAACATCTCCTGGGACCTGCTCGTTCTGGGCACGAGTAGGCTCCATAGGGTCAAGATACAGGTCTCTCTACCTGTTCTCTAAGAGCTAACACTTTGGGTTCAGTGCAGACATACACTAAAAGAGCCAGCGAAATTGTACGGGCAACAAGATGGAGTAAACGCAGTGTACACAACTTGCTTGGGTGCAGGGTTGGGGAGAGGGCTGGAGTAGGCCACGTTTGCCAGAGGTGAGTTTGGAAAGAATGATGGAGATGGAGGGTACAGGGAGGTTGGAAGAGGTTAGAAAACACTAGGGGGCGTTCCTAGTTCCCTAGGTAATACACAAGGAGGAAAGATAGGACGTGTGGATGGAGCCTCTCAAGACCAGGCTCCACCGCCAAAGCATTCACTCAAAAATCATTTAGATGCCCATGTGTCAGGTACAGTTTTGGTCACAGGGGTTACAGTGATGAAGGCGACAGAGGCCCTTAAGTGCGGGTGAGCGAGGCGTGTGAAAGGAACAGACGTGAGGGCCAGTGTGACTGAAGCACGGGGACCGAGAAGCAGAAAAGCAGAGGCCAGGGCCGGCTGGCAGGCAGGGGCCGGATCTTGCAGGGCTTTGCAGGCCGTGGTTAGAGGTTTGGGTTTTATTCTGAGGGCAGCAACGGGACGTTTCATTCATTCTGCAACAGCCTTAGGAACTAGGTAGTCTAATCCCACTTTTACTGACGAGGACGATCAGGGTGGGGTCAGGTAATTCGTTCAAGATCAGCTGAAGGCTAGAGGGGGTACGAAAACCTGCCGGCTCTCCGCACCCCAGGGCCGCCCGCGCCACCCCACCGAGGCTAGGCAAATACAGCCGGCGAAGCCCAGGTTCGGGGCATCCCCGCGCCACGGCGACATTGCGCATGCGCCTCTGCCTACGGAAGCCGGGAGGGAGGGAGGGAGGGAGGGAGGGGGCGGGGCCGACGCTGGCGGGCGCGGGGGAAATGGCGGCGGCGGCGCCTGCGGCGAACGGGACCGGAGGGAGCAGCGGGATGGAGGTGGATGCAGCAGGTAATGGGCCGCGCGGGAGCGGCTTCTGGAGACTTCCTTGGGGGCGCGTCAAGGCCGTCCTGGCCTGCCGGGAGAAGTCGCGGGGGGCGGGTCAAAAGCGAGCTCCCTGGGTTAACTTGCGGGAGGGATGTATGGCCCGACTCTGCCGTCTCCCACTCCCGTCTCCCGGGAGGACTCTCACCCCCTCTTCCTCCTCCCTTAGTCGTGCCCAGCGTGATGGCCTCCGGAGTGACTGGCAGCGTTTCAGTCGCTCTTCATCCCCTCGTCATTCTCAACATCTCAGATCATTGGATTCGCATGCGCTCGCAGGAGGGGCGGCCTATGCAGGGTGAGTGCTCGGCGTAATTCTCCAGCCTCCTCTCCTTGGTCGCCTCCCCCAAATGGTGGTCTTTCCCCTTCCTTTACTGAAGCCAGTTCCTCCTCCGCAGATCACCGTTTCCCTAATATTTGGTTCACACTGACCTCAGACCCTCAAACTATAATGATTAGGGAAGTTTGGGGTTTCCTTACCCTCACCTCTTATGTGTCCCTTCTCTCATCCAGTGATTGGGGCTCTGATCGGGAAGCAGGAGGGCCGAAATATCGAGGTGATGAACTCCTTTGAGCTGCTGTCCCACACCGTGGAAGAGAAGATTATCATTGACAAGGAATATTATTACACCAAGGAGGAGCAGTGTGAGAGGGGAATAGACGTGGGGGGAGGAGTGGGAGCGGGAAAAAAGCAGAGTGGGGAAGATGGAGAGGGTTGGGGAAAAAAATAAACAGTATAGGACGAGAACGGAGGGAAAGTGAAGAGAGAGTAGCTGAAGAGACCTTAGAAAAAGGACACATTCAGTTATTCCCTGCAAAGAAGGTAAGGAGAGAAGACTGAGATTAATTATTCTAAATTGAGCCAGCATGGGGAGGGGAGAAGCTGGTAAAAATACACCAGGAACTTCAAATTAAGGAAGGATGGTTTAAAGAAATACTCTGGCCCCTTCCTCTCCAGTTAAACAGGTATTCAAGGAGCTGGAGTTCCTCGGTTGGTATACCACAGGGGGGCCGCCTGACCCCTCCGACATCCACGTCCATAAGCAGGTATACACACACTTGTGCGTGCTGGGGCAGAGCCTAGAGGATGAGGGGAAGATGGGCCCTGACACTCGTGTGCATCCTCCCCCTCTTCCAGGTGTGCGAGATAATTGAGAGCCCTCTGTTTCTTAAGTTGAACCCTATGACCAAGCACACAGATGTGAGTAAAACTGACCCCGTGCCCACTTTGTCCTGCTTGTCCATCGCTATGGCCATCTTTCAGTCTCATCCCCTGCTGTCTTTAACTGTATGACATCTTTATTGAATTGAATCTCTCTTTTGCAGTTTACCAGCTGTGAGACTTTGGGTTAATCATTTAACCTCTAAAGTGCATTTTCCCCGTGTGTAAAATGGGGGTAATTCCTACTTCACTAGGTCCTTGGGAACATTAGATGAGAAAATGTAATGTGAAAGGGCCAAGCCCAAGTTTTTGGCACTTAACATATAGGTTCAGGTGTGTTTGATGTTAGTAAGAGCCGTTCTCCCATCTCTTCTTTACAGCTTCCCGTCAGCGTTTTTGAGTCTGTCATAGATATAATCAATGGAGAGGTAGGTAATGCCCTGCCCTTCAACCCTCAGATTCTGCTCCTGGCGTTTCCTCCTTCTGACTCTGTGTGCCCTGTAGGCCACAATGCTGTTTGCTGAGCTGACCTACACTCTGGCCACAGAAGAAGCCGAACGCATTGGTGTGGACCACGTGGCGCGAATGACAGCAACAGGCAGTGGAGAGAACTCCACTGGTAAGGGAGGCTGGAGGGGCTTCGTAAGTGGGGGGCGGAAGGTGTGGCCCCACTCCTTCTCCACCTTGGCCTGTCCCTGTCCCCCTGCAGTGGCTGAACACCTGATTGCACAGCACAGTGCCATCAAGATGCTGCACAGCCGCGTCAAGCTCATCTTGGAGTACGTCAAGGCCTCTGAAGCAGGTAAAACAGGTGTCTCCCTGGCACTTGAACCCCTTTTCCTCTCTCCTGGGGAAGCGACAGCATCCACAGTAACGCAGCCTCTGTTGTGCCTTTAGGAGAGGTCCCCTTTAACCACGAGATCCTGCGTGAGGCCTATGCTCTGTGTCACTGCCTCCCAGTGCTCAGCACAGACAAGTTCAAGACAGACTTTTACGATGTGAGTGTAAAGCCCAGGACAGGGAGGTGGGGCTCGCGCCGTCATTTCTGCACGCAGGACCTGGGACCTGGCTGTTCCCTGGGCATGCGGCGGGGCACCCAGAGCCCCTGGGGAACTGGCTCTTCCTGTTCCCTCGCAGCAATGCAATGACGTGGGGCTCATGGCCTACCTTGGCACCATCACCAAGACGTGCAACACCATGAACCAGTTCGTGAACAAGTTCAACGTCCTCTATGACCGACAAGGCATTGGCAGGCGGATGCGGGGGCTCTTCTTCTGATGAGAGCATACTTGAAAGGATGCAGCACAGGGGTCGGACAGCTGTTGAGAGGGTGCTACACTCCGTTTAGAGAAACCTGTTGCTAATAAAAGGGGAGCAGCCCCTCCGCACCCCTTCTAGTGGCTCTGTCCTCTCTCTTAGGTGCCACACTCTTGGATCTTAAAGCCTTGATCCTACAGGCTCGGTGGATGGCCGAGGGGGAGGTGTTTGTTTCTCAGTTACTGCAGCACCGTTTACCACAGGGAGATACGTGCCTGAACCCCAGAAGGCAGACGTACTCGTGTCCATACTTTGAGCCTACAGCTGTTGAGAGGGTGCTAGACCCCGTTTAGAGAAACCTGTTGCTAATAAACGGGGAGCAGCCCCTCCGCACCCCTTCTAGTGGCTCTGTCCTCTCTCTTAGGTGCCACACTCTTTCTTGGATCTTAAAGCCTTGATCCTACAGGCTCGGTGGATGGCCGAGGGGGAGGCGTTTGTTTCTCAGTTACTGCAGCACTGTTTACCACAGGGAGATACGTGCCTGAACCCCAGAAGGCAGACGTACTCGTGTCCATACTTTGAGCCTATAAACTGGAGTGGGGGTGGGAGGGGAGACCCAGTGCAGTCTCTGTATCAGTGCCTGGCAGGCAGAGCAGGAACTCCCCTGAGTAGACTTGTGAGTGGCTGGAGTAAGACAAACGTAAAGGGAAAAGATGATAGATAGATAGATAGGAATCTAGAAAACTCAGAATACCTTGTTTTAACAGAAGGCAGCAAATCTACAGACACTTTATTAGCAAAAAGAATGAGTAAAACAAGTGCAGCTTGGGCAAAAGAGGGGATCCTCCTTTCCCCTCAAGGGCATCTCTAGATCTTTAAAGGAAGGGGAATTAGGGCGATATGCAGAGTAGACAGCAGTGTCACACAAAAGTGACCCGTGTCCGGGCGGCATTGACCTGCCAGACGTTCAGCTCCTCGTACTCATCCAGGGCCGCCTGGAACTGAGCAGGTGTGAAGCCGCGAGACACGCAGCGCTGCTCCGCCTCGGAAAACCGGACACTTCGGCCCTCCGAGACCAACTCACGGACAGTGGCAAATATCACATCCGCTGGTCTCTGGGTCCTGGAGGAAACAAGCATGGGTGTGCAAGGTCAGGGTACAACAAGAACACCCAGTACCAACAGGACAGCAATGGTCAGGGTTAGAATTCTGAGGCCAACATCACAGAGGGATGCAGAAGCCACAGGATGCAGAAGCGACAAGAAGGTCAAGGTGCAACTCCTGACATCCTTCACGAAGCCACTCACCTGGCTGCCTGCCCCTTGTCACCCAGAAGTGAGTCCTTGGACATCTCCATTAGCCGTATGGCTTCATTCACATCCTCCTTCTCCACGGTGTCCACCATTCGCAGACGTGCCTAAGGGGAAGGTAGGGAGAGATGGGAACGGGAGGAGGGGGGTGGAACAAAGTCAGGGACCGCCCCCCCCAGCTCCAGCTTTAAGGTTGGGCAACCCATGTGTTCCTACTCACAAAGGAGTAGAGGCCCCTCCCCTCCCGCCAAGCATCCGCAGTGCGGGGCCGGCACTGTCAGACCGAGACAAGTGCAATGCCCAGGGCAGCGTCCAGCAATTGCCCAAGTCTCCGCCTCTCAACACTGGCCAGTCCCGGTGTTCAGCTGTCCTGTGAGGGAGACCAGACCCTTCTGAACTCCACTGGGCTCCCCACCACGACAGATGGAGCTTGGGGAGCTCAGCCAAGAAAGCAACTGGCAGAGAGGTAGTGTCCCTGGGGCTCGGGAAGTGCTAGCTCAGCAGTAGGTCAGGTAATCACACTACCTGCACGAACAGCACTTTGGAGCCCCGAGGACTAAGGTCCAAGATGTGAGGACAGAAATGAAGGTTCCTAGCACAGGATCTAGGACACAGGGAGTGAAGTTTACCCATCCACACCCTTGGTGAGGTCGGAGAAGCAGGGAGAAGGCCTTTCCCTCCAGGGACGCTGGGCGTGCCCTGCTGGAGCAGCAAGTACCCACAGTGCGGTAGCACGGAGAGGACCACTATCTGCACTGTCAGCACTTTAGCCCCGGCAGGGCCTGAGCAGAGGGGGAGGCAGCGAGAGGGGCCACGTTAAGGCAGGCTGCCCACTAGAGCCCAACTGGGCCATCCTCCAGCAGGACAGACTGGCACTCACCAGAGCAGTGGACAGTCGCAGAATAGCCAGCAGAGTCCGGGCGGAAGTAAAGGTGGCGTCCTTACTGGCCCAAGCCTCTCGCCTCATCTCCACGTACGCTGCTGTGATGTAGTCGGCCAGAGACTCTGGCACCGTGGGCTGCTTCTCCCGGCACATAGCTATGTAACGTCTGTGGGAAAGCAGGAGAGGGGGGTGCAAAGAGTATGCTTTTTCTGCACTGAGTTTTCCATTTAAGAAAACTTTGGGGGGGGGGTACTTTTAAGTAGGAAAAACAAAAATAAGTAGGAAAAACAAAATCAGCAGATGAGTATTTGCTTGCTTAAGTATCACTGATGGATTTCTCCAAATGCTGCATTTCAAGTTATTCCCAAATTTTTAGGAAAACGGCCTTTACATGAATATGATAAATCCCACCTGTCTTAGACACGGTTTTGTTAACTTCAAGAGGATAGGTAAAAGGAGGAAAAACTTGAGGAATCCCTGGGAGCCCCTGGACAGACTCCATGGAGAGAATAGTGCCATCAAGGATCTGTGCAGCAGGATGCAGCTTTGCCAAAAATCTGAACCTGTCTCAACCCTGAGATGGACAGGTGGTGGAAGTAGCATGAAAGGCAGGTTCTGCGTCATGGTCTCCCATGGCCAGGCTGGGGGGACCTAGACTCACTGTTCTTAGACCCAGGACATATGGTGGAGGAGGAGTGAAAGCTTTTCAAGAGACGCACACCCAGGTCAAGACACTGCCCCCCACGGCACCTGGGCAAGTACACCAGTCCTCGCCCAGCTCTCCTACCTCATAAGCTTCATGTCCAAAGGTTCAAACTGGGCGGGGGGCTGCCGGCTGTGCTGGTGCACATAGGTGATGTGCTGGGCCAACCTGGGAAGAGGGGAGGCAAGTAGGAACCCTGTCTCTTTGGTGCTACACGTCACACCCGAACTCTACATCTTGGCCCCTCAGCTCTCCACCTCACAGCCTGGCAGGGACAAACTTTCCCATTAAAGTCCATCAACATTTCAACCCTGACCCACTCTAACAACTGTCGACCAGCCCCTGCTGTATGAGGGAAAGGTTCTGCAGTTTCCACGAGCGGACGATGAGTTTTCCAATTTCTCCTCCCTCTCCAGAGATTGTTACTAAGGGGCGTCTCCTTGAGTGCTGAGCTGCGTTCACCTCAGGTCATTGTCTCGGTCGGGCCGGTCCTGGATCAGCCAGAGGAGGTCAAATCTGGAGAGCAGCGCAGCAGGAAGCTGTATGTTCTGCTCCAGGCTGCGGCGAGGGTTGTAGCGCCCATAGGCAGGGTTGGCGGCAGCCAGGATGGAGCAGCGGGCATTGAGTGTTGTGAGAATGCCTGCCTTGGCAATGGAGATGGTTTGCTGCTCCATGACCTCGTGGATGGCCGTGCGGTCAGCCTCCGCCATCTTGTCAAACTCATCAATGCAGCACACACCCTGGTCAGCCAGCACGAGGGCGCCACCCTCCAAGGTCAGCTCTCCACTCATGGAGTCTCTCAGCACAGCTGCTGTGAGCCCCACTCCGGAGGAGCCGCGGCCTGTCGTGTACTGGCCTGAACAAAAGGGCCAGGGAGAAAGAAAATAGACGTGTTTAGGAAAAGCGAAGAGAACAAGGGAGCAACAACGGGGCAAAGGACGGAAGAAACAAGGCTAGTGAGGCAAGGCCTGTACTGAACTGCTCTGACCCAGCCAGGCCTTCCCAAGGCAGCTGCAGGTCTGTGGGTGGTGGCGCTGACCCAATCTCCATCCCCCAACGCTCCCAGAAGAGAACAAACACGGAAGCGTGGTGGTCCTACTCCTGTCCTCAGTTTGCCTCTCCCAGGGTCTGACTACTCACTGCGGGGGGCCAGGCGGTCAATGTAAGACAGGAGCTGAGACTTGGCCACACCAGGATCCCCCATCAGGCAGATGTTGATGTTGCCTGGAGGAAGGGAAGGAAGTCCCTGAATGACTATTCCTTCAATGCAAGGTGTCCAAACACAGAGCAAAGTGCTTTCGAGATCTGCCCCCATCATGCCCAGCACCATTTCTTTTCATCTCACCCCATGCCCATGAAGCCAAGACGCCTGCTCTTTTGTTCTATGACCTATGGGACACTGGCCCTGGTCACCCATCCCTTCTTCCTGAACGCTGCACTCACCCCTGATCTTCATGCCTCGAGGAGACTGGTCCACCCCTCCCACCAGCAGGAGCAGCAGCGCCTTCTTCACGTCTTCGTGCCCATAGATCTCTGGGGCGATGGAGGCTGCCAGCTTTTCATAGAAATCCTCCTCTGTGAGAAAGGGAAAAGTAAGGGTGTTTTCTGCGGGATGAAAAGTGCTCAGATGACACTCACATTCCCAGGCCTTCCCCGAGCCCTCACCTGCAATTTGCCTCAGCTCCTCCCTGCTGAGTTCTCCTGCCCCAGACTCATCATCCTCACTCTTACTCATCTTCACAATCCGATGGGCTTCCAGGTAAGTTTCCGAGAGTAAACCCTTGGGCAGGAAGATGCCAAGGTATGAATGAAGTTCTTTAACTTGCCCATCCACGTGATTCCCTCAGGAGTTCCCGACAAAACCTTTCGTTCTGCTTTGCTTGGTGTTCTGCTATTGACACTTTTCTCTGTGGGGCTGGATAAGAATAAGGGGATGAGGAGAAAAAGGGAAAACCACCTCCTCATTTTAAACTCCCTTTCTCACCTGGACCATCTGCCGGAACCCAGCACGCAGGACTGGCAAGAAGATACCGGTGACGCTGACGTGGTCCCCGGGCTGGGCAATCCTTGTGTTCTCTCCTTCTACCAGCACCGTGATGCTGCGAGGGATGTGTCCCACGGGCACTTGGTCGCTCTGGGGGAGAACGGTACGTGAGGCCTCCAAGGACTAACCTCCCCTCCCCAGGCACACCGCTCTTCCGCTTCCTGGCCTGCTCAGCCTCACGGAAGCCGACCAGAGGGAAGCTGAGCTCTCCTTTACCTCTTCCCAACTCAATCAGAAAGTTCCAGTTAAACCTCCCTGCTGCTCTTGATGACTTCTCTGCCTCAGCTCCTCCCTCTCTGGTTCTACTTTCTTCCTTCTACTCCAGTGGACTCCCAAGCTCCACCTTCCCTGGGTCCTGGAACACACACCCCAAACTCACATGTTCTTGCATCTTCATCTCCTGGAATTTGATGAACTTGGAGCCACGTGTCTGTAGATACAGCCGCCCTCCTGAGCGGTTGGTCTGGCACTCCTGGCTCGGGCACATGATCAGAGGCATGAAAGTGGGAGACTGGATCTAGGATGCAAAAAAAGAAGCACCAAAGGGAATCATAAGGAAAGGAGCCCCTTAGAGTCAGTTACTCGAATCACGTTCCTCTTTGTCGCAAAAACCATGGAACTTTCGAGAATGTCTTAAGTTATTCCTGATGGATATCAACAGACACAAAAAACACAGAATGTATAGAAAGACCACTCCACGCTACAAAGAAAATAAAAAGTGAACACACCAGCATGTTTTACAATAATCAGAGGAAATAACAAGTGAACATCAGGAGACAAAACTAATTCTTACAAAAGTCACTGTTCGTTGCTTCATACGTACCGGCTGATAGGTCTCTGCCCCACACTGGTCACAAGTGTAAGTGGCCACCACCATCCTGGGTTTGACTTCAGAGACGCGAGTGACGATTCCACGCACTGTTACCAATTTCCCCACAGAGTCAGCCCGTACTTCCCGGATCACGCGAGGCTTGTTACTACTGGGGCCTTGAAAATACAGCTCACTGAGGGGAAAAATCGTCGTTAGCAAGGCTCTGGGGATCAAACCCCACACCCTTCCCCACCGAGACCACTCACAATCTGCGCATGAGCTCAGGAGGGTACTGGTTCTGCGGGCTCCGGGCTGCCCCAGGGTCCCGGCTCCGCTGCTCCATCATCAGCCGGTGCTCAATGTAAACGTCCAGAACATCTTTATTTACCACCTAAGGGAAAACAAAGGGAAATAGGAAAAAATCAGGATGGTGAGAGGAGAGCGCATAAAGGGGGCCAGGCAGAAATCACCGCCCCCTTTCTGCCAGCTTGGAAAGCCAGCTTTCTGCCCCCCAAGAACCTTCTCGAAAAAAACCCAAGTTCCATGCCCTGCATTTTTCTCACCTCCCTCTCCTTGTACTGAGGCAGCAGCTCTTGTACAGCATCAGCGAAGAGCCTGGCATAGCGCTTGGTGTTCTCACAAATTGAATCCACCAGCTCAGGGTCATCCTCAGCTACATCATCTAGGTCTATGTACACTGCCACTTGCTCCCGATGAGCCAAGCGAACCTGGGGCGGGGAGGAGATACCCACGGGGCCAAATTTACCTTACCAGTGTTGACAAGCAAAAATCTGTCACCACAAGCTCAGCACACAGGTCCCAGGCCCCACGTGGGAGAAACAGCAGTGTGAGACAGAACAAGACTCACTTCCCAGCCCCGCTAACCCCTGAAAATACCGTAATTATCGTGAATCGAGTGATACACAGGTATCAGGTATGGGGCTAAGCCGGTCACTTACACAAAAATGCATTTGCTAATAGCTGTTATAGCTCAAGTCACCGCCCCATTCCCTCTACCCAACCTTAAACTTACCAACTGGTTCCCATACTTGAACTGCTTCTTGCCAAATTCATCATCCTGGTAAAACTCTTGTAGGAACTTCTTCACCTTTTCTATAAAGAAAACGTAAAACCATAAGAATCAACCTTTCTTCAGATACCTTACTGCAAAACCCGTCTGAGAGAAATCTAAGAAACCTCCATTTAAAATGAGATCGATTAACTCATCAATCGAAACAACATACAAATAAGCCTACCTAATTCTCCCCAAACAGGGCAGAACTCTTTTTCACAAGCCTGTTTTGGCCTAGGGAAGAAAAAGTGGCCCCGGGCAGTTTAGAGTTATTAACGGATACCCTCCCCGCAGGGGAATTCCACTCTCTGCCTTAGTTAGAAATCTCAGTACCGTTTCCTAAGGGCCTCCCACAGCCGGCAACACACTCAGGTCTCAAGGTTCTCAGCGTTTCTTCTACGCGTTTTATTCTCCTTTTCTTTCGGTCCCTAAACCGCTGCTCTCACTGGGATCTCCGCAACCAGACCCGTCCTCCGCCCCACCCCCTCTCCCGCCACGGCTTCCGCTCTTAGTAAACAAAGAAGCACATGGGCCCAGATGCCTCCGCCTCACAGCCCGGGATTCCTCCGCCCAGGGCGGGAGCCCGTCCGGCGATTGGCCGGCTCGTCGAGGGCCACACCGTCCCACCCCACCACTTCCTCCCTCTGCCTCTGATAAGCACCCCTATTCCAGGCAGGCGCCCACCCTCAGCAGCTCTCTCCGAGGCCACCGCGCGGAAGGACACTTGTTTACACACGACACTCCTTCCAGCAGCGTCGCGCAACTTCCGCCCGCCTTCACTTCCGCTTGGAGGTGGGCCTAACGCGGCCAATCCCGGAGCGCAGCGGCCGGCCTGCCCGCCCCCCGGGCTTCGGCGCGTCTCGGGCGCTCGGAGCGCCTAAGAGCGTGGAGGGAAGTGGGACTGGGGGTGGCCGACCCTGAACCTTTGACAGGGTCCCCTGAGGTCCTGGTCTCGCCTTGGCGCGACCCTTCCTTCTGGAACTTACAGCCGGGGTGTCCGCCCACCCACCACGACCCCTACTTCTTTCCCGTACGCGGCTACCAGCTTTCCCCCGACCTCGGCGCCCCGTGCGCATCCCAGGCACCGTGTGCCTCCAACCCGCCACCTCCCGACCCTGCTTCGGGCCTCGCGCGCCGAACCCGGCCCCCCGGAACCCCAGCTCACCCAAACAGGTGTTGACCAGGAAACTTCCCGCGCAGGACGCCCCTCCCACACTTGCAGACTCTCACCTTTCTCGAGCGCGTAGTCCTTAAGTGCCATTGCTGCCGGGGGCTGTGCGGCAGCAGTTGGCGGGCTCTGAGCTCTCACTCCCAGACAGCTAAAAACGTCCGCGCGGCGGACTGCGGCCGACCAACCGAAATTGGCGCGAAACGTCGCTCCCCACGTGACCAGCGCCGCTGAGTGCGGGCCAATCGGAGAAGATGCTCCCCGCCCCTCCCATTCGCCACGGGCCCCTGCCACGACCAATCAGCGGGCGAACCTGGGCTGAGTGACGGGGGAGCGGCGCGGGTGTTAGCAGGGAAAGGCTGGGCGAGGCTTGGGCGGGCGCCGGGTTTCCCGCGGTCGAAGGAGAATCGCTCTTAAAGGGCCAGCCCACTCCCGTCCTTTTGTTCCGGGGCCGCACGGCGGGGCAGGCCCAACCTTCGGTGTGTCCTGGTCTACTCTCCAGAGCGGCCATGATTTCCCAGTTCTTCATTCTGTCCTCCAAGGGGGACCCGCTCATCTACAAGGACTGTATCCTTGGCCAGCGGGGCCGGGGGGAGGGGTTGGGTGGGACTAGTGCCCCCGAGCCAGCCAGTGTCGCCAGCTCCTTAGCTGACCTTCCACCCGGTCAGTCCGCGGAGACAGCGGAGGCCGGGATGTGGCCGAGCTCTTCTACCGGAAGCTGACGGGACTGCCTGGAGACGAGTCTCCAGTTGTCATGGTAACCACTGGCGGGGGTGGGGTGGAGGGGATGCGCTTGGTGGGTCTGGGTGGGGGGCGCCTCCTCCCAGGGCTGTTTCCTTGAGAGCTTCCACTTGGGGGGTACATTCCTCTAAATAACATTATTGGAAGTTTATTGAGCGCTCACAATGCACCAGGCCCAACTCCCCGCACATCTCAATCCTCAGCCACTCTGGAGTAGGTACTATTATTAACTCCATTTACACATTAGGAAGCTGGGCCCTGGGGAGGTTTCGTATGTGCACAAGTCACGCTGCTAGCAAGTAGGGGAATCAGGATACCAGCCCAGGTCTCATGGGCCAGGAATCACCACAACTCTTTCTTGCTAATGCTTTTTCCCCCTGCCTCTGCCTCAGCACCACGATGACCGTCATTTTATTCACATCAGACACAGCGGCCTCTATTTGGTGGCCACGACTTCAGAAAACATTTCTCCCTTCAGCCTCCTAGAGCTGCTCTCCCGGTGAGGAGGGTGGGGCTGGGCACCCGGGCGTGGGGGTCAGAGAGGAGGAGGGTATGCACACTCTGTCCTGTTCTGCAGGCTAGCCACGCTCCTGGGTGATTACTGTGGCTCCCTGGGTGAGGGGACCATCTCCCGCAACGTGGCTCTGGTCTACGAACTTCTGGATGAAGTGCTGGTGAGGTCCAAGGATGTCCCTCCCTGTCCCCCATTCCCTGAAGATGCATCCCATGGTTGGGAGGCTGAGTCCATTCATTTTCACCCCTTCCCCCCCGACCACCCAAAGACTGCCCTTCCTTCGCCCATAGGACTATGGCTATGTACAGACCACATCCACGGAGATGCTGAGGAACTTCATCCAGACGGAGGCCGTGGTCAGCAAACCCTTCAGCCTCTTTGACCTCAGCAGCGTTGGCTTGGTCAGTCCGGGGACAGATTGAGGAGGGTCAGTGGGAAGTGTCATACGTGAGGATTGATTGCTTTGGATGATTTCCAGTTTGGGGCTGAGACACAACAGAGCAAAGTGGCCCCCAGCAGCGCAGCCAGCCGCCCGGTGCTGTCCAGCCGCCCTGACCAGGTGAGGGAGGGATTGATGGGTTCAGATCCTCTGATTTTTCTCGCAGCCCCCAGAGTCCAAGATCCCAGCATTCCTTTCCACCTCCCCTAGACGTGGATGATCCCTTTCCTTACCCGTGTCCCCACCCCAGGGCTCCAGCCTCCCCTGTCCTGTCCTTTCTGCCTGTCCACGTTAGAACACAGGCCGATCAACCCCCAAATCCCTCTTTCCTAAGAGCCAAAAGAATGAAGTGTTTCTGGATGTGGTCGAGAGATTGTCCGTCCTAATATCCTCTAACGTAAGTTTGGGCCCCCAGCCCTGCGGCTGAGGACAGGCGGCCTTTGGGAAGTGTGTTGGGGAGGTCGCGTCTGGGCATTGACCTCCTGTCGCTCTCAGGGCTCGCTGCTGAAGGTGGACGTGCAGGGAGAGATACGACTCAAGAGCTTTCTGCCCAGCGGCTCTGGTGAGCAGCCTGCAGGCTGGACCAGGGTGGGGTTTGGGACAGGCTCCTTGGTGGCATGTATGGGGTATTTGGCAGCTTCTTCTCCTGTTCTTTCCTCTGACAGAGATGCGTATCGGCTTGACGGAAGAGTTTTGTGTGGGGAAGTCAGAACTGAGAGGTGAGGAGAAAGTGGGTCTTTCTCTCCTGGGTCGTGGTCACTGTCAAAGGTTTCATGGAGGGAAGTTAGAGAGAGATCCCCACCCCTTCCCAAAATATGGGTTAGGAGAGGGATCTTTCTCTCTTTCCAGGTTATGGGCCAGGAATTCGGGTGGATGAGGTCTCATTTCACAGCTCGGTGCATCTGGATGAGTTTGAATCTCATCGAATCCTCCGCCTGCAGCCACCTCAGGGTGAGGTCAGGATCGGGCTGGCCTAGCATATTCCACCTACCCAGGGGAAGGGAGGCAGTTCAGGTGTGAGGAGACCAAACTCACCTCCGTTCCTCTCTGGTCTCAGCTGACGGTGATGAGGTATCAACTCTCAGATGACCTCCCCTCCCCGCTCCCCTTCCGGCTCTTTCCCTCCGTGCACTGGGACCGAGGCTCAGGCAGGTGAGACTGTTTCCCTGTTCTAGAACTTCTCTGGAGCCCAAGACAACCTGTGTACGCATATATGCGCGTGCGTGCACATATATACACGTATCTGTTTACCCCTCGGACTGGCTGTGAAGGAGCGGTGGTGGTGGTGATATCGGCTCCGAGTTAGTAAAGGCACCCTCCCCCACAAGTGGACCCAGCTCCGTAAATGTAATGGCTTGTGGAGTTGGGTGGATTTCAGCCCTTCTCTCTCCGTCTTGGGGTGAAATCCACACAGCCACACGTGGGGGCCCTGTGTGAGGGATGGTGAGATGACGGTAGGATAGGGCCTGAGTAATGGTGTTGTGCCCTCCCACCCAGGCTCCAGGTTTATCTGAAGTTACGATGTGACCTGCCCCCAAAGAGGTAAGTGGGGGTAGCCAAGCCTAGTCTGGCTACGTAGGGTAGGAGACAAGGCCAAGATACCTGCTGTTTCCTCCTTCAGGTGCGGCCACCAGCCTCAGAATCCAGCTTAGAGGCTCTAGAGTTTGGGAAGGGGGTGGGGTGGCCCTTATGCAGAACTCCAGTCGTGACAGTAATGAAGATGGGACACGTCACGACCTTCCTGGGGCTGACTCTGTTCCTTTTATCCTTGCAGCCAGGCTCTCAATGTCAGGCTGCACCTTCCCCTGCCACGGGGGGTGGTCAGGTGAGCGTGTGTGCACCGTGGGCCTGCGGGTGGGTTTACCAGCTTCTCCGGACAACAGGACGGCACCGGGGGAGGAGAGTGGGAGCTGTGGGATGGCAGGGGTTAACCCAGCACCTGTCCTCTCCCGACTCCAGCCTGTCTCAGGAGCTGAGCAGCCCAGAGCAGACGGCAGAGCTGGGGGAGGGAGCCCTTCGCTGGGACCTGCCTCGAGTGCAGGGAGGTTCTCAGCTCTCAGGCCTTTTCCAGGTATCAGCCGCTGAGTCTCGAAGGCCCTCTCCTCCCACCTCCCCTTTCAGCCCTGACCCGTAGCCTCCTAATGCGGTCGGTCCGCGCGGTCAGCTTCCTGGCCCCTTGGCTCCCCTGCCCTCCTTCCTATCGAGGCCTTCAGCACCCTCCTCCTGCCTCTGCCCCTCACAGATGGACGTCCCGGGCCACCCCGGGCCTCCCGGCCAAGGCCGCTCCACCACGGCTCCTCCTCTGGGGCTGGGCCCCGCCAGCCTCTCGTTTGAACTTCCCCGGCATACATGCTCTGGTCTCCAGGTTCGCTTCCTCAGGCTGGCATTCAGACCATGCGGCAACGCCAACCCCCACAAGTGGGTGCGACACCTAAGCCACAGCGACGCCTACGTCATTCGGATCTGAGGCTCCCAAACGAGGACACGGGTGGCAGAGGAGGTGATCTGTGCATCAGAAGGACGATGTTTCCTCTCCCAGCAGCCTGGCCTGTGGCTGTGGCTCTGGCTGGAAGAGTCCTGAGTCCTAGAGAGCAGGGGGGCTCTACGGGTTCGACCGCCCGTCCCGTGGGATCTGACCCAGGAAGGACTGAGGTGGATCACAATTTAAAAATCAAACTTTTATTCTGAGGAACTGACTGTACAATACACTGAAAGAGAAAGTCACGTGGGGGAAGCTGACTGCTGTTTCCTTCCACCCAGAGAGAGACAGAGAGACAGAGAGACAGAGAGAGAGAGAGAGAGTGTGTGTGTGTGTGTGTGTGTGTGTGTGTGTGTGTGTGCATCCAGGTTCGCTTCCTCAGGCTGGCATTCAGACCATGCGGCAACGCCAACCCCCACAAGTGGGTGCGACACCTAAGCCACAGCGACGCCTACGTCATTCGGATCTGAGGCTCCCAAACGAGGACACGGGTGGCAGAGGAGGTGATCTGTGCATCAGAAGGACGATGTTTCCTCTCCCAGCAGCCTGGCCTGTGGCTGTGGCTCTGGCTGGAAGAGTCCTGAGTCCTAGAGAGCAGGGGGGCTCTACGGGTTCGACCGCCCGTCCCGTGGGATCTGACCCAGGAAGGACTGAGGTGGATCACAATTTAAAAATCAAACTTTTATTCTGAGGAACTGACTGTACAATACACTGAAAGAGAAAGTCACGTGGGGGAAGCTGACTGCTGTTTCCTTCCACCCAGAGAGAGAGAGAGAGAGAGTGTGTGTGTGTGTGTGTGTGTGTGTGTGTGTGTTTGTGTGTGCATGAGAGAGAGAGAGAGGGACAGGGAGAGGGAGAGGGAGGGAGAGAGAGAATACATGGGAGAGAAGAAGGTCAGCTGACGTGTGAGCATCAAGGCGCAGGCGGAGGGGAGCCAGATCCGGGGGGCTGTGAGCCATTAGCCTTCGGAGTCCCTGGAGCGGGAGGGGGGCTCTCCCCAGCTTCCGGTTTCCCCCCACACAGGGCGCTGACCCCAAGCGGGGAGGGGGCTGAGGTCGGGGGAGGGGCTGGAGAAGGATGGGAGGTGGGGCCTCCTTTGCCCTCCCCTGTAGGGGGAAGAGAGACCACGATGTACTTCTGGACACTGCCGGGACCAGAGGGGGCAGTGCTGGGGGGCGCGCTTGTGGCGGTGGAGACCAGCTTGACGATGGGCTGCACGCTGGGGACGGTGGTGGTGACAGGAGAGGTAGTGGTGGAGCCTGAGCCAGGGGCCGAGGTGCTGAGGGACAGGACCTGGGCGGGAAGAAGGGCCGTGCCGCTTGCCTCGCACTCTTCCCACACCCGAGGCCGGGGGATACTTCTTCCCTTGCTCCAACCAAATAATCAGTGACGTGGTGACACGCTCCCCACCATCCCTGGTCCCACGCGGCTCCACACACCTGTTGCGTGGATGAGGCGCTGGAGGAGGACGACATGACGATGAACTTGGTTGGGGGAGGGGAAGGCTGAGGCGGGGCAGCGGCTCGAGCAGACACCAGTGTCTGGACAGGCAGCGCAATGGAGCCAGGGACCTTCAGCAAGCCAGGGGTCCGAGGGCCAGGCTGGGGGGCCTGTGAGAGGGTCAGCGTGGGCCGGGGCTGTAGGAAGAAGCAGCAGGAAGAAAATGTCACCATCTACGAAAAATACCAACTATGAGAAGAAGGGCGCCTCTTGCTCCTCAGTGGGTCTCACGGGGTTTGGGACATCATCACAAAGGGGGCGTAGACACCCCCACAGATGGCTGACTCGGGGGGCCCTGTGTTTTACCGAAGTCAGTGTGTGTGCCCGAGTACGTGGTGTGTGCCTGAGTCCCGCCTGGATGGGAACCACCGCCGTGTTTTTCTTCGTTTCACCTTACCACCTGCTCACCTGTCCTCCCCGGACCCTGTACTGACCTGAGTGATGGTCAGAGTGGTCCTGTTGACCTGCTGAGCCTGCAGAGCAGCCTGGGCCCGGGCCTTGACAACGTGGGAGCAGAGGAGGGGCCCGAGGGACCCAAATTCTGCCCGATAGGCATCCTGATTGTCAGGCGGTGGGCGCAGCTTTGCCAGAACAGGGGCACAGTGTTTCTGCAGAGAGAAGGCAAAGAGCAGCCAGGTAGAGGGAGGGCAGTGACTCTGAGAATCATGACGGGGGACGGGGTGAGAAAGGAGGTCACCCACTATCTCAGTGTGTTCCTGCTGGAAGCCAGGCTGTGCTGGGTTATCAGTGTGCAAGGAATGCTGTGGTTATTCTTCAGAGAGAACTTGGGCACCGGCTGGTGGGAGTGGAGAACTCGCTGAGTAATTACGCTGGTGATATCTAAGGGCCAGCCGGTCCACAGGGCGTGTGCCTTGCACAGAATGGGCCAGAGTGATGCAGAAGCATCAGGGGCAGTGCAGGCTTGAAGTCACAGGCTGAGACTTAAGACTCTTATTTCTTCCTTAACCCCTTAGTGCCTCAGTTTTTCCAGCTGCGAAACAATATGGGACTCGGGGGTGCGCCCTGAACGTAAGAGGCGAAGATGGGATAGATGAAATGGAAGATGCTGTATGTTTGCTAAACATTGTCCGCGTGTGTGTGTGTGTGTGTGTGTGTGTGTGTGTGTGTGTGTGGTGGGGGGTGGAGAGGGGGATCAGCGGGAAGAAGTGGGAGAGGGCGGGGGTGGGGCTTTGTCACCAGGAGGAGGCTCTGCACGTGGTCAGCCCCTATGCGGTCGATGTTGCTCAGCACCGGGCCATCCAGGACCCCGCGGATCCGCTCCCCCTCCTGCTGTAGCCGTGGCAGAATCAGAGTCTTAATCACCTGTTGGAAGAGAAGGGGAGAAGCGGGGGCCCTGGGGTCACCACAGGGTCTCCCGGGTCAGGGGGCTGTTGCCCACTCTGACCTCACGATCCCTCCCCTCCCCCAGGGCTCCCCCCGCTCCCCCCCCCCCCCGCTGGGGCCTAACATCATGTCCCAGCTCTGCCAGGCCTGCGATGGAGCCGTAGCGCGTTGTCCACGGGGTCTTCTCGTCCACCCAGCTCTGTAAGGGGATGGAAAATAAACCCAAATAAAGGGGTGTGAAAAGCTAACTACTAAGGACCGAAGTCTCTCATACACACGTTTTCCTTGTAAACCGTTAAGACATGCCAGCTCCTTCCCAGCCACCCTCTCCTCCCCAAGGTAGCCACTATTCTGACCTCTACCACCAGAGATTAGTTTTCCTGGTTTTTGAACTTTTAAGTAAATGGAATCACACAATCAGGAAAAAAAAAAAAAGACGCTACAGATGCAGCTCAAGTCCCAGTCGCCACCCCCTGCCCTCTCGCCCCTGGTTTTCAGCATCATTTCCTGTAGCCACAGTGGTTTGAGTGAAGCTCTCATCGTTCCGGTGACAACCCCGGGCCGTGATGGGAAGCGGCTCACCTTGGTGAAGGTCTTGGTGATTCGGGACTGGATGTTGTTAGTGGTTGTGCTGAAATGCTTGCAGATCTGGGCCACCAGGCGGGCGGCAAAGTCCCGGAGCGCCCAGTGATTGTCCACATCTGGCCGCAGGCACAGCTGCCTGCTCACGATGCAGGTGACCACGGCCGGGATCAGCTCATGCACCTGCGGGCGGAGCCTCGAGTCAGCGGGTCTGAGAGACGGTCTCCTGGGGGTGGCGGCGGGGTCCCCAGAGCCTGCGACGAGAGGTGGCCGGGCAGGTCCACTCACGTATTTCTCCAGATACAGAGTAGGGTTGTCCATCAGCGCCTTCACCATGCGCATCAGGTAGATGAGCAGGGCCAGGTTGTTCTGCACCACGTTCACGCGCACCTGGTTGCGGGGAGAGAAGCGATGGGGCAGCGGGACCCTTCCGGTGAGCTTCCTCTCCCTCCTCCTCACCCCGGAACCTCGTCCTAGGTCCCCCCTCCCGCGTCCTCTCACCCCCTCTGAGATGAAGGTGCTGAAACGAGGCAGCATCTGGTAGAGCCCCGGATCCGTGGCGATGCTCTGCAGAGCCTCCTGCGGGGGGGAGGGAGCGAGTGAAGAGGGGCGGACACTGCGGGGGGGCGGGGGGGCCTCCAGGGGGTAAGGCCAGGACGGGGTGGCGGGGCCTCACCGCTCTCTTGGCCTCGCACGAGCCCACACAGGCTTCTGTGATCTCCTTGTAGTACAGCTGCTGCTCCACAGACAACTCGTGGAGGCTTCGGGGCTTCAGTCGCAGAGGGCCCCCCTCCAGCAGGGGTGGCGCCTTCTTCTCTTTCCCTGTGTGAAGGGGGAAGACAGGTTCAGAAAAGAAAGCTCCAGAGGAGGCCTCAGCACCAGACAAACCTCAACCCTCCCCTCCACCTCCCCCCCCAGGGAGACCCGGCTTCCCTTGGGCTTCTTGATCCTCTCTGGGGCTCCTGGCCTGAGGTCTCGCCCTCTGCCCTGACCTCACCCGCTTCACAAATGACCATGTGGCTTTGGGGCAGGAGGCCTGGCCCAGCAGTACTGACCTTTGCCGTCAGCTGCAGCGGCCCCCTGACCTTTGCCTTTCAAGGGGCCGTCTTCCTCCTGGCCCGGCTTGGCTGACTTCAGGGGTTCTGTGGCCTCAGCCTTCTGCTGCTCTTTGGGAGCTGGTGGTGGGAAAGCAGGGAGGGAGATGTAAAGGGAGGAGGAGGGAGAGGGGTGGGTGCCGGACGCTGGGCACGGAGGTTACCTGGGGGTGGGTTCTCCGGAATAGCTGGCTGGCAGCCTTCAATGCTCAGCCAGTGAGCTGTAAGGAAGGAAGGTGTCAGGGTGAACTGCTGAGCGCAGACATCAGGAAGTCACTCCGCACTAAGGGATGCGTGCTTTCCTTCCTGTTCCTCACCAGGGATCTCACACCGAGGGCTCCTTCACCGTGTGCTTCCTCACACCCATACGCGTTGCTCCTTCCCCTCCTCCCCATCCCCTGCTCTCCCGCCCCCTTCCCCGACCTTTGAGGCAGACATCCAGGGGCACTCGGGGCAGAGGGGTATTGATGATGTCGCTCAGATCAACCTCCTTCTCCTCGTAGAAGTAAAGCTCCCGGCCGCCACCAGAGGCGAAACGGAAAGGAATGAACTCCTGAGCGTGGAAGCCATACAGTGGCTACAACAGGACGGAGAGAGACACTGGGATGAGAAGGGAGCCCAAGCAGGCAGGTCTGGCTGAGGCAAATGTACCGTACGGGAGGTCTCAGTACCCTGCCCCCTCAGTCCCGTGCGTTCCCATCACCTCGACGTTCTTTAGCTTCAGTGCATAGTCAATGTCGCTGGTGGTGAGCTTCTGCCGCTTCCCCATGTGCATGAACTTCAAGGCATCCTAGGGACGGGAGGACAGACGTCACTCAGAGGCCCTGGGGAAGAAGGCGGCCTGGGCAGCATCCTCCATACAGCGCGGTGAGGCCAGGGTACCTGTGCAATCTCCTTGATGCGGTAGCTGACCTCATCTGTCAGCAGCTGGCAGGTCTCCTCCTGAATCTGAGCGATGCCCATGGACTCGGCCACCACCTTCATGGACTCCGAGGGCAGCACGGTGTTGCTCAGTTTCAGCTTCTTCTCCTCAGCCATTCTGGAGCCCCTCCTCCCCTCCCCTGAAGGAAGATGCCCCAGGGCGGAGAGATGGAGACCCTGGCAGGGGGGTGAGAGGACACGTGAGAGTGACATCCCAAGAAGAGGGGCTGTCCGTTCAGGAGGGGCCGCAACAAAGGGAGGACAGTGGAGATGTGAGGGGGGAAGGGGCTCGGGGGGTGCCCTTTGTCCATCCCCACGCGAGCAGCACCGGCTGAACAGGAGGAGGTAGCACTTGGACCCAATTCAACACAATTTATCGAGCTGATTCTATGCCAGGCACAGTACAAGTGAGGTGTAGTGGAATGATCTCAGCTCTCAGTTTAAATCCCAGCCCCAGCACTACCGAGCTATGTTATCTGGGCAAGCTACTTAAATTCTCCCAGCTTTGGGTTTCTTCTCTGTAAAACGTGGAAAGCATCTTTTTCCCCTAAGGTTGTTAATGTGCCTGCTTTCATGTGTCTTGCTCCGCCGTGCATCATTATTCACACTTGACAAAACTACAACATTGGTTAAAAACTCTCCCTGTCTGAGCCGATGTGCCCTTACAATTGAACGTGATGAGAAAATGCACAACCATCCTGACCAATGTGCACTTTTTTCACGGCCACGAACTTCAAACGGGCCCTTAATGCTGCCTGATGGTCCTACATTTCAGTGAACCCAGGTTCCTTCTGTCTCATCTGACACCTCTTCTCCTCCCTGATTTCTGGCCATCAGAAGAGACCTCCTGAGGCTCCCACCACCACATCCACCCACTGAGCAGCACTGGCGCCCACATGCTCTGCCTTGCCTTTCACTGTAGAGATTCTAGTCATGCCCCTCCCCAACTCAAGCATCCCTCCAGCATTCCCCCCCTCCCTGTATCATCATCAATTCCTCGACCTACCAGATCACTCCCATTAGCCCTACAAAATGCAGTTATTTCTCCCATCTTCAAAAATCAAAACAGTGGTCTACCCATACTACGGAATATTTTTCAGCCTTAAAAAGGAAGGAGATTCTGACACACGCCACAACACAAATAAACCTTGAGAACATTGTGCTAAGTGAAATAAGCCAGTCACAAAAGGATAAATAATGTATGGTTCCAATTATATGAGGTTCTTCGAGTAGTCAAATTCATAGAGACAGAAAGCAGAGTGGTGGGTGCCAGAAGCTGGGAAGGGGAGAAGAGGGAGTTATTGTTTAATAGGTACAGTTTCTGTTTTACAACATGAAAAGCATTCTGGAGATAGATGGTGGTGATGGGTGTGAATGTACTTAATGCCCCTAACGTGTACACTTAAAAATGGTTAAGGGCTTCCCTGGTGGCGCAGTGGTTGAGAGTCCGCCTGCCGACGCAGGGGACGCGGGTTCGTGCCCCGGTCCGGGAGGATCCCACATGCCGCGGAGCGGCTGGGCCCGTGAGCCATGGCCGCTCAGCCTGCGCGTCCGGAGCCTGTGCTCTGCAACGGGAGAGGCCACAACAGTGAGAGGCCCGCGTACCGAAAAAAAAAAAAAAAAAATCTTGGACTTCCCTGGTGGCACAGTGGTTAAGAATCCACCTGCCAATGCAGGGGACACGGGTTCGAGCCCTGGTCTGGGAAGATCCCACAGGCCGCAAAGCAACTAAGCCAGTGCGCCACAACTACTGAGTCTGCGCTCTAGGGCCCGCGAGCCACAACAACTGAGCGCGCGTGCCACAACTACTGAAGCCCGCGTGTAGAGCCAGTGCTCCACAACAAGAGAAGCCACCGCAATGAGAAGCCCGCGCACCGCAATGGAGACCCAACGCAGCCAAAAATAAATAAATAAATAATTTTAGAAAGAAAAAAACTATCTTTTCTTCATCCCACTTTCTCTACTAGCGATACTCTGGGGGTTTTTTGGCTCCTCTTTGCAACAAAACTCCCTGAAAGAGCTGTCTTATCTCTAATTCCTCTTGAACCTACTCTACTCAGGCTTTTGACTCCATTAGGTGCCTGAAACCACTTATCAAGGTCATTGTGACTCTACATTGTCAAATCCAAAGTCCCATCTCCTTCCCCATCTTCCTCGACCTCTCAGCAGCACAGGGCATAGCTGCCTACTACCTTCTGGAGACACTGTCTTGACACCACTGCTACCCCACCTTCTCTTGGTTTTCCTCCTCCTTCACTGGCCACTTTCTCTACGTTTCCTCTGCTGGTTCTTCCTCTTCTCCTCGTCTGCTTGATGTTGCAGTGCCCTGGGCTTGGTCCTTGTACAGCTATGAGCTATACTTATTCCCTTGGTGACCTCAACCATTCTCACAGCTTTCAGTATCGCTTATAGGCTGATGATGGCAAATTTATATCCCCAGCCCAGAGCTTTCTTCCTAACTCCAGACCTGTATATCAAACTGGCTACTTAGAATCCCTTCTAAACTGAACTCCTGATGACCCCCACCCCACCAGCTCCAGCCTCGGCTTTTCTCACCTTCAGAGCAACGCCATTCATCCAGGCGCTCATTCATTATGTGAGCCCTCACAGAAAATCCACCAGGTGATCCAACCTGATCCTCCACTCCCACTGTGTGACCAGCTCCCCAGCATCTACCCCCTGGGGAACTTCAATAGCCTCCTGATAAGGTCTTCCTGCTTCCATCCTTGCTCCCTACATCTATTCCCAACATAGCAACCAGAGCGATTCTGTCAAAAAATAAACCACATTGGGTCCTTTCTCTACTCAAAACCCTGTACTGGCTCCCAATGTGCCACAGAGTAAATTCGAAATCCTTATTATGGGCTACAAGCTCCTTCGTGATTTACTCTCTCCCCATCACATCTCTGACCTCCTTTCCTTCCTTCTTCCACGTTGATCCAGCCCCACTGTCCTCCTGGCTGTTCAAACCTTTGCTCTATTCCCTCTGCCTGGAATGCTCTTCCCCAGATGTTCCCTGGCTGCCTATTCCCATCACCCTGTTTAATACTGCACCCCACACCCACTCTGCTTTTTTTTAAAAAAATTCCCATGGAATTTAACATCTGCTGATACATATTGTATTATTTCTTATTGTTTATCACCACCACATCTCCCCTTACTGCACTGTGTGGACAGGGATCTTTGTTACGTTCACTGATGTATTCTGAGACCCCGGACTGGTGCCTGAGACACACTAGATACTCAATAAATATCTGTTGAATAACTGAATGAACTGTAAGGCTTAGGAATTAGGTGCTCACTAAACCCGCAAGTACCACTGTTATCAAATGAACAAGATATAAGCCCAAGCTTGGAATCTACTTTGTGTCCAAAAGGAAAGTGGCTCGCTTCAAGCTGGCATTAGGAAGACTAACGTCAAAAGTGTTTTGGACTGACTGCGAGGTGTACGTGGAGGGCGGGTGTGGGCCTGATGGAGGGGCGGGAAGATGGGGGCGAAATACAAGTTAGTTCTTCTCAAACCATCCCAGGTCTCCTCCCCCGCTTTTGTAAGTCTTATCTGCAGGGAACACATTTATTCAACATACTGTGTGCCTGGAGCTGGGTATGCAGGAGGCGGTCACGTCCCAGTTCCCTGGCGAACTCCTACTAATCCTTCAATACCCCGCGGTACCCTCTGCCAGTAAAGGCTCAAATAACACGCCACGGCCTCAGGAAACCTCAGGTCAGTGGAGTCGGCAGGAAGGCTTCCCAGAAGATTAACTTGACCTAGATCCGCGTAGCAGTTTCCCCAGCAGGGAAGCAGGTCTAAGGTCCCCAGGCAATGGGTACAGCGAAAAAGAAGGCGTAGAGAGCCCACCTCATCCCCCCAACATCCCTCCAATGCAAACACACAGAGTCCCCACGCGCACGGACACACAACCAACCGTCCTCCTCCGGGTCCCCACACGGGCCCTTCAAAGGGTCTAATCCCGGGTACCACTCAGACCCGCCCCCGCCAGTCGAGCGCCCAGCGCAGGAAGAGCCTCTCACCACCGCCAAAGCGCCGCTCACCCGGCGCTCGGCTCCATGTTGGCCCCGCCCCCTCCAGGAGCAGGTCCTGGCAGAGACTGAGAGCTGGTAACTGCCCCTTCCACAAGCCGGAATAAGCCCAGTAGGCTCACGGCCTGAAATTATATAAAAATGCTGTCTCTGTGCCTACGTGTAAGGAGCACACCCTCTTGCTGTAATTACTTCAGTTTATTCCTTCACTAGCCGGCAGCCAGGACCTTTGGGAGGCGCCACAAAACCTGGCGGGGAAGCCCGCAGCGCCGCGAAGCCCCGCCCTCTTCGAGCCGGCACTGCGCTTGCGCTTCCCATGCCAGGCTGAGTTGCCGCCGACAGCCTTGGGATTTAAAGGGCCCGCTGCCTGCCCGAAGTTGGTTTGAAGGCAGGAGGTGGTTGGCTGTGGACGGCACTTGGTCATGGGACCTGTGCGATTGGGAACGTTGCTTTTCATTTTGACTGTGTCTGGGACGCCGAAGGAGGAGGACGATGACACAGAACGCTTGCCCAGCAAATGCGAAGGTATCTAAAGGGAGTAGCCCCTACTCGCATCCCTCGGCCCCACCTCCGTCTGGGCCAGACCAAATGGACCGTGATGGGTGGGTCACCTGACCTCCTGATGGAGCCTGGTGGAATTCGAATGGGGTCAACGGAGGGAACGCATAGCGCTACCCCAAAACTATGGCACTACAATTCCCATGAGACATCCAGAGGGAGCCCGCTTTTTCTTGCTGGTTTGGGCCCCCCAATGGTTTGTGGGAATTGTAGTGCAGAGACTATCGGCCCAGGACCGACCACTTTACTGAGGTGTGTGTGTGTGTGTCTCATTACCTGTGGACATCCCAGGACCGACCACTTTACTGAGGTGTGTGTGTGTGTGTCTCATTACCTGTGGACATCCCAGGACCGACCACTTTACTGAGGGAGGTGTGTGTGTGTGTGTGTGTGTGTGTGTGTGTGTGTATGTGTGTCTCATTACCTGTGGACATCCCAGGACCGACCACTTTACTGAGGGAGGGGTGTGTGTGTGTGTGTGTGCGCGTCTCATTACCTGTAGACATCCTCTGCCCCCCTTGTAGTGCAGAGACTATCAGCCCAGGACCGACCACTTTACTGAGGGTGTGTGTGGGGGGGGTGTGTGTGTGTCTCATTACCTGTGGACATCCTCTGCTCCACCCCGGCGGAGACGCTCCCAGATTATAGGCCCCACGCCTCCTGAGGGGTTTGGGAGTGAGTACGTCAGCCTCTGAAGCTCATAAAAGAAAGAGGAGGCCATACAACTGGGAGAGGTTCCCCATAATCGTGAGGTTTTGCAGAGGGTGTGCACCGTATGGACTTTACAGTGAGCAGCGTCTTCTGTGGCTGTATCACCGATGGGGCCCAGCTGGGAGGGGGCACTTCAGAGTGCCCTGGTCCCCTGGTTTGTTGCCTCCCTGGCTTTAATTTCTTCCTGGATTCTTTTCCCCTTCGCCTCACTCCACGCTGCATTTCAGTAGCAATGTTCCTCCTGACTTGGTCCTCATCTCTCCTCTCCTTTCATTTGTGTCCCTACTCTTAACCCCCTACACCTGTCAGTTTTGTTTAAACACAGACTCAGTTGTGTATGTCCTTGCTTTAACACCTCTTCAGGCCTCCTGCTGTGATTAGACTACAGCCAATGTTTTTGGCATAGCCTCCAAGTGTTTGTGGTCTGGCCTCCATCTTTCTTACATTTCCATACCCCACCTCCCATCCCCAAAGTGCCCATGCTTCAGCCATATTGAACCTCTCAGCGGTCACTGAGCCTGCCTCATCCTCTCACACCTCTCTGCCTTTGCACATTGTTTTTTTCCTTTGCCTGGAATGATCCTTGCCCTTCTGTATTTGGTTCTTCAAGACCCAGTTTAAACGTCACCTCCTGTGGAAGCCTCCTTCCGTATCTGTCACCTCCCACTGCATTGGAGGGAAGGAGAGTACCTGTGTCTCCCTGTGTATCCTTAGCATAGTGCCATAGGCACATTTGGGACACTTTTGCTCCTTGCCCCTGTGTTTAGTTTGCTTGGCACTTCTGTATAGGCCTGTCCTTTTCTTGGGACCCACTGGTGCTGGGAAGACAGTGGTGGAAGAGACACAATGCTCATCCTTGAGGAAATCGTAGGCTAGTAGGAAGTCCATGAATGACCATTGAATGAATTTTGCATTTCCTAGTGAGATTAAGTCTCTTGGTAGAGTCCATTACACAATATTGTCATCATCTTTTTAATCTATCCCCAGAGACATTGGAAATGTCCTGTGGATGGATCATAGGTCTTATTGCTCTCTGTACTGCTATTGTGCATCCAGAAGGGGCTCAATAAATAACTGCAGAAAACAGCAAACACTTAGGCAGTGCTCACCACGTGCCAGGCACTATTCTTGGGGCTTTACATAGATTGATTGATTTAATCCTCACCACACCCCTGTGAGAGAGGTACTATTATTATCTTCATTTTAGAGGTGAAGAAACCAAGGCACAGCAGGATTGTCACCCAGCTACTAAGTGGCTGAGTCAGGATTCCAGCCTTGCCAGGCTGGCTCCAGAGCCTGCACCCATAACCATTGTGCTCTGCTGCCTTTGCTTATCTGCCGAATGAGTTGCTGGTATGTTTGTCTTTCACGTCCCCTTGGACATCTAGTATGTAAACTGCTGAGCCTGGAGCTACAGGAAGAGCTGAGTCGCACTGGCCGATCTCGAGAGGTGCTGGAGCTGGGGCAGGTGCTGGACACAGGCAAGAGGAAGAGACACATCCCTTACAGTGTTTCGTGAGTTCTTCTTGGTGTTCTTCCACCTTCCAATCCCCGAAGGAGCCCTGGGAGCGCCCACAGCATCCAGGGAGTCTTTGTTTCCCCTCTTCCCACAGAGAGACAAGGCTGGAAGAGGCCTTGGAGAATTTATGTGAGCGGATCCTGGACTACAGTGTTCATGCCGAGCGCAAGGGCTCACTGAGATATGCCAAGGTCAGACTCTTCTCCAGGGCAGGATCCCATCTCTCAGAAACTACAACCTGTACCCCCTGAGGTCCTCACGATGTCTGCCCAGCTCCCCCCAGCTCTGGAGTGTCCCCTCCCCATCGTAGACTCCCTCATCTCATCTCTATGGAACTCACCGGGGTCTCCAGTAGTTGACAAAGCTGATATGGCAAAAAGGGGAGGAGGCAGGGCAGTGGCCTGGGCTGATCTCAAATTCCCATCTCTCAGGGGCAGAGTCAGACCATGGCAACGCTGAAAGGCCTGGTGCAGAAGGGGGTGAAGGTGGATCTGGGGATCCCTTTGGAGCTGTGGGATGAGCCCAGCGTGGAGGTCACGTTCCTCAAGAAGCAGGTAGGATAGGATACTGCACTGCCCAGGAAGGTGAGAAGGTAACCTGAGAGGGGAGCTAGATCCTAAGGGGGTCCATCTTTGAGCAGAGCAGGGACTCTGCCATTGACTGAAGTGGGCCCAGGAGCATATCAAGAAGTAATAATAGAGGCTAATGATACATACTGCCACTTACTGAGCACCTACTGTGTGCCCGATTTGGGGCCACATACTTTCCAGCTGCTGCCTCATTTTACCCTCACAACAACCTGATGTAGTAGGTACTATTACCACTTCCCGTTTTACAGGCAAGGAACTGAGACTCGGAGTATAATAACTTACTTGGCAGAGTAGGTGCTGGTAAATGTCTGTTGAATGAATGAGGATCACACATCTAATAAGCCAAGTTTAACCTCCTGGTTCCCTGCCTTTCGAAGTGGGGTGGGGAGACAGGGAGTGAAGAGCAGAGAGGAGGGTCTGCAGAGGCCAGCAGAGCAGAGACCCTTCTGACCTTTCCACCTGACCAGTGTGAGACGATGCTGGAGGAGTTTGAAGACGTCGTGGGAGACTGGTATTTCCACCATCAGGAGCAGCCCCTACAGCATTTTCTCTGTGCAGGTCATGTGCTCCGAGCTACTGAAACTGGTAAGCCTGGGGGCTGGCCCCTTTCTTGCCAGGCCACAACCTTCCCTCTCCCGAGGACCAATATCTAAATTGTTTTCTCTAACCCAACCTAGCATGTCTACAGGAAACTTGGACTGGAAAGGAGAAGATCACAGATGGGCAAGAGAAGACACAAGAGGAGGAGGGGCAAGATCAGGAGGAGGAGGAGGTGACTAACACACCAGGCCACCCCAAGCACGACCCAGAGGAACTCTGACCTTTGCCTTTGAGCCCCCAGGAGGGACAGGGGTCTTGGAGAAGAACCCTCTGAAGTCTGAGCGCTCCCTGCCCCACAGCTTTCATAGTGTGTGTATGTGTGAGTGATCCCACCCTAGAGCTTGTAGCTCTTCTCTCCCTTGTAGTCTCAGGCAGGATCCTGGTGGTGCAGCATGGCATGGCTATGGGGAGAAAGGTGGGAGCAGTAGGTGGAAGCCCGGCGCCGACAGATGAGTCCTCTACCTGCCATTTATCCCCTTGTCAGGTGTGTGTGGTGACAGTATTGAGATATTTAAATATGTCCACTACTCCCCACCGGACCCAGAGGTCAACATGGCTTAGAAGCAGTGGACCTTGGCAGTCACTTTGCCCCTCGAGGGTCTGTTTTTAGACTCTTATAACAAAGAAGCAGAACGGACATTCTCTACGACCTATACACGCTGCCGGCGTCTAGGAGGCTACATGCCAACAGTCTGTGAACGGGAAGGGGACACTGGATGGGGAAGGGGTAATACTGATAAGTTAGGTGGGGTGGACACTTGCTCTACTTCATATTAATTTCACTGCGGGCCCACCACGTAATATCAAAGGTGCCAAATTTTCTATAACGCTAGTAAACTTTTTTTAAAATATCAGCTGGGCCCCAAATTTCAAACAACTGCCGTGCACACATCTTAGCTGGCCGGTACGGCAGCGCCCAGTGAATAGGGCCGTTGGTCGCCGTCCTGTTAAAAGCTAACGGTGCTTTGTAGTTTTGCAGCCCAAGGAGGGTGGCACGGATCAGCGCGCTGAGACGGGTTTCAGGCTTGGGACTGCGCAGCCGCGGTCCGCGCATGCCTGAAAACGCGCCGGAATTAAGTTACGTGCGCGGCGACGCCTGGGCCGCCATACTTGGGTTACGGGATCTCGCAGAGGACAAACTCCCACGCTCTTTTGCGGTGTCTCTTCCTTCCTCAGAGTGAGGCAAGATCTAAGAGGCGCTAAAGCTAGGTCCAAGGTAGAGAGCGGCTCCGGTTAGAATGAAGAAAATAACAAGGTTATCTCCGGAGGGTGGCGGTTGAGGAGCTCACACGCGAGCGGGGTGGTGGCCGAAGACGCTGAGGGACGGGTGCGTTCTCGCCGAAGTTCAGCTGGGCGATGCCAACTTAAGGGTGTAAGAGGGGTGGCAAGGAACTGAGATTCACTCCGCGGAGGCTGGGCGAGTGTGGAAACCCGAAGGGAGCGGACAGTCGCCGAAGGCCCCCACTTCCTTTCCCCAGCCAGTCCCTCTCCGGCCATGAGCGGTCTGGTGCGCACCGAGCCGCTGCGCGGGGAGCCTCCTCTGCGGGTGCCCGGCGACGCCTTTTCTGTGGTGGTTCTGCTGCAGGGCTACGCGGAGCCCGAGGGGGTCGGCGACGCCGTGCGCGCCGACGGCTCCGTGACCCTTCTTCTGCCCCAGGCATGGGGCCCGGCCTCCGGCCGCCGAGAGCCCCCGCCCGAGGGCTACGAGGCGAAGACCGCCCTGGAGGAGGCGGCGCGTGGCCCCATCCTCGTGGACACCGCGGGGCCCTGGGCTCGAGAGGCGCTCCTGGGGGCCCTGGCGGGGCAGGGCGTGGCCCCGGGAGATGTGACTCTGGTGGTGGGGACCCACGGACACTCGGACCACATCGGGAACCTGGGGCTGTTTCCCGCGGCGGCCCTGCTGGTCTCGCACGACTTTTGCCTCCCCGGGGGCCGCTACCTCCCCCACGGGCTGGCTGAGGAGCAGCCTCTGCGGTTGGGGCCGGGACTCGAGGTGTGGGCCACGCCCGGCCATGGTGGCCAGCGGGACGTGAGCGTGGTGGTGGCTGGCACGGCCCTGGGTACCGTCATGATAGTGGGCGATGTGTTTGAACGTGATGGGGACGAGGACTCGTGGCAGGCCCTGAGCGAAGACCCGGTGTCCCAGGAGCACAGCCGGAAGAGGGTCCTAGGCACTGCCGACGTGGTCGTGCCTGGTCACGGAGCCCCCTTTAGGGTGATCAGGGAAGCCTCGGCGCCAGAGACAGAGGGTCTGGGGAACAGCCGGCCAGATCTCGTGATCGGAGACAAGGAGCCCACGGTGCACCGATAAACCCCAGCCTTGACTGGATTCCTTTCAGGGACCCCAGCCCCCCACCCCCAGACAAGGAACTGACGTCCAGGACACGAGAGGATGTGTCAGAGAGGAGTCATGGGTTGTCACTTCCAGCCCTTCCAGGAGGCCAGTTTTCCAGCGAGGACAGAGTACTTTTGCCACAGCTGTCACCAGTATCACTAGGACCAAGGACTGGCTCAGCTGTGTGCCACCTCGCGGGCTTCATTAGTAAAATGGGAGAATGTTCTTGGGAGAGTCTTCCAAAATAAAAGTAGAAACTGCATTGAAAATCATACTGCCCTTCAACTATTCTCCAATAAAAAAGAAAAAAATCATACTGCCCTAAATGTAAATGTGAAGCGTTCATAGTGATAATCATGCAGATATAATCCAGCAAGTGCAACAAGGGGACACTTTGGTGATACATCGCCTGTTTCTCAGAGGAGGCAGCTTGCTGAGAGAAGGTGCAGGGCAGACAGGTATCATTCTAGTCATCTGACTTTAAGTTATTAATTCGTTCAATGAATGCTGCTTAACACACCTGCAATGTCTCAAGCACGGCTCGAGGTCACGGGGATACAGCAGTGAGCAAGCCAGACAAACTCAAGGAGACAGGTAAATAATAATAGTAGTAAACCAAATAATTATGGGTTCTGGTTACTGATATGCAGAAAAAGCAGGGTGAGAAGGGTATAGAGTACTGGGGTGGGAGAGTGGGTCAGGAGAAGCCTCCGAGGTGATGTTTGATGAGAGAACTGAATGAGAAAAAGCTGGCCACATGGAGGCCTGGGAGAGGGGCATTCCAGGCACTGGAACAGCAGGTATAAAGGCCCCGAGGCAGGCTTGACCTACTTGAGCAGCAAGACGACCTTGGGGTTGGGTTGCAGAGCGCTGGGGAAGAGTGGCAATAAATGAGCCTACAGAGTTAGGCAGCGCCATCTTGCAGGGCCTTGGTAACCGTGGTGAGGGGTTTGGATTTGTCCTGAGATAGAAGGCTTTGGCTTTATACTGATACAAAAGACCAGGCCGTTGACCTGGTCTCATTTATGTTTTAAAATCACCACTCTTGTTCTGAGTGGAGAAGGGGTTGGAGTGGGACGAATGGGCTGGACTAGATCGAAAGCCATTGCAGTCTTCCAGGTGAGAGAGCTTGATGGCACCTGCCCTTATCCCAGAAGTCCTGTTGTGGCTGTGATCCTCTTCACAACTGGGTCCCCGAGCCTGGGCCCTCCGTTCACACAGCCCCAGGATGGACAGAAGCACTCAGGTTGGGGAGAGGAAAGAAAGGAGGAAGTCCACCTTGTGGACGATGAGCCTCTCCGGGTGGATGCTGTCATGCAGGGCCAGGCTGGAGGTCATTTCCCAGGCGTCCGTGAAGGCCACATGGTCAGCAAAGGCAGCTCAGAGGAGCCGGTTCACCTGGAGGGTGAACCAGTTGCTGCTGTACATGGACTTGTAGCCGGTATTGGCCAGTTCGATGACCACCAGAGTTCAGGGCTCCCAGGCCAGCAGTGCAGCCACGGCTGCCCAGATCCCTGCCAGTCGTTGCACAAAGATGGACAGAAGAAAGGTGGTGAAGTGGGTGCCCAGGCACCACCACGGTGTGGGGGCCCCCAGCCAGGGCCCCCCACTTCATGGGCCACCAGTTGTAATGAGGCCACTGGTGTGTGGAGGGCGCGCAGGGGCCAGCTGTGCGTGCCAGTGCCGCACTATGCCCCGAGCAGTGTCCACGGCCATCAGAGAACCCAACTGATACGTGGTGTGTAGATCCACTGGCTTTAGGGCTGCACGGAGGACGAGAGAGGAGGGGACGGGTTATTTAGAGCTGTACACTCTCAAGTTATACAGATAAAAGTTCCAGTCTCGACTTACTTTCTAGAACATGGGTATCCTGCCCCTGACGGAGGGCTGGTCACCCAGAGCAACACATCCCTTTGGCCACACTGATTGTCTCCAGGATGGATGGGTCACCTATGCTAGTCCAGTCTTAGTAATCTTAGGGGTTTTGCTGGAGCTAAGGGAAAAAGTCTCGTTCTTTCCTGCAAGACTGACATGGGAGGATGGGTCATCTTGCCCCCTTGTTGGAAGAGCCCGCTGCTGCTGGGGCCACCAAAGAGGTACTGAGAATGAGAGAATGAAGCTGAACGGTAGGGGGCAGAGGTGGGCAGTGAAGAGAAACAGATCAGATGACAGGTGTGAGCACGCGAAGCCAGATCCGCTGCTAACTTATGAGTCACCTGGGCTAATCAACTTCTTTCGTGCCTAAGCTGTTCTGTGTTTTCAGCTGTTTACAAGATGAGTTGTGAATGGATACAAACACTGATGGAAATGATCCCTTAGAGACAGGGAGTGAGGACAGCAGCGTGGGGAGAGGGCTGACAACAGAGGGAAAAAGTGCTTAAGATATTAGGAGGTTGGATCCAGAGTGATTGTTTCTTTCAAACTTCTTTTTTGTGAAAACTCTTAGGAAAACTGGACCTATATGATCAGCTTCCTCTACTCACAAGTCATTGGCAGACATTGGCTGCAGAATAACCCAGGCTTTCTTGCCCAGTTCTCTCCAAGAACAGCTCTCTGCTCCAGTTTGGCTGACTGCCTACTGCCTTTCAGACACCCACACCCTCCTTTCCTGCGGGCCTTTGAGCCCGCTCCCCCTCCACTCCCCATCCTCTTGCTTTTCTCCACCATCTCAAACACCCAGGCTCAGCTTTCTCACCTCCTACAGAAAACCTCCCCTGAATTTGCCAACCTTATTTAAAACTCTAGCTATGCCTTCTCTATATTGTTCACTTAGCATTAGGTGATACCTGGTGTTGGTCATTATTTCTGGAAATGTCCTCTCCCCACTGTGCCCCTTGAGAGCAGAAGCTGCAAGGCCACTTGAGGTCTAGGCCCAGAAATTGCACAATATCACTTACATCACATTCTGTTGACCAAAGCAGGCCAGCCCAGATTCAGGGATGAGGAAGTAGCCTCTCCATCTTGATAGAAGGAGCTGCAAAGAATTTGTGGCCGTTTTTTTCTGTTGCAACGTACTACCACAATGGGTTAGTGCACGAATTGGTGATGCTAAAAGTTCCCCTTCTTTTTTGGGGGGTGGGGTGGTTATCCTAGGTTCTATTTTTATTTTTTGATTTTTAAAATTGAAGTATAGTTGATTTATAATATTATATTAGTTTCAGGTATACAACATAGTGATTTTTATAGACTGTACTCCATTTAAAGTTATTACAAGTGGCTGTATTTCTCTGTGCTGTACAATACATCCTTGTTGCTTATTTATTTTATACATAGCAGTTTGGATCTCTTAATCCTATACCCCTATTTTGCCCCTTCCCCCTTCCCTTCCCTCACTGCTAACCACTACTTTGTTCTCTATATCTGTGAGTCTGTTTCTGTTTTGTTATATACATTCCTTTTCTTTTCCCCCCTTTGGCTGCGCTACATGTCTTGTGGGATCTTAGTTCCCCGACCAGGGATCAAACCCAGGCCCCGACAGTGAAATTGCCAAGTCCTAACCACTGGACTGCCAGGGAATTCCTGTGTTTTGTTATACATTCTTTTTGTTGTTGTTGTTGTTATATACATTCTTAAATGCAATCTTTTATACCTTCTCCCATTGCCCAAAGCACCTGTCAATCACATCACATCATTCCCTCTTCACTTCCGGAAGGGGGCAGCACTTACTTCACAGAGAAAGCAAAGACCATTGTCCCAGCTATCTCTGCTTCAAGCCTTACCAGAAAACTGCATCTGCACCCAGGCTTACCTCCAGAAGAGGGGTGGTTTACCCATTTATTGTGGGTAGCTGTAATTCATTCATTTTCACATGCGTAGTATTCAATTTTGTGAATTACCGTGTAGTGTTGGGAAAACTAGTTATCCACATGCAAAAGAATAAAATTAGACCCTTATGCCATACACAAAAATTAACTTAGAACAGATTGAAGACTTAAATGTAAGACCTGAAGCAGTAGACTCTTAGAGGAAAGCATACGGAAAAAGCTCTTTGACATTGGTCTTGGTTGTGATTTTTTTTGGATATGACACCAAAAGTAAAGGCAGCAAATGCAAAAACGAGTGGGACTATCTCAAACTAAAAAGCTTCTTCATAGCAAAGGAAACAAAATGAAAAGGTAACCTACAGAATGGGAGAAAATATTTGCAAACTGTATAATTGGTTAATGTCTAAAATATATAAGGAATTCATACAACTCAATTGCAAAGAAGCAACCCAATTTAAATATTGTCAAAGGACATGAATAGACATTTTTCCAAAGAAGACATACAAATGGCCAACAGGTATATGAAAATGTGCTCAGCATCACTAATCATCGGGGAAATGCAAATCTGAACCACAATGAGATACCACTTCACACCTGTTTAGGATGGCTGTTATCAAAAAGATAAGAGATAACAGGTGATGGCGAGATTGAGGAGAAAAGGGAACCTATGTGTACTGACTGTTAGTGGGAATGTAAATTGGTATAACCATTATAGAAAACAGTATGGAGTTTCCTCAAAAAATTAAAAATAGAATTAGCATGGTAATTACCATTACCATATGATCCCAATCCCACTTCTGGGTATCCAAATGAAATGAACTCAGTATGTTAAAGAGATATCTGTACTCCCATGTTCACTGTAGCATTATCCACAATAGCCAAGATATGGAAACAACATAAGTGTTCATTAATGGATGAATGGATAAAGAAAATGTGAGATGCACATATGTATACACACACACAGAGGAATATCATTCAGCCTTAAAAAAGAAAATCCTGCCATTTTTTGGCAGCATGGGTGAACCTGGAGGACATTTTCTAAGGGAAATAAGCCAGACACAGAAAGGCAAATACTGTATGATCTCATTTGTATGTGGAATCTAAAAAGTTGAACTCATAGAACCAGAGGATAAAATGGTTGCCAAGGGCTGGGGAGTGGGGGAAATGAGGAGATGGTGATCAAAGGGTACAATTATAAGTTCTGGGGATCTAATGTACAGCATGGTGATTATACTCAACACTGTATTGTATACCTGAAATTTGCTAAGTGAGTAGATCTTAGGTGTTCTTGCCACACACACAAGAAAAGGTAACTGTGTGAGGTGATGAATGTGTTAATTAGCTTGATCATGGTAATCATTTCACGATGTATACATATATTAAACCATCATGTTGTACACCTTAAAAAATCACACTATACAACCTAAATATATACAATTTTTGTTAGTTTTACCTCACTAAAGCTGGGGAAAAATAATTTTAAAAGCAGTTAATTTAATATTAGATATTGGAATGACAAATTCAAGTTAAAGCTGCTAACAAGAGCAAAAAACTAAAAGAAGAAATTGGAAAGATGGCCAAAAAGTAACAAATGGGAAAGCTGGTTTGAAGGCCACAGAGACTGTAAGGGACAGTTAATGGATCTAAATCATAAGCATGTTTGGCTCTGGGTTAGTTACCCCTATTAATAGCAACACCTTATGGTTAATTTAAATGTGACCCAAATAAGATCCCTTGCTCATTAATCTGGTATTGAATTTTCTATTAATTTGGTACTGAATTCAGAGGTTACCAAATAGGCATAGAAGAATCCCATCTCATAGTGGGCTTCTCCAAAGAAAATTTTTGCTTCTGCCAAAAATCTAGGCTAATAACTTCCTAGAGTGTGTTAAATTAACACAGGTTGAGATTTTTTCAGACCAATGGTTCTGTGAATTTGGACTGCACATCTACCTAAGGGCTGGCTTGTGGGTATAAATTCTCCAGAGAGAGTTTTCTCTTGTCTGTTCTGAACCAAGGTCCAAGACAGTCAAGTTCTTTGAAATCCTCTGCTTGAGTGTGGGGTGGTGGTCTCCAGGTCACACAATATGAGGGTGTAGAACTTTGAGACCCTGACTTTATGCCAAGCGGGCAATTTCCTATTAGACTCACCACATTGTCAAAGACTTTGGGGTCTGTATCATGCTCTTGGCTTCCTGAACACCAAATCTCAAGGTTCTTGAGCTTGGCAAATGCCCTCAAGGGGAAAGCAGTCTTTAGTGTATTACTCTCTGAGTTCCCAGTTTCATTTAGATTTTGCCCTCTGATAATTCCTTTAAAATTTGACAGATTATCAATGCATTTATTTATTTATTTATTTAAAGTAGATAGAATGTGGGGTTTTAAAAAAAAAATTTATTTATTTATTTATTTTTGGCTGCATTGGGTCTTCATTGCTGCACGCGGGCTTTCTCTAGTTGTGGCGAGTGGGGGCTACTCTTTTTTTTTTTTTTTTTTTTTTTTTTTGTGG
>NC_041227.1:75186337-75200212 GCF_002837175.3 Physeter macrocephalus | reverse complement strand
CTCCGCGGCATGTGGGATCCTCCCAGACCGGGGCGCGAACCCGGTTCCCCTGCATCGGCAGGCGGACGCGCAACCACTGCGCCACCAGGGAAGCCCGGGGCTACTCTTTATTGTGGTGCGTGGACTTCTCATTATGGTGGCTTCTGTTGTTGCAGAGCACGGGCTCTAGGCGCGCGGGCTTCAGTAGTTGTGGCACGTGGGCTCAGTAGTTGTGGTGCACGGGCTTAGTTGCTCCGCAGCATGTGGGATCTTCCCGGACCAGGGCTCGAACCTGTGTCCCCTGCATTGGCAGGCGGATTCTTAACCACTGAGCCACCAGGGAAGCCCAGAATGTTTTTTTTTAAATTAATTAATTAATTTTTGTCTGCGTTGGGTCTTCATTGCTTTGTGTGGGCTTTCTCTAGTTGTGGCGAGCGAGGGCTACTCTTCGTTGCAGTGCCTGGGCTTCTCATTGCAGTGGCTTCTCTTGTTGCAGAGCACCGGCTCTAGGCGTGGGGGCTTCAGTAGTTGTGGCACACGGGCTCAGTCGTTGTGGCTCATGGGCTTAGTTGCTCTGCAGCATGTGGGATCTTCCTGGACCAGGGCTTGAAACCATCCCCTTCATTGGCAGGCGGATTCTTAACCACTGAGCCACCAAGGAAGTCCTATCAATGCATTTAAAAATATTAAAAGTATTTTTGTCATTTAAAAAATTTGGACTTACTGAGGTATAATTTACATACAGTGAAATTTACTTTTTAGTGTTATAACTATACATTTTGATGGACATGTAATTGCATAACCACAAATGCAATCAAGATACAAAATGTTTTCATGACCCTAAAAATTCCCTCATGATCCTTTGTAGTCACCTCCCTCTGGTAATCATTGATGTTTCCTTTTAAAATAGCTTTACCTTTTCCAGAATGTCATATAAAAATAGATCATAGAGTATGTAGCCTTCTGAGTTTGGCTTCTCTCACTTAGCTTAATGTATTTAAGATTCATCCATGTTGTTAAATGTAAAAGTAATTTGTTCCTTTTTATTGCTGAGTAGTATTCCATTGTAAGGATGTACCAGTTTGTTTATACTGGTGTTGTTGTATTTGAAGGATATTTGGTGTATATTGATTTTATGAGAAACTGTCAAACTGTTTCCAGAGTGGCTGTACCATTTTGCATTCCCATCAGCAATGTTTGAGAACTCCAGTTACTCCACATCCTCACCAGCATTGGTTTGTCAGAAAAAGTCATTTTGTCACCATTTTTTAAATAAATAAATAAATTTATTTATTTATTTATTGGCTGCGTTGGGTCTTTGTTGCTGAGCACAGGCTTTCTCTAGTTGCGGCGAGCGGGGGCTACTCTTTGTTGTGGTGCGTGGGCTTCTCATTGCGGTGGCTTCTGTTTGTTGCGGAACACAGGCTCTAGGCATGCGGGCTTCAGTAGTTGTGGCTTGTGGCTCTAGAGCGCAGGCTCAGTAGTTGTGGCACATGGGCTTAGTTGCTTGGCGGCATGTGGGATCTTCCCAGACCAGGGCTCAAACCTGTGTCCCCTGCATTGGCGGATGGATTCTTAACCACTGCACCACCAGGGAAGTCCCTTGTCACCATTTTTGATAGTTTTACTGGGTATAGTATTCTGGATTGGTAGTTTTTCTTTCAGTACTTCAGAGATATCATTTTATTTTCTTCTAACTTATGACCCGAAGCCTGTTGTAATTCTTATCTTTGTTCCTCTTTGTATGAGATGCCATATTTTTCCTCTGGTTGCCTTGAATTTTTCTCTTTGGTGTTCATTGGTTTAAATATGATGTGTTTATGGGTGTGTGTGTGTGTGTGTGTGTGTGTGTGTGTGTGTGTTCTTGGAGTTTTCTGAGCTTCTTGGATCTGTGGGTTGATTTCTTTTAATTGATTTTGGAAAACTTTAGACATTGTCTCTTCAAATATTTCTTCTGCATTTTTTTTTCACTCTTTTCTTCTGAAATTCCAATTACCAGTATGTTAGACCTTGGACGTTTACCAACATCTCTTGCATGCTCTGTTCTTTCTTTCTCTCCTCTTGTATGTCAGTTTTGGTGTTTTCTAATTAACTTGTTTTCAAATTCCTTGGAAATACCCCATGAAATCTACTGTGGTCCTTTGCTTTCTTCATATTCTCCAAAAACCCAACTACTTTGTTAGAGTAATCAGCTGCACTTGCACCAGAGCAGGGGGAAGGATAGCAGGTATGTGCCATTTCCAGATCCTGGACATCCCCAGGGACCCTGGGCTTCAGGGTAGGACCCAAAGCAGATCTCCACTGTGGGTCATGGGTCTGCCCTCTTGGTGGTCTCTGGTCACAAGGATGCTTCCAGGTAGCCTCCCAGGGCACAGTTGGCCTAAGCAGGACCCCTTAGGTGGTAGGTGAAGGTCTGGGGGCTCGTGGAGGCTCAAAAATCCCTCCCCATCGCCCAGGGTTGGAGGCTAGTACAGAAGATGGGTCAGGTCTGAGAGCTCCTGGGGGAGAAAGTCCAAGAGTGAGGGAGATTCTGAGAACTTGGAGGCAGATTTAGAGGCAGAGTAGGGTCCCAGGGACCGAGGGATGTTGCTGTCAGGCCAGGACCTCTTGAAATAGAGGACCTGTGGGTAGTGAAAGAAGAATCTATCAGTGGTTTGTGTTTCCTTCACTTTCTAAGAGGAAGGAGATTTCCAGTCACCAACGTAGGACCCAGCAGTTCTGTCCTACCTGTATCAGGCTGTCACTCATCAGCCTGTTATCTGAGTCACCACCATATTTATTTGAAGGTAGCAACTGTTCTTCATGAAGCAGAAGTTTATGTCTTCAAATAAAAGAAAAAAAAATAACAATGGTAGCACCTCTGCCTTCTTACAAGAATGGCCTTGTTGCTTTCAAATAACTCTACTTCCCCTGCAGAAAACAATAACAAAAAGATAAACAAGAAAAAGTCATTTGGGGAAATCAAGAAACACAGTTCTAAAAACATATGGATCAAAGAAGAAATAAAAATGGATATGAGATAACATTCTGACCACATAGTTACTTAGGGAATGCAATTAAAGCAGAATGTAGGAAATTTTATAGCCTTAATGCTTCTATTTGAAAAGAAAAAAAGGCTGAAATGGACTGAGCTATATATCTGTTTCAAAAAGTTAGAAAAAGAAGAGCAAAATAATCCAGACAAAATGGAAAGAAATCAATAATAAAGATAAAATGAGTAATTTCATAGAAAACAAACAAAGTAGAAAGCATAGAAAAAGCCAAAATTTGACTCTTTAAAAGACTCAGGACTTCCCTGGTGGTCCAGTGGTTAAGAATCCACCTTCCAATGCAGGGGACACTGGTTCAGTCCTGGTGGGGGAACGAAGATCCCACATGCCACGGGGCAGCTAAGCTTGAGCGCTGTAGAACCCGAGCACCACAACTAGAGAGGAGCCCGCGTGCAGCAATGCAGAGCCTGCAGTCCACAACGAAAGAGCCCACATGCCGTGATGAAGATCGTGCAACTAAGACCCAATGCAGCCAAATAAATAAATAAATATTAAAAGAAAGAAAAGACTCAGACAATTAATGAACTTTTAACAAGATTTATTAAGTAAGAGAGAAAGCATGAGTGGGCCAATACCAGGAATGAAAAAGGAGACATAACTAGAGCTTGTGCAGATATGAAAAGTTATGTCTGTGACAATACATTTCACTATTCAAACAGAATAGACGAATTTCTAGACAATTATGTGAAAACTGACTCACAAGGAGCTAGAGCGCACGGGCTTCAGTAGTTGTGGCCCACGGGCTCAGTAGTTGTGGCTCACGGGCTCTAGAGCAAAGGCTCAGTAGTTGTGGCGCAAGGGCTTAGCTGCTCCACGGCATGTGGGATCTTCCCGGACCAGGGCTTGAACATGTGTCCCCTGCAGTGGCAGGCGGGTTCTTAACCACTGTGCCACCAGGGAAGTCCCATATATGTGTCTTTATCTTTAACGTGGGTTTCTTGTAGACGACATATAGATGGGCAATGTTTTTCTGATCGACTTTGACAGTCTTTAGCTTTTAATTGGTTCTCTTAGACCAAAGTGATTGGCGTTCAAAGTGATTATCAGTATAGTTAGATTAATGTGTACAACATTCCTTACTGGTTTTTTTGCCCTTGTTCTTTGTTCCTGTTTTTGTCTTACACTCTTTTTCTGCCTTTTGTGGTCTTAATTGAGCATTTTATATGAATGCAGCACATATTATAGAAACATAATGGTTATTGATTTTATTTGTTCCAGGGACAGGAGAATGGTGAGGAGGCGGGAACTAACATTTATTGACATTTCTGTGGGCTGGCTAGATACATAGTTCTATGATTGTTCCCTTTATTTCCCTTTACTTCTTTCATTATCTCTATGATTGGATATTTGCCATTTTAAAGGTAAGGAGACTGAGGCTCAAAGGTTTTAAAATTTCCTTCAGACCAGTGTCTAGCATGCGGCTTAAATCCAGGTCTTTCTGACTCCAAAGCCCATTTTCTGTCTTTTGAAAAATGTCATCTTTTCCGGACATTGTTTTGGAATTAGAAATTTAGGAATTTGACATGTAAAACTTAAAGACTCTCAGTTTTGTCACTTTTTCATTTAGGCCCTAAGAAAAAATTTAAAGCTCCCCAAAGCAAGGCCCCAGTAAGCAGATCATCTGAGGAAAAAGAAGCTAGAATAGTGCCAGAGGTCCTGACCCCACCAGCTCCTCCCGGGGCCTGTCCCATGGTGGGGAAAGAAGGGCCTGCACCCCAGGAGCCACGGCCTCAGGAGGCTGGAAGTGTCCTCTCTGACGATGGAGCCTCCAGTGACCTGGACCTGGACCAACTCATGGAGGATGTTGGAGAAGAGCTGGAGCAGAGGGAGGAGCCATGGCACAGAGACGGCGCAGGGGAGCTCGCCGTGGCCTTCTGTGAGGAATAGCTGTGGGCCCGCACCTCCTTCCTGCCCTCTCATCCCTTCTGTGGGAGCAGGAGGCAGAGCCTCTCAGAGGATCCCCGAGAAGCTGATAAATGTTGGGTTGTTCATTGGCTGTGAGGTTGTTGGCTAAGGTCAGAGTTGTGCAGTTTATGTTAATAAACCAGGTTACTGGTTTAGTTGGTTTGGTTCGTCTCAACCACTTGCTTTCTTTTGGCTTCTCTCCCTCCTCCTCCGTGTCACTGTGGCCCATGGTGCTTTCTGGTGGGAGGCCTGTCAGTATAGGGAACTGGGAAGGTGATGACACCAGAGTCCTGGGAGAAGGACATTGAGAAGGGCAGGTCTCGGTTCAAATCTTGCCTCAGCCTCCTATTAGCTACATGGCCTTGGGAAAAGCACTGTAACCATTCTGGGTCTTGTTATCCTGCCTCAGATGGTACCTCCAGTGCCATATAGGATGGTTGATGATGCTGGAATTAGGTGATGCACGTAAGGCACTAACACGATACATGCTAGTTATCTTCCTAAGGAAAGTAGAATGGTTAAAGTAGGGGGACAAACCTTCGCTTCCGGACTGACTATCCGTGTTTGGGGATTTATTGGTCCCTGGCCTGAGGCAGTCACTGAACAAAAGTACTAGGGGAGGGATCTTGGGTGTGAGCTATCTATGATGGTTCCTTTATGGCAAGAAGGACAGAAGTTGAAGGTGATGTCAGCTTTCTCCTTAGATGCATTCAGGCAAATTTTACAGGGACTTTTATTTTTGTGGTCAAGGGCTAGGAAGTTGAAGAGGGAACTGGAGCAGGTGGCTGTGTGTCTCTCAAGTCCTTGGTGGCCTTCAACACCTGCTGGCTTCTGAGTCGTCTGTGTCTGTCCAGGGTGATTATGAGAAACTGAGATCCCTGTGTGCAGCTGACTCTAAGCAGGTCCTCACTCAGTCCCACTCCTTAGGCCTTTAAGACAGAGTATAGGGTCTCTTCCTGGGGGCCCTCTTGGGGAGGCGGGTGGGGAGGCGCTGCTGGTGAGGTCAAGCTGGAGAGGGCGAGGGAGGCATAGACGATGCCGTCATCCTGGGGGAGAATGGAGAGGGGAGGGGTCAGGCAGCAGAGGGGGAGCTGTCCCATCTCAGCGCCGCAGTCCCACAGCTGATGCCCTGCCGAAACCACAGTCCCTCTGTTCTTCCACCGCACCTTCTCCAAACGTCCCTTTAATTCTTTCAGGCCCTAATCTGAGCTGCTTACCTTGGTGTCCAGCTTGGGGCCTGTATGTTATCCTAGAAAAAATCAAGATGTGCCAGGATTAGGTGGCCTGGCAGCAAGGGTAGGGAAGTGGGCAGGGGGCTCCAGTAGTGAGGTCATCTTTAGGTCAGGAACAGGGTCTGGGGGAGGGTGGGGGAGGCGGGGGAGAGAGGAGGATGCTGAGGGCACTTGTGTGGGGAGGGGGGTGTGTGGGGAAGGACGGCCCAGGTGGAGAGCGGGGATGATGGCGGCAGGACCTACCTTTATTCCCAATGTCCTCGTATTTCTCCTCCGGGTTTTGGAAGGATCCCCTGTGTGGGAACAGGATGGGGGCGATGTGTCAGAGGCTGGGCAGAAAAGAGTTACCACCTGCATCGGGCTGGTTCTCTTGGTGGGGACTCTGTGACCTGCCTGGACACGCTCGGAAGATGAAGGCAGAGGTTTGAGGCTCAGGAGGAGGCCGCCTGGACGGGGTTGAGCGGTCATTTGCGGTGTAGCCCTGTCCCTGAGTGCTGACTGAGGTGGATTGTTCTGGAGAAGCGGCTTTACTGCAGGGGCACAGGGAGGAGAAGCAGGAGGGGGAGCTTCTGTTCTCTCTGCCGCAGCGCCTCAGTTAAAACTGGAGCATGAGGACCAGGAAGCTAATCTCAGGTCCCCTGGGCGGTGCTCAGGCCTTGGTCCCTAGAGGAGACGCCATCGCCATGGGGAGGGGTCCGAGGAGGGCAGCTGTCAAGAGTCAGGAGGGAGAGAAAAGAGGGAGGGGCTGAGAGAAGGAAAAGCCTGGAAGTGGAAGGAAAGATGGAGAAAGGAAAGAGGTGGGCCATGAGGAGGGTAAGAGCTCAGGAAAGGAAGAGGAGCTGGGGCCCGAGGAGAGGGAGCCAGGCTGGAAGCCAGGCGGGAAGTTGCTCTGCGAAAAGACAGAGGGCGGAGCAGCTGGAGGTCCCGCGTCACAGGGGAAAAGGACAGACTGGATGAGGGGCAAGAAAGAGGACAGAACGTGGAGGTGGTAGGTGTGTTCAGGAAGGATGAGGTGGAGAGAAACCAGGATGAACAGAGGAAAAAGCTGAGAACTGGGGATGAAGGAGGATAGGGGGAGCCAGAGAAAGACAGAGGGAGATGTTCCGGGAAAGAATCAGAGAAAGTGCTGGTCCACTGTTCTCGATTTTTTAAAGAGCTGGAGCCTCCGGAAGTGAAGAGCCTGGCCTGTTAGGGGACTTGGGAGGGTGTGGATGGAGAGTCCAGGAGGGGAGGGACTGTGAAAGGCTCCCTAGTGCTGTTCTCAGAAGGAAACTTCCTGCTTCACAAAACAGCAGCCCTCTCCACCCCTTGGAGGAGAAGCGCTCACCTGGCTGGGGTTCTGGCTTTAGTCTGCAGACCTGTAGGGGGACCAACAGTGTGTCAATGTGTCATCCATGGAGGCCTGTCTCCTGCCTGCCTTCTCTGCCCCGTCCCACTCTGAGCTCATCCTTGGAGAGACCAGAGCAGCGAAGCAGCTCGGCTGAAACCCGCCTGGGAAGGGCCTGGGACTCTGAGCCTGCACCCAGCAGGCACCCTGAGGCTGCCCACACCTGTCCTACCTTGTCCTCAACACCCATCAGGAGAGCAGCTCTTCCCTGCACCCTGCGCCCCTTCACCTTCTGAACACATTGGACTTGCCCACTTCCCCCAACTCCAGTGACCTCTGCTCCACTCAGCTACACCCTGGGCCTTTTTTTTTTTAATTACTTGAGCTGAGACCTCTGAACTAGTAAATGCTAGTATCATTTTTATGCTGCTACGGTCTTTCCTTCCAGCTCGCTTGTCATCATCCCTCTGTACCTGTGCTTAACCTCACTAACTCTTGTCTCTTGATGATCCCCTTTCTTTCAGGTTATCCAGGCTCCCTGCTGAGTCCTCTACTCTCCATCTCTGCCCTCTCACTGGCTCCTTGACCTCCTGTGTTCCCTTGTCCTTCTGCCACGCTTGCTGACACATCTTCAATCCTGGATGTGTCCTAAGGCAGGGAATGCTATTTGCTTATCCCAATATCCATTTGCTTCTTCTTATTGAGTTACAGAACCTTGATTTTATTTGGAGTGGCAGCATGCTTGTCCTCAACACCCATCAGGAGAGCAGCTCTTCCCTGCACCCTGCGCCCCTTCACCTTCTGAACACATTGGACTTGCCCACTTCCCCCAACTCCAGTGACCTCTGCTCCACTCAGCTACACCCTGGGCCTTTTTTTTTTTAATTACTTGAGCTGAGACCTCTGACCTAGTAAATGCTAGTATCATTTTTATGCTGCTACGGTCTTTCCTTCCAGCTCTCTTGTCATCATCCCTCTGTACCTGTGCTTAACCTCACTAACTCTTGTCTCTTGATGATCCACTTTCTTTCAGGTTATCCAGGCTCCCTGCTGAGTCCTCTACTCTCCATCTGTGCCCTCTCACTCGCTCCTTGACCTCCTGTGTTCCCCTGTCCTTCTGCCACACTTGCTGACACATCTTCAATCCTGGATGTATCCTAAGGCAGGGAATGCTATTTGCTTACCCCAATATCCATTTGCTTCTTATTCAGTTACAGAACCTTGATTTTATTTGGAGTGGCAGCATGCCCCCCTACAGGTAGATGTGGGACATATGTGGGACCTAAATCTCACCAATATGATATAAAGGGAAGTTGTGGGTAGGACTTCACAGATGCTCTTTAAAAGGAGGACAAACAGCTGGGGAATTGTCTTTTTGTCCTTTCCTCCTTTATCCCTGTTTGGATTCAGAAATAATGGCTGGAGTCCTAGCAGCCATCTTGAACCATGAGGTAACCTTTAGGATAGAAGCCAGGATCCAGGACAGTGAGCAGAAAGGTAGAAGCCTGAGTGCTTATAGGTGGTAGCTTCTGCTCTCTGGCTCTACATCCTTTTATATGAGGGGAAAAAAGTAAACTCTGTGTTATTTAACTTACTGTTCCTTCTGGACTTTGGTGCTAGCAGCTGAACACAACTTCTAACCAGTAATTCCTAAGTGTTTCTAAACCTGCATGCTTGAATACTGCTGGGGGGAAACATAATCATGTGCAGTGATGCTTGTACAGATTTATGGCTTCTCATCTGAGTTGGTCCTCAAATACCATCTTGCATTTCCTTAGTGACTATGTCACATTTTCTCTTTGTCTCTGACCCTCATCCTCACTCCCAGGACACAACCACTGTGGTTTTTGCTCTGCAGAATTAAAAAACAATTTGTATGTAATTGAATTTATAAACATTTTTATTCATGAGTTTTTCATACTTAGGCTGGTCATCTTCAATCCATGGTTGTAAAATAGTTTCACATGCTTTCTACTAGTACTAGGGTTATTTTCTCCTCATTTATATCTTCAATTTTGGTGCAAATTATGAGGTAGGGAGATAACATTATTCTTTCTCAGCTGCTACTCCATTGTTCCAGGACCATGTATTGAACTATTCATCCTTCCCCCTAGATTAGAAATGCTTCCTTTTAACCTACTAAATTCCCTCATATATTTGGATCTGTTTTCATCCTGCTTGTATTTGATTTTTCACTTTTATTCCATCTGATTATCTATCATATGCCAGAATTACATCATTTTAATTATTGTAACTTATTAATTATAAGTCCTCATGCTCATGTAGTGCTTATTCTGCACCAGGATCTATTCTAAATGCCTTTTGTTTGTCATGACAACCCCAGGGAAGTATTATTTTTATTCCCATTTTACCTATGAGTAAGTTGAGGCTCAGAGCAGTAGTATCATAGTGCCAGAGTTTACCCAGCCAGGGTGTGAAGCAGGTTTGGCTGCAGGCATGCCAGATTCTATGCTTTTCAACCTCTGAGCTTTACTATTTCACAGGGCTCATCTCTCATTGCAAATTTTAAAAAAATTATTTCAAATCAATTTTGGTGGGTGTTGTGGCATAAATAAGTAATGCCTTTAGCCCTGTGGTCTCTTTCAGCTGTGAATGCATACATCCAAATTTCTGATGGGCATCTCTACTCACATGCCACACAAATATAAACTATTCCAAACTCAAGAATCATCCTTCTCTCCCAATCATGGTCCTTGACCTCCTATGCCCCCTATTTTACTTGGGCTCACCATGGCCTCACTCACCCAAGTTGGAAACATGGGACTAAGCCCCGCTCCCTCATCCTTCTTTCAATCCAATCACCAAGTCCTACTGGTTTCCCCTCTTAAACTTTCCAGGATCTGGCCCTCTCCCTCCATCCACGCTGCCACGGCATTAGAGTGACCCCAGGCTGGCCCACCTCCGGCCCCTCTACCGCAGACTGTGTATCTGCAAGGCCAAGCTGAGGTTGCCACTTTGCTGCTTCACTTTGCCTCTGGGATCAGAGGCTCTGGGGTGTGATTTCCAAGGTCATCTTCTCTCATCTCCTGCCTCCTCCACAGCCCTGAGCTACTTAGAGTTCCCAGAATGGTCTCCTTCCGCTGGAAGGACAGTGACCTCTACAGCACCCTCACCACTTGCCTGGCTAATTCTTTCTTATTTTTTGAGACTTTTTGCAGGAGTCACTTCCTCTGGGAAGTCCTCCTTGATTACCCCTCCTTCCTCCCAACCTAGCTCTTCCTAAGTGGGTCAGTTAGCCCTTGAGGCAACTGTCCTCCCCATATCCTCCTATCCCCCAGTTCCTTGAAAGCAGGGCCTGTGCTTTATTTACTTTCGCATCTCCATTTACAAGCCAGGCCCTGGGAAATAGGTGTCCAACCAGTGCTTGCTGAGCAGAGCCACCTTCCTGTCCCTTCTGCTCTCACCTTCCTTTTCCCAGGGCAGAGCGTCCCTCCCATGAACCAAAAGCGAGGACTGAGAAATGATTAAGTCAAGCATCCAGAACTGGAAAGTGATCAGGTTTATGAAGAGGGATTGGTCTGGAGTGGTGGTTCCCAAACTTGATGACACACAAATACCACCTGAGCAGATCATTAAAAATGCAGACTCCCAAGCCCAGGCCTCAGGCCCATCGGGGATCTGCATTTTGTTTGCTTTTTTCTTTTGTTTGTTTGTTTTGTTTTCATTTTTATGGTCTTATGTGGGATCTGCATTTTTAATGGGCACCTGGATCATTCTGATGCAGGAGGGTTCTGAGAAACACCTAGTTGGGAATGCTGGGGAGAGGTTGGAGGTCCCAGACCACTTACCTTTGCTTCTCTTCCACCTGAGGTACATGATCAATCCCAAAATCGCGATTTTGAGCATAGCGCTGGCCAATGACAACCCAACTGTAGTTTCCATACTTAGGGACCACAACTCTGAACTCTTTTTGCCATCTGTGACCCTGATGCTAGGTGTAGTGGGGTCCAGGGTGGTTGGCTTAGCAACTGGGAAGACATAAGAAATATGCAAATTCTTCACTAAAGGGCTGGAGGTATCTGGGTGAAGCTATCACATCTTGTTCCCTAGTTTGGGGAATGTGCGGGGTGGGGAGCAAGTCTCTGAAGCTCTCCCACTGGGAGGGGAGTAACAAGGGCAGATGCTGGAAGCTCTGAATCCTCATCACTCTGTTTAAATCCTGACCCTACCACTGATCAGTGCCGTGCTCTCAGAACCTCATTTGATCACCCACCCATAGGTGAACTAAATCACAGGATTAAACAAAATGTTTTTTATTGTGGTAAAAGACACATAACATGAAGGTTACAATTTTAATCATATTTAACTCTACAGTTCAGTGGCATTAAGTACATTCACACCGTTGTACAACTCTCACCACCATCCATCTCCCGAATTTTTCACCTTTCTAAACTGAGACTCTGTCCCATTTAAATACTAACTCCCCATCACCTTTCCCCCAGCCTGGCATCCACCAATCTGCTTTCTGACTCTGTGAATATGACTGTTCTAAGTACCTCCTATAAGTTGAATCAAACAGTATGTGTCTGCACCTAATGTATATTGGAATGCGTTTCTAAGGTTAACTTATTAAGTCCTACAAACAGATTGCACCTCTTTTAATAGACCATTAAAAGATTACTTAATACCCAGCCAAAAGGAAAAAAACCCAAATTCCAATAAAGTCTTCGGGTTAGTGTGGACCAAATTCACTGTCCACTCTTATTAGAAATTAATAATAAAAGTGAAAATACCATCCCTCAACTAAGATTTTATAATTTAAAAATTACTTAATCAAAGAAAAATTACTTAATTATACTAACATGTCAGATAAAATAAAAGTGATAGGAACGCATATTAAAAATCCTACAAAACTAAAGCTACATTCAAAGTTGAATTCACAGTATTAAAAACTTTCATTATTTTAGGGCTTCCCTGGTGGTGCAGTGGTTGAGAGTCTGCCTGCCGATGCAGGGGACACGGGTTCGTGCCCCGGCCCGGGAGGATCCCACATGCCGCGGAGCGGCTGGGCCCGTGAGCCCTGGCCGCTGAGCCTGTGCATCCGGAGCCCGTGCTCCGCAACGGGAGAGGCCACATCAGTGAGAGGCCCGCGTACCACAAAAAAACAAACAAACAAACAAAAGAACTACCTTTCATAGAGATTTCAAGCTCAGAAGGTTTAATGGATAAATTCTTCTGAAAATTTAAGGAGTAGATAATTCCCAGACAGAAAGTTCCAGAACATAGAAATATGGAAAATAAGGCAATTCAAATTCATTTCGTTAAAAAGTTACATAAACCTTATGCTAGGGACTTCCCTGGTGGCATAGTGGTTAAGAATCCGCCTGCCAATGCAGGGGACACAGGTTCGAGCCCTGGTCCAGGAAGAACCCACATGTCACGGAGCAACTAAGCCCGTGCGCCACAACTACTGAGCCCACACACCGCAACTACTGAAGCCTGTGCGCTTTCAGCCCGCGCTCCACAACAAGAGAAGCCACCGCAATGAGAAGCCCGCTCACCGCGACTAGAGAAAGCCTGCGTGCAGCAACGAAGGCCCAACACAGCCAAAAACCGAAAAAACCTTATGCTAATCTCCAATCATAATCTGGATTGCTTCCATACCCACCTTCAAGGATGTTAGGGGTTGCCATTCCTGACCCTTTTTCCAGTGTAAATCATGTTGCTTCTGGGTGTCCCCGCTGGTGGCTTAGTGTTTAACCACTCTGATCTCCTGAGCCAGTTACATTCATCTATCTGTTTCCAGCGTCCCAAAGTTTGGTTTTGTCCTCCTAGCTCACAATTTTTTTGTCCTTGTTGGTTTTTGTCTTAAAAATTCCCTTTGCTGTCATTTTAGTAGATTTTGGGAGGGAGTGGAGGTAAACATGTGCATATAACTCTCTATCTTGGCCAGAATTTATGCTTTACTTTTACAATGAAAAGTATAAAAAGTAAACATTCAAAAGATAATGTTGTACATTAATAATAAAAATAAAGAATGGAGAGGAAATTAGGGAATTAGAAAAGGAAGAAGAGGGATCTAAGGAGACCAAAAATCTGTCAGAAAAGGTCATTTAAGGCAGCGGTCCCCAACCTTTTTGGCACCAGGGACCGATTTTGTGGAAGACAATTTTTCCTCGGAAGCGGAAAGGGATGGTTCAGTCGGTAATGCTAGCGATGGGGAGCGATGGGGAGAGGCAGATGAAGTTCGCTCGCTCAACCGCCGCTCACCTCCTGCCGTGCGGCCCGATTCCTAACAGGCTGCGGACCCCTGATTTAAGGGAATATGGAGGAGGTGCAGGAAATATTAATCCAAGCCTGTCTTGCTTAATTCGGATTGTGAGTCACTATCTGTTTGCTCTTTTTTTTTTTTTTTTTTTTG
>NC_041227.1:75180382-75186319 GCF_002837175.3 Physeter macrocephalus | reverse complement strand
GCTCACGGGCCCAGCCGCTCCGCGGCACGTGGGATCTTCCCGGTCCGGGGCACGAACCCGTGTCCCCTGCATCGGCAGGCGGATTCTCAACCACTGCGCCACCAGGGAAGCCCTATCTGTTTGCTCTTAAACGAGCATAGTGGTCAAGAAGGGGCAGTGGTTTTCCAAGAGGGCAGACAGGGAGAGTGTCTTTCCGGCCAAGAGCAGTAATCCATCATGGACACTGTTTAGAACTGCCAGCACAAGTGATTATAAAGAGAAAACTGTCTTAGTCAATTATTAGTTTTCTAAAAAATTACAGACAACAACACCTGTATTGCCATTGCCTGTCAGAGAGAACTCCCTCCCCCCTGCTCTGGAGTCAGATACACTGAGGTGCAGGTTCCGACGCCCCACTGAGTGACAGACGGAGATCTGTTAATGCAGCGTGTCCGTTGTTAGGTTAAAAAGAGGTCACGACACCAAGATGATGAGGTCAGTAGGTGAGGCCGAGCAGCTCATGGTTAAGAAGGGAGGCTCTGGGGTTAAACTGGGGTCAAACCCCACCTGCACCGGGAGTGACTTCGGGCAGGTGTTTGCTGTGCGAGCCTCGGTCTCCCTTCCTGTGACAGGAGGATGGCAGCAGGGCCGACTGTTACCGGGGTCGTGGGGAAGGTTAGCTGGGGTTTAGCTGGGGTGATGCTGCCAAGGTGTCCAGCCGGGACGCAGGGCACAGCCAGCGGGAGCCGCCGTTACCGCTGCTGCTGCCTCGTCATGACCAGGACAGAGGAGCAAGATGAGGGTGGACGACGGGGACAGTGTGACCAGAGCCACGCAGGGAGAGGTGGGGGGGAGGCAAGGAGGTAAAGGGGATGGAAGCGGGGGAAGAGGAGGTGCGAAACAGGTGATGGGGACACGGGACGCCTCGGGCCACCACGGGTGGCCACCACACACCTACTGTGTGTGGGGGCTGAGCTCATGGCCGTGGGGAGACAGACATGGGGTAGCTGAGCCTCCACACGTGGACACATGACAGAGGGGAGGCAGCCACGTCCCAAAGACGTCAAGTCACCTGGAGGACGGGGTGAGGGCAGGGGAGGGTGCAGCCCCAGCTTGGAGCAAGAAAGGAGAATAGCTGGGAGCCCAGAGGGTGGAGGCCTGAGGATGAGGGAGGGGCTGGATCCGGAGGGCAGAGAGGAGGATGGGCCAGGGAGGCCGCCCAGGGCTGGGGAAGATGAAGGTGAGAAGGGGTTGCTAGCGGCCTGGGAGGAGTGGAGGGGGGAGGGGCAGGAGTTTGAGAGAAGAGAGGAAGAGGGGGCCTGGGCCAGGCCTGGGAGACAAGACCCCAGTGGCCTCCAGGAGCCTCAGGCAGGACAGCTGGACTCACTGGGGATGACGGTGAGTGTGGTTCCCTCGATGGACTGCCACATCTGCTTGCCTATTCTCTGTGTGTCCACCTCCACCCGGCAGAAGTACGTAGACTCATCCTCCTCCCGCAGTTTCGAGATCTGGAGGGAGCCGTGCTCCCTGCCCTTTGTCCAGTTCAGGAGGAGCCGGTCCTTGAAATCCTTATGGATGAACAGCGGGGTCGTCTTGTAGATGTACTCCCCATGGAAGTGTTTCCATCTCCAGGATATTCTCACGTTGGGAACCTTGGCTGATTCCCAGGAGTAATAGAAGGAGAAGGGGATGTGGACGGAGCCACCCTTGGGGGCTGAGAGTTTCTTCGGTTGGTTCATCCCAAAGTCAGTGTTTGGATTGGGTTCTGCCCAGTGACCTAGAGGAGGGAGGGAGAGGGAGAGACTTTGAAGGTGACCCCAGACCGTCAGCCACCCTCACCTACAGGGGGATGTGTGACAGGTGATAGGACTGGCCCTCTGGCCTGGGTGAGCCCCTCTCCAGGCTTGGGGCGGGGAGGAGGGTGCAGTGTTGGGGGGGACCCCGCAAAGAGCTGTGGGACCAGCTCTTTGTTGGGGGTGGGAGGCCTGGCCGGCTACCCCAGGGGACACTTCTACAGACACCCAGTCATAGCCCCTCCCCGGGGGGGTGGTCCCTGCGGCCCTGGGCAGAACAGGACCGTCCCGGCCTCTCACCCGCCTGCAGAGATGCCAGGGGCAGCAGCAGGGGCAGCAGCAGGGCCAGACCCATGGCCTTGCCCTCCTCCCGGGATGAGAAGACAAGCAGAGCCTTCAAGGCCAGAGGGGAGGCCTGTGGAGGGCCGCCTGCGGGGAATCTCAGCACCAGGAGAGCGAGGACCAGGCTCCTTCAGAGGACTGAGGAGGGTAGGGGCCTTCCCCAAACCCGCCCACCCCTGCCATGACCGGCACTTCCTTTATCAATCTGACTTCTTTTCCTGTATTGCAAAAGGGCCTCTCTGTGGTCAGTGCAAAGGGAACCATGATCTAGGGCTCCCTGCCCCCCTCTGCACACTGAGGGGCTGGTCCTGACCTGGGCCAGCTGGGGCCTCTCCTCTCTCCCTCAGCTCCCTGCCTTTGCCACCGCCTTGGCATCTCCTTAGGAGTCAGTCTCTGTGTCTCTGTGTGTCTCTCTCTCCTTTTCTCTGCTTCTCTGAGTGTCTCTCTCCTCCCAGGGAAAGGGGCGACAGCAGGACCAGTTCAGGCTCCTTCAGGGAGAGGCCCACGGCCCTGAGTCCCTGCCCAGCTACAGCCCCTTAGAGAGGAGGAGGAGGAGGGAGCTGCTGGTGGTCAAGCCTCAGCCCCCAGCCCGGGCACCGGGGCACGCAGCATGCTAGTGGTCTCTCTCTCTCCAGGTAGGTGACACTGCAGTGCCCCCTTCAGTCCCCAGGCAGAACCAAGGCCCACCAGGCCCCTCCTGCGCTGCTCTGCTCCCTGTGTGCAGTCTCACACCCTCCCTGAGGTGAGGAGGGGAGGGTGGGCGCAGGTTCCCACCTACCCCGAGGGTGGGCCTTCTGGAGGCCACGCCTCCACCCGGAGAGGCAGGACTGGGTCTGCAGGGCCCTCTGTCCTCACACTCTGCAAGGAGGACACTGGGGCTCAGACACGCCCTGCCCCACGTCCAGGACTCTGAGGTGGCGGGTCCAGGACTTGAGCTCCAGTCTTGCTGAGCCCACAGAGCCCTCTGCTCCTTCTAGATGCTTCCTCCTGGCTGGACCACAGAATCTCTGGGCCTCACCGTCTGAGTGCAGAGCTCTGGGGGGTGAGCCCGGAGGCTGTACTTAATAACGCTTCTCAGGGGGTTCCATCTGCAGCCGTGCGACCCTGCCTCATCCAGAGCCTTCCCTGGACAGAGGGGATGAAGGTCAGATGGGCCAGGGAGGCCGCCCAGGGCTGGGGAAGATGAAGGTGAGAAGGGGTTGCTAGCGGCCTGGGAGGAGTGGAGGGGGGAGGGGCAGGAGTTTGAGAGAAGAGAGGAAGAGGGGGCCTGGGCCAGGCCTGGGAGACAAGACCCCAGTGGCCTCCAGGAGCCTCAGGCAGGACAGCTGGACTCACTGGGGATGACGGTGAGTGTGGTTCCCTCGATGGACTGCCACATCTGCTTGCCTATTCTCTGTGTGTCCACCTGCACCTGGCAGAAGTACGTAGACTCATCCTCCTTCCGCAGTTTCGAGATCTGGAGGGAGCCGTGCTCCCTGCCCTTTGTCCAGTTCAGGAGGAGCCGGTCCTTGAAATCCTTATGGATGAACAGCGGAGTCGTCTTGTAGATCAACTCCCCATGGAAGTGTTTCCATCTCCAGGATATTCTCACGTTGGGAACCTTGGCTGATTCCCAGGAGTAATAGAAGGAGAAGGGGATGTGGACGGAGCCACCCTTGGGGGCTGAGAGTTTCTTCGGTTGGTTCATCCCAAAGTCAGTGTTTGGATTGGGTTCTGCCCAGTGACCTAGAGGAGGGAGGGAGAGGGAGAGACTTTGAAGGTGACCCCAGACCGTCAGCCACCCTCACCTACAGGGGGATGTGTGACAGGTGATAGGACTGGCCCTCTGGCCTGGGTGAGCCCCTCTCCAGGCTTGGGGCGGGGAGGAGGGTGCGGTGTTGGGGGGGGACCCCGCAAAGAGCTGTGGGACCAGCTCTTTGTTGGGGGTGGGAGGCCTGGTCGGCTACCCCAGGGGACACTTCTACAGACACCCAGTCATAGCCCCTCCCCGGGGGGGTGGTCCCTGCGGCCCTGGGCAGAACAGGACCGTCCCGGCCTCTCACCCGCCTGCAGAGATGCCAGGGGCAGCAGCAGGGGCAGCAGCAGGGCCAGACCCATGGCCTTGCCCTCCTCCCGGGATGAGAAGACAAGCAGAGCCTTCAAGGCCAGAGGGGAGGCCTGTGGAGGGCCGCCTGCGGGGAATCTCAGCACCAGGAGAGCGAGGACCAGGCTCCTTCAGAGGACTGAGGAGGGTAGGGGCCTTCCCCAAACCCGCCCACCCCTGCCATGACCGGCACTTCCTTTATCAATCTGACTTCTTTTCCTGTATTGCAAAAGGGCCTCTCTGTGGTCAGTGCAAAGGGAACCATGATCTAGGGCTCCCTGCCCCCCTCTGCACACTGAGGGGCTGGTCCTGACCTGGGCCAGCTGGGGCCTCTCCTCTCTCCCTCAGCTCCCTGCCTCTGCCACCGCCTTGGCCTCTCCTTAGGAGTCAGTCTCTGTGTCTCTGTGTGTCTCTCTCTCCTTTTCTCTGCTTCTCTGAGTGTCTCTCTCCTCCCAGGGAAAGGGGCGACAGCAGGACCAGTTCAGGCTCCTTCAGGGAGAGGCCCACGGCCCTGAGTCCCTGCCCAGCTACAGCCCCTTAGAGAGGAGGAGGAGGAGGGAGCTGCTGGTGGTCAAGCCTCAGCCCCCAGCCCGGGCACCGGGGCACGCAGCATGCTAGTGGTCTCTCTCTCTCCAGGTAGGCGACACTGCAGTGCCCCCTTCAGTCCCCCGGCAGAACCAAGGCCCACCAGGCCCCTCCTGCGCTGCTCTGCTCCCTGTGTGCAGTCTCACACCCCCCCTGAGGTGAGGAGGGGAGGGTGGGCGCAGGTTCCCACCTACCCCGAGGGTGGACCTTCTGGAGGCCACGCCCACCCGGAGAGGCAAGACTGGGTCTGCAGGGCCCTCTGTCCTCACACTCTGCAAGGAGGACACTGGGGCTCAGACACGCCCTGCCCCACGTCCAGGACTCTGAGGTGGCGGGTCCAGGACTTGAGCTCCAGTCTTGCTGAGCCCACAGAGCCCTCTGCTCCTTCTAGATGCTTCCTCCTGGCTGGACCACAGAATCTCTGGGCCTCACCGTCTGAGGTGAGTGCAGAGCTCTGGGGGGTGAACCCGGAGGCTGTACTTAATAACGCTTCTCAGGGGGTTCCATCTGCAGCTGTGCGACCCTGGCCCATCCAGAGCCTTCCCTGGACAGAGGGGATGAAGGTCAGAGCAGTCATGAGCCATCCTGGTGACAGTCCCTGGGATCCTCTCTGATGGAGACCCTGCCCGCCTGTGACTGGTGGTGGGCGGGGTGAGAGATTGGGGCCTGGGAACTTTGGTGGCCCCCCAGGGCTGGCTGGGGTGGAGGCTCTGCTCACCTGCTCTCCAGAATGACGTTGGCATTGGTACTGGGTAGAAAGAGGGCAGGGGAAGACATGATTTCATTAGGAAGTGGCATTAGTTCTCTGGAGGTGGAAAAAACCAGACCAGCTTCCTTTCTCCTTTTCTTAGTTTTCCCCCAATTCTAATAGTTTTTTTCCATAATTTTCCCATAGCCAGCCAAGCAGCCTCCACCCTCCCTTTGCATCTATTTTTCTTACCCCTCTTCCCAGGCCCGAGAAGAGTGTTTCTGCATTTTCATGGAACCCTCTTATCTGAGTCAGGCCTTGAACATCCATTTTCTCTTTTTCAGCTTTACAACATTCTGTGATGAATGTATTCCTATCTCCATTTTACCCAGGGGGAAAATGAAGCACAGAGTCTTAATATCATGGAGTCCTCTGGGCTGTGAAATATGCTTGGGCTGAATTGTTAA
>NC_041227.1:75168507-75180365 GCF_002837175.3 Physeter macrocephalus | reverse complement strand
ATGTGAGTGTGGGCCCTGAGGTGAGGCAGGACACAGGAGGCAAGAAAGAGCACAGGGAAGGGGGAGGGACGAAGGGCAAGGTCGTGGTCTCTGCTCTTTCCCATGGGCTGTCCGCGGGCCTCTGCTGACATCAGCACTCTGTTTACTTCCTCTTGTTTTCCAGGCAGGGAGGGGCCCAGAGAAGGCTTCTCCTGCCCTGGTTGGGTTCAGGTGTGCAGTGAGCCCTCCAGGAACTAGAGTCCAGCTGGGAAGGGAAGACTCTCAGCTTGCTTCACTATGTGAAGCAAGTAGAGGGAGACCCAGGCCCCACAAAGTTGAAACAGGCAGGGATGACATCTCCCACTTCCTGTGTGTCGGGTGCTTTGCACTCGTGTTGGCTATGTTTTCTTATTTGCTGTATTGACGCTCTGACATCTGGGGCCTCACTGACCAGGGAGAGACTGTCCCTCCCAGGGCTGCCAGTTCTTAGAAGAGCAATGGACGTGCCCAGGAGCTCGCCTGTCATATGCAAACCAAGCAGTCCAGAGCCCACACTCCCCACCACCTCCTCCATCTGGCTCTTATGCTCCAGGAGGCCCATGTTCTTCTGCTGTATTCCTCCCAGGGCCAGGTACCAGGCAACTAGGGCCCGCCCCTAATCCCCAGAGCCCGCAGACATTGTTCATAGCAGCTGATCCTGAACCTGCCTGGTCTCCCTTGCCTGTCTTTCTCACAGAACCTACAGCAAAGGCTCCTGCCCATGTTTCCCCCTCCCTCCCTCTGCCTCCTGACTGACCCTGGTGCCTCCCCTCATGGCCCTGCGTGGAGTGCTGGGCATCTTGTTTTTATGGTTTTGTGAATATAAACTGCTTCCTTCATAACAGCCAATTTTGTGTCTGTGTGTCTCTCCATACTTGAATAAAACAAATCCAGGCCATATATATATATCTTTGTTGCTTATCTATTTTATACCTAGTTTATATCACTTAATCCCTTAATTATGTTTTTTTATTTTTTAAGCAAAGTCTTTATTTTCAAGGAAAAAGTACATTTTCTGTTCTTGGCATAAATCTTAATTATTTCCAGTGGAACCAAAACCTCCTGAACCCCTTTCAGTGTCATCTAAAACTTGAACTTCCTCTATTTCTGGGTAAAATATCTGTTCACAAATGAGCTGGGCAATTTGATCACCCTTTTTGACTTCAAACTTTTCTTTGCCAAAATTAAACAGTACAACACCAACATTTCCTCCCCCCAGGGCTGGCTGGCTGGGGTGGAGGCTCTGCTCACCCGCTCTCCAGGATGACGTTGGCATTGGTTCACAGAATGGACCATGGGGGTGGGAGGACATGATGTGAACTTCCTTTTTCCTTTTCTCAGTTTTTTTCCCAATCCTAATAGTTTTTTCCCACAGTTCTCTCATGGCCAGCCAGGTAGTCCTGGCTTTCTCTATGTGCCTGCACTTATAGGCCGCAGAGGACAGATTCTGCACTTTCATGGAACCCTCATATCTGAGTCAAGCCCTAAACATGCGTTTTCTCATTTTCAGCTTTACAACATTCTGTGGTGATGTATCCTTATGTCCATTTTACCCAGGAAGAAACTGAGGCCCAGAGCCTTAATGTCATGGAGAGTCCCAAACTCTCCCATTCCTGTTGCGGGAACGGAGGATGAACTCCTGTTACCAATTCAGCCCAAGCATCTTTTACAGTCCACAGGGAAGTGACCTCACTTACTCTGGTTCCCTCCAGGTCTGGATTTGGACCGCACTCAGGTCTGTCTGCCTCGTGAGCTTGGCGCTTACCCAAGATTGCCCCTCCCCCACCAACCACCCCCTCAACCTCCCTCACTTCCCCTTCCTTCCACCGCCCATCCTGGGGGGGGTCATTCATTGTGCCTCATTCAGCTAGCCACTTCTCAGGGTCTGGGGAAACAAAGGCAGGAGGAATGTGAGTGTGGGCCCTGAGGTGAGGCAGGACACAGGAGGCAAGAAAGAGCACAGGGAAGGGGGAGGGACGAAGGGCAAGGTCGTGGTCTCTGCTCTTTCCCATGGGCTGTCCGCGGGCCTCTGCTGACATCAGCACTCTGTTTACTTCCTCTTGTTTTCCAGGCAGGGAGGGGCCCAGAGAAGGCTTCTCCTGCCCTGGTTGGGTTCAGGTGTGCAGTGAGCCCTCCAGGAACTAGAGTCCAGCTGGGAAGGGAAGACTCTCAGCTTGCTTCACTATGTGAAGCAAGTAGAGGGAGACCCAGGCCCCACAAAGTTGAAACAGGCAGGGATGACATCTCCCACTTCCTGTGTGTCGGGTGCTTTGCACTCGTGTTGGCTATGTTTTCTTATTTGCTGTATTGACGCTCTGACATCTGGGGCCTCACTGACCAGGGAGAGACTGTCCCTCCCAGGGCTGCCAGTTCTTAGAAGAGCAATGGACGTGCCCAGGAGCTCGCCTGTCATATGCAAACCAAGCAGTCCAGAGCCCACACTCCCCACCACCTCCTCCATCTGGCTCTTATGCTCCAGGAGGCCCATGTTCTTCTGCCGTATTCCTCCCAGGGCCAGGTACCAGGCAACTAGGGCCCGCCCCTAATCCCCAGAGCCCGCACGCAGGCTCAGCGGCCACGGCTCACGGTCCCAGCCGCTCCGCGGCACGTGGGATCCTCCCGGACCGGGGCGCGAACCCGGTTCCCCTGCATCGGCAGGCGGACGCGCAACCACTGCGCCACCAGGGAAGCCCAAAGTAATCAAATTTTACAAAAATTAGGAAAAAATATTTTCACCCCTAGTGGGATGTGGGGTTTTCGGCTTAGAAATAAAAGAGAAGAACTACAAATGAGAATATAATTAGATTTGGCTACAAAAGTAAACCGTTTGTAAAAAAAAAATTAATAAGCCAACCTCAAACTTATGAGTTATGTTTGCTACAGATATTCCTTTGGTGTGATGTTTTTGCATGGTGGTACTTCACTGGGATTAAAAACATTTCTTTTTATTACTTTCTTGTATCTTTTAAAAAGTAATGAGCATGACATCCAATTCATTGAATTAATTGAAAAAAAAATTAACTTATTAATGAAAAAACTCAGAGTAAATGTGACTGAAACACAGAAATGAGAAAAAGAAGGAAGAATTAGGAAAGGACGAAGAGGGATTTAAGGAGAGACGAAGTCCCTCAAAAAAGGCCATTTAAGGGAATATGGAGGAGGTGCAGGAAATATTAATCCAAGGCTGTCTTGCTTAATTCGGATTGTGAGTCACTATCTGTTTGCTCCGAAATGAGCATAGTAGTCAAGAAGGGGCAGTGGTTTTCCAAGAGGGCAGACAGGGAGAGTGTCTTTCCGGCCAAGAGCAGTAATCCATCATGGACACTGTTTAGAACTGCCAGCACAAGTGATTATAAAGAGAAAACTGTCTTAGTCAATTATTAGTTTTCTAAAAAATTACAGACAACAACACCTGTATTGCCATTGCCTGTCAGAGAGAACTCCCTCCCCCCTGCTCTGGAGTCAGATACACTGAGGTGCAGGTTCCGACGCCCCACTGAGTGACAGACGGAGATCTGTTAATGCAGCGTGTCCGTTGTTAGGTTAAAAAGAGGTCACGACACCAAGATGATGAGGTCAGTAGGTGAGGCCGAGCAGCTCATGGTTAAGAAGGGAGGCTCTGGGGTTAAACTGGGGTCAAACCCCACCTGCACCGGGAGTGACTTCGGGCAGGTGTTTGCTGTGCGAGCCTCGGTCTCCCTTCCTGTGACAGGAGGATGGCAGCAGGGCCGACTGTTACCGGGGTCGTGGGGAAGGTTAGCTGGGGTTTAGCTGGGGTGATGCTGCCAAGGTGTCCAGCCGGGACGCAGGGCACAGCCAGCGGGAGCCGCCGTTACCGCTGCTGCTGCCTCGTCATGACCAGGACAGAGGAGCAAGATGAGGGTGGACGACGGGGACAGTGTGACCAGAGCCACGCAGGGAGAGGTGGGGGGGAGGCAAGGAGGTAAAGGGGATGGAAGCGGGGGAAGAGGAGGTGCGAAACAGGTGATGGGGACACGGGACGCCTCGGGCCACCACGGGTGGCCACCACACACCTACTGTGTGTGGGGGCTGAGCTCATGGCCGTGGGGAGACAGACATGGGGTAGCTGAGCCTCCACACGTGGACACGTGACAGAGGGGAGGCAGCCACGTCCCAAAGACGTCAAGTCACCTGGAGGACGGGGTGAGGGCAGGGGAGGGTGCAGCCCCAGCTTGGAGCAAGAAAGGAGAATAGCTGGGAGCCCAGAGGGTGGAGGCCTGAGGATGAGGGAGGGGCTGGATCCGGAGGGCAGAGAGGAGGATGGGCCAGGGAGGCCGCCCAGGGCTGGGGAAGATGAAGGTGAGAAGGGGTTGCTAGCGGCCTGGGAGGAGTGGAGGGGGGAGGGGCAGGAGTTTGAGAGAAGAGAGGAAGAGGGGGCCTGGGCCAGGCCTGGGAGACAAGACCCCAGTGGCCTCCAGGAGCCTCAGGCAGGACAGCTGGACTCACTGGGGATGACGGTGAGTGTGGTTCCCTCGATGGACTGCCACATCTGCTTGCCTATTCTCTGTGTGTCCACCTCCACCCGGCAGAAGTACGTAGACTCATCCTCCTCCCGCAGTTTCGAGATCTGGAGGGAGCCGTGCTCCCTGCCCTTTGTCCAGTTCAGGAGGAGCCGGTCCTTGAAATCCTTATGGATGAACAGCGGGGTCGTCTTGTAGATGTACTCCCCATGGAAGTGTTTCCATCTCCAGGATATTCTCACGTTGGGAACCTTGGCTGATTCCCAGGAGTAATAGAAGGAGAAGGGGATGTGGACGGAGCCACCCTTGGGGGCTGAGAGTTTCTTCGGTTGGTTCATCCCAAAGTCAGTGTTTGGATTGGGTTCTGCCCAGTGACCTAGAGGAGGGAGGGAGAGGGAGAGACTTTGAAGGTGACCCCAGACCGTCAGCCACCCTCACCTACAGGGGGATGTGTGACAGGTGATAGGACTGGCCCTCTGGCCTGGGTGAGCCCCTCTCCAGGCTTGGGGCGGGGAGGAGGGTGCAGTGTTGGGGGGGACCCCGCAAAGAGCTGTGGGACCAGCTCTTTGTTGGGGGTGGGAGGCCTGGCCGGCTACCCCAGGGGACACTTCTACAGACACCCAGTCATAGCCCCTCCCCGGGGGGGTGGTCCCTGCGGCCCTGGGCAGAACAGGACCGTCCCGGCCTCTCACCCGCCTGCAGAGATGCCAGGGGCAGCAGCAGGGGCAGCAGCAGGGCCAGACCCATGGCCTTGCCCTCCTCCCGGGATGAGAAGACAAGCAGAGCCTTCAAGGCCAGAGGGGAGGCCTGTGGAGGGCCGCCTGCGGGGAATCTCAGCACCAGGAGAGCGAGGACCAGGCTCCTTCAGAGGACTGAGGAGGGTAGGGGCCTTCCCCAAACCCGCCCACCCCTGCCATGACCGGCACTTCCTTTATCAATCTGACTTCTTTTCCTGTATTGCAAAAGGGCCTCTCTGTGGTCAGTGCAAAGGGAACCATGATCTAGGGCTCCCTGCCCCCCTCTGCACACTGAGGGGCTGGTCCTGACCTGGGCCAGCTGGGGCCTCTCCTCTCTCCCTCAGCTCCCTGCCTTTGCCACCGCCTTGGCATCTCCTTAGGAGTCAGTCTCTGTGTCTCTGTGTGTCTCTCTCTCCTTTTCTCTGCTTCTCTGAGTGTCTCTCTCCTCCCAGGGAAAGGGGCGACAGCAGGACCAGTTCAGGCTCCTTCAGGGAGAGGCCCACGGCCCTGAGTCCCTGCCCAGCTACAGCCCCTTAGAGAGGAGGAGGAGGAGGGAGCTGCTGGTGGTCAAGCCTCAGCCCCCAGCCCGGGCACCGGGGCACGCAGCATGCTAGTGGTCTCTCTCTCTCCAGGTAGGCGACACTGCAGTGCCCCCTTCAGTCCCCCGGCAGAACCAAGGCCCACCAGGCCCCTCCTGCGCTGCTCTGCTCCCTGTGTGCAGTCTCACACCCTCCCTGAGGTGAGGAGGGGAGGGTGGGCGCAGGTTCCCACCTACCCCGAGGGTGGGCCTTCTGGAGGCCACGCCTCCACCCGGAGAGGCAGGACTGGGTCTGCAGGGCCCTCTGTCCTCACACTCTGCAAGGAGGACACTGGGGCTCAGACACGCCCTGCCCCACGTCCAGGACTCTGAGGTGGCGGGTCCAGGACTTGAGCTCCAGTCTTGCTGAGCCCACAGAGCCCTCTGCTCCTTCTAGATGCTTCCTCCTGGCTGGACCACAGAATCTCTGGGCCTCACCGTCTGAGGTGAGTGCAGAGCTCTGGGGGGTGAACCCGGAGGCTGTACTTAATAACGCTTCTCAGGGGGTTCCATCTGCAGCTGTGCGACCCTGGCCCATCCAGAGCCTTCCCTGGACAGAGGGGATGAAGGTCAGAGCAGTCATGAGCCATCCTGGTGACAGTCCCTGGGACCCTCTCTGATGGAGGCCCTGCCCGCCTGTGACTGGTGGTGGGCGGGGTGAGAGATTGGGGGCTGGGAACTTTGGTGGCCCCCCAGGGCTGGCTGGCTGGGGTGGAGGCTCTGCTCACCCGCTCTCCAGGATGACGTTGGCATTGGTTCACAGAATGGACCATGGGGGTGGGAGGACATGATGTGAACTTCCTTTTTCCTTTTCTCAGTTTTTTTCCCAATCCTAATAGTTTTTTCCCACAGTTCTCTCATGGCCAGCCAGGTAGTCCTGGCTTTCTCTATGTGCCTGCACTTATAGGCCGCAGAGGACAGATTCTGCACTTTCATGGAACCCTCATATCTGAGTCAAGCCCTAAACATGCGTTTTCTCATTTTCAGCTTTACAACATTCTGTGGTGATGTATCCTTATGTCCATTTTACCCAGGAAGAAACTGAGGCCCAGAGCCTTAATGTCATGGAGAGTCCCAAACTCTCCCATTCCTGTTGCGGGAACGGAGGATGAACTCCTGTTACCAATTCAGCCCAAGCATCTTTTACAGTCCACAGGGAAGTGACCTCACTTACTCTGGTTCCCTCCAGGTCTGGATTTGGACCGCACTCAGGTCTGTCTGCCTCGTGAGCTTGGCGCTTACCCAAGATTGCCCCTCCCCCACCAACCACCCCCTCAACCTCCCTCACTTCCCCTTCCTTCCACCGCCCATCCTGGGGGGGGGTCATTCATTGTGCCTCATTCAGCTAGCCACTTCTCAGGGTCTGGGGAAACAAAGGCAGGAGGAATGTGAGTGTGGGCCCTGAGGTGAGGCAGGACACAGGAGGCAAGAAAGAGCACAGGGAAGGGGGAGGGACGAAGGGCAAGGTCGTGGTCTCTGCTCTTTCCCATGGGCTGTCCGCGGGCCTCTGCTGACATCAGCACTCTGTTTACTTCCTCTTGTTTTCCAGGCAGGGAGGGGCCCAGAGAAGGCTTCTCCTGCCCTGGTTGGGTTCAGGTGTGCAGTGAGCCCTCCAGGAACTAGAGTCCAGCTGGGAAGGGAAGACTCTCAGCTTGCTTCACTATGTGAAGCAAGTAGAGGGAGACCCAGGCCCCACAAAGTTGAAACAGGCAGGGATGACATCTCCCACTTCCTGTGTGTCGGGTGCTTTGCACTCGTGTTGGCTATGTTTTCTTATTTGCTGTATTGACGCTCTGACATCTGGGGCCTCACTGACCAGGGAGAGACTGTCCCTCCCAGGGCTGCCAGTTCTTAGAAGAGCAATGGACGTGCCCAGGAGCTCGCCTGTCATATGCAAACCAAGCAGTCCAGAGCCCACACTCCCCACCACCTCCTCCATCTGGCTCTTATGCTCCAGGAGGCCCATGTTCTTCTGCCGTATTCCTCCCAGGGCCAGGTACCAGGCAACTAGGGCCCGCCCCTAATCCCCAGAGCCCGCAGACATTGTTCATAGCAGCTGATCCTGAACCTGCCTGGTCTCCCTTGCCTGTCTTTCTCACAGAACCTACAGCAAAGGCTCCTGCCCATGTTTCCCCCTCCCTCCCTCTGCCTCCTGACTGACCCTGGTGCCTCCCCTCATGGCCCTGCGTGGAGTGCTGGGCATCTTGTTTTTATGGTTTTGTGAATATAAACTGCTTCCTTTATAACAGTCATTTGCATGTGTGTCTTACCATACCTGATTAAAACAAATCCAGGTTATATTTTAAAATAGCTCTTAACTCTCCCAACAACCCCAGGAGGCAGGCAGGGTCTATTTTGATCCTCATTTTTATGCAGGAAGAAACTCAGGTCCCAAGGGAGATTATGAGATTTAACTGAGGTCACAGCACATGTAAATGTCCGCTGTGGCATTGGGTCTGAGCCCAGAGCCCGAGCTCCCTACCACTTCCCCACGCAGTGAGGAAGGTCAACAGCCCTCTCGCCCTGTTAACAAGCAACGCTTCCCTTTTCTGTGTTGTCTTCCTGCTACACAGAGAGAAGCTTGAGGACTGACTGGGACACTGGCTCAGGGGGCTTTGGGTCCTTGTCAGGTGGCACAGTGAGTGGGGCAGTCAGTGCTGACTGAATGTTTATGGAAGAAGGAGAGATCTTTAAAGGATGGGTATCTGTGTGATGATCCATGTAGCTTTCCAGGCCGTGTGCAGGGTCCTCTGTGTTACCTCATCCTGTCCTCACTGGGACCCTCCAAGGGAGGTACTGTTACTACCCCCACTTTACAGATGAGAAACCCGAGGCTCAGGGAAGGGAAGTCATCCGTCCCACAGTCAACTCCAGAGGCTGCATCTGTAGTTCCTGCTTCTGTCATAGTCACAAGTTTCATCTTTGTGGTACCGAGACTTCCTCTCATGTCAGCCTCCTTTTCATGCCACCAGCATGCATTTCAGCTCCTGGTCAATCTGACAAATGCTGATTGGGCTTCTAGGAGATGAGCGTAGAGGGCTGAGAACTGGGGATCAAAGCTGACCCCCGACCTTGCTGAGCTCCCAGGCTGGGAGAAGTGAAGGATACTCAGAAGAATGGGACCAGGAGATCATTGTCTGCACTTCCCCTCAGCGCAGTGTGCTGGTTAGTGTTCACCAAACCATCTCCAGGAAAGGAGTCCTGATTTGTAGGCTTTTCCAATTTCCATGTGTCAAGTTAACTATTGTATGGACTGACTGTTTGTGTGCCCCCCTCACCCCAAATCCGTATGTTGAAGCCCTAAACCCCAGTGTGGCTGTATTTGGAGAGGTACCCCTAAGGAAATGCTTAAGGTTGAATGAGGTCATGAGGAGGGGGCCCTGGCCCAATAGGAGTAATGTCCTCATGAGAAGTGACCCCAGAGTGCCCCCTCTGCCTCCTCCATGAGTCTGCACTCAGAGGCCATTGTGAACACAGGGCAAGAAGGCGGCCGCCTACAAGCCAAGGGGAAGAGGCCTCAGAGTGAAACCTACCTTGTCAGCACCTGGATCTTGGGCTTCCCACCCTCCAGAACTGAGAAATAAATTTCTGTTTTTTAGCCACCCTGTCTGTGCTATTTTGCTCTGACAGCCTGAGCAGATAATATGACTACCAATGTGAAATCACTGAATGTGAGTCAGGAGGAAATGTACAGCATGTGTTATTGTACAGCCTTCCCACCGTGAGGATACAATAGCACAGTAACCTCGAGAGCATACGTAGTAGTGAAATATGGTTTCTGTACACACACACACACACACACACACACACACGCACACACACACACACACCACATCTTCTTTATCTGTTCATCTGTTGATAGACACTTGGGTTGCTTCCATGTCTTGGCTATTATGAATATTGCTGCTATGAACATTGGGGTGCATGTATCTTTTCAAGTTAGTGTTTTCATTTTCATGGATATGTACCCATGAGTGGAATTGATGGATCGCATGGTAGTTATTTTTAGTTTTTTGAGGAACCCCCATACTGTTTTCCATAGTGGCTGCACCAATTTACCAAATCCAGGTTATGTTTTAAAGTAGCTCTTAACTCTCCCAACAACCCCAGGAGGCAGGCAGGGTCTATTTTGATCCTCATTTTTATGCAGGAAGAAACTCAGGTCCCAAGGGAGATTATGAGATTTAACTGAGGTCACAGCACATGTAAATGTCCGCTGCGGCGTTGGGTCTGAGCCCAGAGCCCGAGCTCCCTACCACTTCCCCACGCAGTGAGGAAGGTCAACAGCCCTCTCGCCCTGTTAACAAGCAACGCTTCCCTTTTCTGTGTTGTCTTCCTGCTACACAGAGAGAAGCTTGAGGACTGACTGGGACACTGGCTCAGGGGGCTTTGGGTCCTTGTCAGGTGGCACAGTGAGTGGGGCAGTCAGTGCTGACTGAATGTTTATGGAAGAAGGAGAGATCTTTAAAGGATGGGTATCTGTGTGATGATCCATGTAGCTTTCCAGGCCGTGTGCAGGGTCCTCTGTGTTACCTCATCCTGTCCTCACTGGGACCCTCCAAGGGAGGTACTGTTACTACCCCCACTTTACAGATGAGAAACCCGAGGCTCAGGGAAGGGAAGTCATCCGTCCCACAGTCAACTCCAGAGGCTGCGTCTGTAGTTCCTGCTTCTGTCATAGTCACAAGTTTCATCTTTGTGGGACCGAGACTTCCTCTCATGTCAGCCTCCTTTTCATGCCACCAGCATGCATTTCAGCTCCTGGTCAATCTGACAAATGCTGATTGGGCTTCTAGGAGATGAGCGTAGAGGGCTGAGAACTGGGGATCAAAGCTGACCCCCGACCTTGCTGAGCTCCCAGGCTGGGAGAAGTGAAGGATACTCAGAAGAATGGGACCAGGAGATCATTGTCTGCACTTCCCCTCAGCGCAGTGTGCTGGTTAGTGTTCACCAAACCATCTCCAGGAAAGGAGTCCTGATTTGTAGGCTTTTCCAATTTCCATGTGTCAAGTTAACTATTGTATGGACTGACTGTTTGTGTGCCCCCCTCACCCCAAATCCGTATGTTGAAGCCCTAACCCCCAGTGTGGCTGTATTTGGAGATGCGCCCCCTAAGGAAATGCTTGAGGTTGAATGAGGTCATGAGGAGGGGGCCCTGGCCCAATAGGAGTAATGTCCTCATGAGAAGTGACCCCAGAGTGCCCCCTCTGCCTCCTCCGCGAGTCTGCACTCAGAGGCCATTGTGAACACAGGGCAAGAAGGCGGCCGCCTACAAGCCAAGGGGAAGGGGCCTCAGAGTGAAACCTACCTTGTCAGCACCTGGATCTTGGGCTTCCCACCCTCCAGAACTGAGAAATAAATTTCTGTTTTTTAGCCAGCTGGGCAATTTGATCACCCTTTTTGACTTCAAACTTTTCTTTGCCAAAATTAAACAGTACAACACCAACATTTCCTCTATAATCTTCATCTATGACACCAGCTCCTACATCTATGAAGGGTTTTGCAGCCAAGCCAGACCGTGGAGCTACTGTCCCATAGCACCCAGAAGGAAGAGCTATCTGAGTGTCTGTTTTCACAGGGCCTTTCTCCATAGGTGGTACTGTGTAATCATAGGCACTGTACAGGTCATAGCCCGCGGCACGCTCGGACCCCTTGGTCGGAGTGGTGGCGTGCTCTGAAAGCTGGGCAAAGCGGAGCCGCGTGCCGCCCTCCTCCACAGGCTGGGCCCATTTGCTGGGGGAGATGACTTGTGTCTCTTGAGAGCAGGGCATGGCAGGGCAGAATGTCTTAATTATGTTTTATCATATACATTTGTTTGTGTCTTTTTTAAGATTCCACATATAAATGATAACACAGAGTATTTTTCTCTGTCTGAAATTTCATTGAGCGTAATACTCTCTAGGTCTATCCACACTGTTGCAAACAGCATAATTTCATTCTTTATATGGCTGAGTAATATTCCATTATACACACACACACACACACACACACACACACACACACACAAAAAGGGGAAAATAGTAATATATCTTGCTCCCAAAGTCC
>NC_041227.1:75153299-75167969 GCF_002837175.3 Physeter macrocephalus | reverse complement strand
ACAGAGAGAAGCTTGAGGACTGACTGGGACACTGGCTCAGGGGGCTTTGGGTCCTTGTCAGGTGGCACAGTGAGTGGGGAAGTCAGTGCTGACTGAATGTTTATGGAAGAAGGAGAGATCTTTAAAGGATGGGTATCTGTGTGATGATCCATGTAGCTTTCCAGGCCGTGTGCAGGGTCCTCTGTGTTACCTCATCCTGTCCTCACTGGGACCCTCCAAGGGAGGTACTGTTACTACCCCCACTTTACAGATGAGAAACCCGAGGCTCAGGGAAGGGAAGTCATCCGTCCCACAGTCAACTCCAGAGGCTGCGTCTGTAGTTCCTGCTTCTGTCATAGTCACAAGTTTCATCTTTGTGGGACCGAGACTTCCTCTCATGTCAGCCTCCTTTTCATGCCACCAGCATGCATTTCAGCTCCTGGTCAATCTGACAAATGCTGATTGGGCTTCTAGGAGATGAGCGTAGAGGGCTGAGAACTGGGGATCAAAGCTGACCCCCGACCTTGCTGAGCTCCCAGGCTGGGAGAAGTGAAGGATACTCAGAAGAATGGGACCAGGAGATCATTGTCTGCACTTCCCCTCAGCGCAGTGTGCTGGTTAGTGTTCACCAAACCATCTCCAGGAAAGGAGTCCTGATTTGTAGGCTTTTCCAATTTCCATGTGTCAAGTTAACTATTGTATGGACTGACTGTTTGTGTGCCCCCCTCACCCCAAATCCGTATGTTGAAGCCCTAACCCCCAGTGTGGCTGTATTTGGAGATGCGCCCCCTAAGGAAATGCTTGAGGTTGAATGAGGTCATGAGGAGGGGGCCCTGGCCCAATAGGAGTAATGTCCTCATGAGAAGTGACCCCAGAGTGCCCCCTCTGCCTCCTCCATGAGTCTGCACTCAGAGGCCATTGTGAACACAGGGCAAGAAGGCGGCCGCCTACAAGCCAAGGGGAAGAGGCCTCAGAGTGAAACCTACCTTGTCAGCACCTGGATCTTGGGCCTCCCACCCTCCAGAACTGAGAAATAAATTTCTGTTTTTTAGCCACCCTGTCTGTGCTATTTTGCTCTGACAGCCTGAGCAGATAATATGACTACCAATGTGAAATCACTGAATGTGAGTCAGGAGGAAATGTACAGCATGTGTTATTGTACAGCCTTCCCACCGTGAGGATACAATAGCACAGTAACCTCGAGAGCATACGTAGTAGTGAAATATGGTTTCTGTGGTCAGAGGGAAGGATTTTTTCTCTCTCCTAGTTTCTCTGTCAGGGTGGGCACGGCTGCTGCTACTGCTTCTGGGTTGCCACTACTGCCGTGAGAGTGCATCTTTGGGACAGGCTCTGGCCTCAGGTCAGGGTTGAGTGGGATTACAAATAAAACCAGGATTCTCCTCCTACTCTCTCTGTCCTAAGTCTCTGATCAGAAAAAGAGGGTTTTTGTTGGAGCTTTTTCTTCCTGTGCCTGCTACGCAGTTCTGGGATTCAGGATGCTCTGAGTCTGAGCTGAGAGATATGGGAGGAAACCAAACCAAACCAAACCATAAACTCTCTGCCACACCCTTCCATGAGTTTTGATTTCTCTCTCCAATCTGTCCGCTATTCCTTACTTTTGAGGGTCTTCCAATTGTGGCTTCATGTATTCGTCCAGGGTTTTAGTTGCAATCAGTGGGGGATAGATAGTGTGGAGTGTGTTTACTCATCTTAACCAGACCTGGGACTCCTACCTTGATATTTTCAATCCCACAAATTAGGCATCATTGTTACTGTTTTATAAGCTCAGTATTACTTTTGATTTATCTGCATGCTTGCTTCTTTCTTCTCACCATTCCCTTTTGCACCTCAGACCTTACTTCTTTCTGTTACTTTTATTTTATTTTGTCTGGAAATGTCTTTATTTTGCTAGAGTTCTTGAAAATAATTTATCTGGCTACATGATTCTAGGTTGACATAGTTTTGTTCTCAACACTTCAAAGATAACATTGCACTATCTTTTGGGTTCCAGTGAGAAGTTAGCTGTATATATTTTTTAAAAGATTTATTACTTTATTTATTTATTTTATTTATTTTTGGCTGCATTGGGTCTTAGTTGCGGAACGCGGGATCTTTCGTTGCAGCGCGTGGGCTCTTTGTTGCCGCACACGGGCTACTCTCTAGTTGTGGCGTGCGGGTTTTCTCTCTCTAGTTGTGGCGCACAGGCTCCAGGGCACGTGGGCTCTGTAGTTTGCAGCATGCAGGCTCTCTAGTTGAGGCGCGGGAGCTCAGTAGTTGTGGTGCAGGGGCTTAGTTGCCCTGTGGCATGTAGGATCTTAGTTCCCCGCCCAGGGATCAAACCCATGACCCCTGCATTGGAAGGCAGATTCTTTACCAGTGGACCATTGGATTCTTTACCAGGGAAGTCCCTAGCTGTCTATTTGTGGCTCTTCTGTGGATACCTGTTTTTTTAAATTTTGCCTACTATTAACATCTCTTTATCTTTGGTATTTTACAGTTAGACTAGAATGTATCTGGTTGTGGACTTTTTAAATTTATTATGCTTGGAATTTATTGGGCTTCCTGAATCAATATTGGAAACTTCATTTTCTTATCAAATACTGCTTATTTCCCAGTTTCTGTAGTCTCTCTTTCTGAAGTTGTATTATTAGACACACTTTTTAACTCTGTCTTTTATATTTGACTTTTTTTTCCATCATATTTTCCCTCTCTGTACATCCATGCTGCATTCTGACAACATCTTTGGACCTATCTTAAGCCAACCCACAAATTTTATCTCCAGCTGTATTTAATTTGCTGTTTAACTTACCCATTTACTCTTTTATTTCAATTTTTATATTTTACATTTGTAGAGTTTCTATGTGTGTTTTTCCCCCCAAATCTACTTGGTCAGTTTTACATTCTCTTGTTTCATCATACTTCCAATATCTTCTTTTATTTCTTTACACATGTTGATTTATGAGCAGTGTCAGATACTTCTAATATCAGCAATCTTTGAAGGTGTAACTCTGCAGTTAATTGTTTCTGTAGTTCTTTTGCTCATGATCAGTTGTTTTGTTGTGTTTGATGGTTTTTTAAAAAATAAATTTATTTATTTATTTTTCGCTGTGTTGGGTCTTTGTTGCTTCATACGGGCTTTCTCTAGTTGTGGTGAGCGGGGGCTACTCTTCATTGTGGTGCATGGGCTTCTCATTGCAGTGGTTCCTCTTGTTGCAGAGCACGGCCTCTAGGCGCATGGGCTTCAGTAACTGTGGCACACGGGCTCAGTAGTTGTGGCTTGCGGGCTCTAGAGTGCAGCCTCAGTAGTGGTGGCGCACGGGCTTAGTTGCTCCGCAGCATGTGGGATCTTCCCAGACCAGGGCTCGAACCCGTGTCCCCCGCATTCCCAACCACTGCGCCACCAGGGAAGTCCTGTTTGATGGTTTTTTAATTGATATTTCATCTTACTTGGAACTTAATCTGTGGGAATTCTTTGAGGCCTAGGTGTAAGCGCCTTCCTCCAGAGGGGATCTGTGTTTACATCTGCTGGGTACAGGTATACTACCCATGAGGGTCACTTTAAATGACATTTTTGGCTTATATTTTTCAAGCCTCACAGGCATTGTAAATTTTGGCCTACACCCTCGAGAGTGTGAGTGAGGGTTAGGGATGCTCTGAGGGAAGATACTTTTCATGCTTTTCTCTAAGGCTATGGCTGAAGAATCAGTCTCCACTACCTCTCCCTTCATGGCAGTTCTTTTACTTCTGGCTCACTTTCTGAGGGTCAGTGATTTAGGGGTCCTGGCTTTATGCAAAGGTCTCGTCTGATCTCCATCCTGCTCTGGCCCGGGCTTTGTCTCTTGTCACCAGAGATCTGGAGGCTGGTTAAAGCCCAGGCTTTACCTTTGGGCCCCTGGGGACTGGATGATTGATGCAGGGTATCTTCCAGGATACATTCATTTGCAACTTGCCTCTTATTCTTGCGATATTGTGATTGATAAGAAATATATATATTTGGTGATTCGGATGACCAAAACATATTTCTCATATATATGTGGTTTTCCTCCACAGTTGCTGACTCACAGCTCCCAAAACGCTTGGAAATTCCTGAGCCATAAGAGCAATAGGAGCATCTTTTGTTATAATATTTGGTCTCTTATTCTCAGTTCTTGAAATTGCTTCAGAGCCATGAAGGTGAAATGAGTATATTGTTATTTATGACAACCTCCTTTCCACTGCCACTGGGTTAAGGAGGTGACTTTTTTTTTTATGATTTTTTTTAACATCTTTATTGGAGTATAATTGCTTTACAATGGTGTGTTAGTTTCTGCTTTACCACAAAGTGAATCAGTTATACGTATACATATGTTCCCATATCTCTTCCCTCTTGCGTCTCCCTCCCTCCCACCCTCCCTATCCCACCCCTCTAGGTGTTCACAAACCACCTAGCTGATCTCCCTGTGCCATGCGGCTGCTTCCCACTAGCTATCCACCCTACGTTTGGTAGTGTATATATAAGGAGGTGACTTCTTGAACGTTCTGTAGCTTGTTGCACCTGCTGTAGCAGGACAATTACCTCACCCTTTTCTTACCTCCAGTCACATTTCCCCAAGCTCCCCAAACCTCATCTTTATCCCATCAATATCCTGAGCCCCACCCCTTCCAGGAGGCAGATTTCCTGTTTCCTCGTTTGGCCGCCTTGTGAATAAACCTTTTCTCTGCAAACTTTGGTGTCCCATGGTTTGGCCTGCTGTGCATTGGGCGAATGAACCAGGTTCGGTAATGTATTTTTCTACTTTTAAATTGATTTGTCGTTCATTAGGTATTTTGAATTCTAATTCTCTGCTGATTATATATGTTACAAACATCATCTCTCTGTACGAGGCTAGTTATTTCACTTTATAGTGCTTTTGAACTATAGAAATTTAAATCTAATCTTTTCAGATTTATCTAACTCTGTGTGTCTTATTTAAGAAATCCTGTCCTACTCCTAAGGTCATAAACACAGCCTCCTGTATTTTCTGTTTAAGACTAAAAGTTTGCTTTTCATATTTGAGTTTTAAGTCATATCCAGTGGAATTGGTTTTTGTGTAAGGTGTGAATTTGGAATTTGATTTTTTCCAGATGGATGGCCAATTGTTCTGGCTATCCTTCCCCGTAAGATTGTAATGCCATCTCTCTAATATATAAAGGTTCCACGTGTGCAAGGATATATTTCCAGGCTCTCTTCTCATTCCTCTATTGGTGCCAAAGCCAGTGTCTTAATTTCAGTAACTTTCTAATTAGTATCAATATGTGAGACCTGGTATGCGAGATCCTCATCTAATTTTGGTTCTTCAAAATCTCATTTAGTCTAGGTGTTTTGCTCTTCCATTTGCATTTTACAATTTGCTTGCCAATTTCCATGATAAAACCTTGTTGGGATTTTTATTGGTTTGGTATGTCTTTATGGTCTAATTTGAGGAGAACTGACATATTTAATTTATGATATTGAGTCTATTCATGACCATGGTATAAAACAAAATAATTTCAATAGTTTTATATTTTTTCAAAAAGGTCTTACATTTCTTTTATTAGATTTATTCATGTTATTCCTAACAGCATATTGTTTGTTGTTTTAGATAACTGTATCTTTTTTATTAATTCAGGTCTATTGTGATATAATTTACATAAAGTAAAATTTATCCTTTTAAGGTATTGCAGCTCAATGAGTTTTAAAGGGTATAGGGCTGTGTAGCCACCATTACAGTCAAGACAAAGAATATTCCAGTACCCTGCGTTCCTTCATGCCACTTTGTAGTCAATACTGTCCTCCCATTTCCAACTTTTGGCAGTGACCACTCTGAATTCTGTCCCTATACTTTTGCCTTTTCCAGATTGTCATATAAATGGAATTGTACAGTATGTAGCCTTTTGAGTTTGGCTTCTTTCACTTAGCAAAGTACTTTTGAGATTTGTCCACATCTTTATGCTTATTGGTAGCTGATTCCTTTTTACTGCTGGGTAATATTCATTGTATAGAAGTACCATGACTTGTTGACCCACTCACTAGTTGATCAGCTGAGGGACAATTTTTCCCTCCGTTTTGGATAATTATGAATAAAGTTGCTATGAACATTAGTGTACAAATTTGTGTGAGAACATGTTTTCATTTCTCTGGGGTAAATACCTAGCAGTGGTATTATTGGGTCATATGGTACATATGTATTTACATGTATTAGAAATTGTCAAAATGTTTTTCAAAGTGGTCATACTATTTTACATCCCCATCAGTGAAGTGTTGAGAGTTTTAGTTGCTCTGCATCCTCACCAATTCTTGGTATTGTAGTGGTATCTCATTGTGGTTTTAATCTGCATTTTCCTAATGACTAATAATTTTGAACTTCATTTCATGTCATTATTTGTCATCTGTATCTCTTCTTTGATAAAATATCTGTTCAAATCTTTTGTCCAATTTTTTTAAAAATAAATTTTATTTATTTATTTATTTATTTATTTTTGGCTGCGTTGGGTCTTCGTTGCTGTGCACAGCCTTTCTCTAGTTGCAGTGAGCAGGGTCTAATCTTCACTGCGGAGCACTGGCTCTAAGTGCACGGGATTCAGTAGCTTTGTCTCAGGGGCTCAGTAGTTGTGGCTCGTGGGCTCAGTAGTTGTGGCACACGGGCTTAGTTGCTCCACAGCATGTGGGATCTTCCCGGAACAGGGCTCGAACCCGTGTCCCCTGAATTGGCAGGAGGATTCTTAACCACTGCGCTACCAGGGAAGCCCCTCCAATTTTTAAAAGTTGGAATTTTTGTTATTGAGTATCGAGAGACCTTAACATATTGTGGTTACAAGTTCTTTATCAGATGTGTGTTTGCAAGTATTTTCTCTAGTCTGTAGATGATCTTTTTTATTCGAGGATGTGAATACCAAATTTCTATGATGCTCAAATCTCTTATATAAAATGGCATAGGTATTTGCATATAACCTACACAATCCTCCTGTACTTATTTATTTATTTTTATAGAAATACAGATGATATACAATATTACATTGGTTTCAGATGTACCACCTAGTGTTTCTTTTGTTTTTTTTATTTTTTATTTATTTATTTATTTATTTATGGCTGTGTTGGGTCTTCGTTTCTGTGCGAGGGCTTCCTCTAGTTGTGGCAAGCGGGGGCCACTCTTCATCGCGGTGCGCGGGCCTCTCACTATCGCGGCCTCTCTTGTTGTGCAGTACAGGCTCCAGACGCGCAGGCCTAGCAATTGTGGCTCACGGGCCCAGTCGCTCCGCAGCATGTGGGATCCTCCCAGACCAGGGCTCGAACCCGTGTCCCCTGCATTGGCAGGCAGACTCTCAACCACTGCGCCACCAGGGAAGCCCCACCTAGTGTTTTGACATTTGCATACATTATGAAATGATCACCATGATAAGTCTATTAACCATCTGTCTTCATACAAAATTCTTACAATATTATTCAACATATTCCTTATGCTGTGTATTACATCCCCATGACTTATTTTATAGCTGTAGATTTGTACTTCTTAATCCCCTGTACCTGTTTTGTCCTTATCCCCAACCTTCTCCCCTCTGATAACCACCCATTTCTTCTCTGTTTCTGTGAGTCTGTTTTCATTTGTTTTGTTTGTTTTATTTTTTATATTCCACATATAAGTGAGTTCATATGGTGTTAGTTTCTCTCTGGCTTATTTCACTTAGCATAATATGCTCCACATGCACCCACGTTGCCACAAATGGCAAGATTTCATTTTTTTAAATGCCTGAGTAATATTCCATTGTTTATATATACCACATCTTCTTTATTCATCTACTGATGGGCACTTAGGTTGCTTCCATATCTTGGGTAAATAATGCTGCAGGAACATAGGGGTGCATATACCTTTTCATATTAGTGTTTTTGTTTTCTTCAGATAAATACCCAGAAGTGAAGTTGCTGTATCATATGGCAGTTCTATTTTGAATTTTTTGAGGAATCTCCATACTGGTTTCCATAGTGGCTGCCCCAATTTACATTCCCAACAGCAGTGCACGGTGGGTTTCCTTTTCTCTACATCCCCCAACACTTGTTATTTGTTGTCTTCTTGATGACAGCCATTCTGACAAGTGTGAGGCGGTAGTTCATTATGGTTTCAATTTGCATTTCCCTGATGGTTAGCGATGTTGAGCATCTTTTCATGTGTCTGTTGGCCTTCTCTACGTCTTCTTTGGAAAAATGTCTATCCAGGTCTTCTGCCCATTTTTTAACTGGGTTATTTGTTTTATGGATGTTGAGTTGTATGAGTTCTTTGTATATCTTGGATATTAACTATTTATCAGATATATTATTTGCAGATATGAGCAATTTCATTTGGGCAGGGCGGTCGCGGTGCCCAGGACCCAGCGCTTCATCTGCTCCCTGGGCTCTTCCCAGCCGTCCCTGGAGGAGCCTCCACGCGGGGTCTGGGGGTCAGTACAGGGCGGTTGTGCCAAAATGTCGGAAGCCGAGAGAGGCCGGACGGGCGGTGGGCTTCCCGGAGGGTTGGGAGTGGGCGCGGGGCTGTGGCGGGCGGGGAGCTTCAGGCCACGGGCACAGGCGGCGGGACCCCCGGGTGGGGAAGAGGGCTCCGGCGGGCTGGGGACAGGGGACTGTGTCAGGGTCCGGCCAGGGGGCGAGCCCGAGGGCGGGTGGGGCTGGACTGGGGTCGCCGAGGGGCAGAAGGACGGGCTGAGCGCGTTCTCGCGACCCGCTGCTGGCTTGCGGTGGCGTGGGGAGGGGATAGTCACGGGGGAGGGAGGGTCCTGAGGACGGTCTGGGGAGGGTTGAGCTCGGGTCCAGGCTGCTGTCCGGGCTGCTGGGCCAGCTGCAGTGGGCCAGCTGCAGTGGGCGGGGGCGGGGCTGAGGGACCCAGCACGAAGGGATTGGGGGTCTTGGACGTGGGTTGGGTCACAACTCTGTCCTCCTCCCGCGACCCCCACAGCGTCTCCCAGGATGCTCTTCTCTCCGGCGGGGCTGGCGTCCTCTGCAGAGGGACCTCCAGGGACCCCTTGGGGGCCGCCCGCCATTGGGCCCCTTCGCGGCGGGTGTCAGTGGCGCCACCTAGTGGCGACCCCACGGCCGGCTCCTGGCTCTGGGCTCCCGGTTCAAGGTTCTTTTGTACAACACTTTACTTCATTGTCACTGTTGTAATAACAATCTGAATCTTGTTCCTTTGTACACGACGTGCTCTTACTTGGGGAGTTCTTAGAATTTTCTTTGTCTTTGATGTGCTTATCTTTCATTATAATGCATCTACATGTTTCTCTTATTTCTTTGGTACACAATGGGCCTGTGCAATCAGGCCATTTCTCTTTTAAAATTAAATAATTAAGTAACTTTAGTAAATTCTGGGAGATTAGTTTCTATTTGTATCAGTCAGCGCAGGAGACAGATGACATTCTCAAATTGAGGGAATGGAGGAGAGTTTAATGAAGGAACCATTTCTAAAGGAATGGGGAGGATTATGGGATGCCGACAAGGGAGGTGGAGCATCTTGGGCTAGCAAGAGTGGAGTCCTCGTTGCTAATATGCTTGAAGGAGCAAAGAGAGGGAACAATTACCAGAAACCGGAATAAGTAGCCCTAGTTGTAGGGGGAAGGCCTTTGGTGGAGGAAAACAGCAGCCCAAGGTGATTCAGCAAGGAGGCGATCTCCTCCCCTTGATCAGCAGGTGTCTCCCATTGGCAGGTCCCAATAGGAGACCAGAGGGCAAAGGCACCTGGGTGACGTGGTCCAAAGGAATCAGCCTCCTGGGGCTGAGTAATATTCCATTGTATATACACACCACATCTTCTTTATCCATTCATCTGTCAATGGACATATATTTTATTTATTTATTTATTATTTTAAAAGGTGAAGAGGACACTTTTTTAAAAAAATTTATTTACTTTCTTGACTTTTTTTTTTTTTTTTTTTTTTGGCTGCGTCGGGTCTTCATTGCGGCCTGCGGGCTTCTCTCTAGTTGTGGCATGCAGGAGTTCTTTCTCTAGTTGTGGCTCGCCGGCTCCAGAGAGCATGGACTCTGTAGTTTGAAGCACATGGGCTCTCTTGTTGAGGCGCGCGAGCTCAATAGTTGTGGCGCCCTGGCTTAGTTGCCCCACGGCATGTGGGATCTTAGTTCCTCCACCAGGGATCAAACCCTTGTCCCCTGCACTGGAAGGTGGATTCTTTACCACTGGACCACCAGGGAAGTCCCCTGTTGATGGACATCTACATTGCTTCCATGTCTTGACTATTATAAATAGTGCTGCTATGAACATTGGGGTGCATGTATCTTTTCGAATTATAGTTTTCTCCTGATATATGCCCAGGTGTGGGATTGCTGATCATATGGTAACTCTATTTTTTGTTCTTTGAGGAACCTCCATACTGTTTTCCACAGTGGCTGCACCAATTTACATTCCCACCAACAGTGTAGGAGGGTTTCCTTTTTTCCACACCCTCTTCAGCATTTATTATTGTAGACTTTGTGATGATGGTCATTCTGATCGGTGTGAGGTGATACCTCATTGTAGTTTTGATTTGCATTTCTCTAATAATTAGTGACGTTGAGCATCTTTTCATGTGCTTCTTGGCCATCTGTATGTCTTCTTTGGAGAAATGTCTGTTTAGGTCTTCTGCCCATTTTTTGATTGGGTTGTTTGGTTTTTTTGTTATTGAGTTATATGAGCTGTTTGTATATTTTGGAAATTAAGCCCTTGTCAGTTGCATTGTTTACAAATATTTTCTTCCATTCTGTAAGTTGTCTTTTCATTCTGTTTATGGTTTCCTTTGCTGTGCAAAAAAGCAAAAGCTTCTAAGTTTGATTAGGTCTCATTTGTTTATTTTTGCTTTTATTTCTATTGCCTTGGGATACTGACCTAAGAAAACATTGCTACGATTTATATCAGAATGTTTTGCCTATGTTCTCTTCTAGGAGTTTTATGGCATCATGTAAGTTTATATGGTATCATTTAAGTCTTTAAGCCATTTTGAGTTTATTTTTGTGTATGGTGTGAGGGTGTATTCTAACTTCATTGATTTCCATGCGGCTGTACAGCTTCCCCAACACACACCACTTGCTGAAGAGACTGTCTTTTCTCCATTATGTATTCTTGCCTCCTTTGTTGAAGATTAATTGACTGCAGGTGTGTGGGTTTATTTCTGTGCTCTCTAGTCTGTTCCATTGATCCATATGTCTGTTTTGAATACTGTAGCTTTGCAGTGTTGTCTGAAGTCTGGGAGGGTATGTTTATTTTATTGAATCCTCTCTCCCGACTATACATGAGAGCAGAGACTGCTTGCTCTTGCTCTCTGTGGCATCCCCTGCACATTGCACAGAGCCTGGCACATAGTAGGTTCTCAGTCAGTATTTTTGAATAAATGAATAGAAGCCAGAGAAAGCCAGAAGAATGGAAGGCCACAGGACTCTATGTCTGAGCAGTTGAGAATTGGGAGCTTTGCTTTACAAGTTTCAAAAAAATATATGCATTTTTGCCTTTTGAGTTGAAAGGCAAAAACTGTGAATAAATTTTTTAAAGTGTCTTTCGTTCTTATAAAAGAAATCTGGAAGAACCTGAAGCTGACACAGGCATCATTTAAGACCCAAGATGTGAAGGTGTGGGTGTGACCGTGACAGGTTGTACCTTATTAAGGGAAAAGAACTCTCTCGCATAAGGATGGAGAGTGGGGTTCCGCATATATGTGAGACCATACAGTACTTGTCTTCCTCTGTCTGACTTATTTCACTTAGCATAATGCTGTCAGAGTCCATCCAGGTTGTTGCAAATAGCAAGATTTCCTTCTGTTTTATGGATTAATAATATTCCATTACGTATATACACCACATTTTCTCTATTCATCCATTGATGGGCACTTAGGTTGTTTCCATATCTTGGCTATTGTAAATAGTACTGTATGAACATGGAGGTGAGATCTTTTTGAGTTAGTGTTTTCCTTTCCTTCGGATAAATACCCAGGAGTAGAATTGCTGAATCATATCAGTAATCTCTTATTTGACTGAAGTTTGACTTTTGTTGTTCTTTTAGAAAGTCAGCTGTATTTCCTGGGTTATCACATATTTGAAATGTTGGTCTGTTGCCTTCGCAGCTGTGTAATACTTTAGCTGAGTGTAAAATTCTTTTTTTTTTTTTTTCAGGACACCTTTCTCTTTAATGAAATTGTTCAGATGTGCAAGGGATTACAGGCATTTGTGATCACAGTAAGTGTCCTGAGGTTGGAACCACACAACAGACCAGGAAAAAAAGATGCTATAGTCTGTGCCCATTCACGCTCTTCATCCTCCTTCAATATTAATAAAATGTAATGGAGAGTCCCTACCTTTTGTTGAACTCATAATTGAGTTTTAGCATTTTAATGATTATTCTTTATGATTTGTAGGGGCCACATGGCCCATAATGCACAATTAGAGGTAAGATGCCCTTTCCAAGGTCATTGGCTCTATACAACTTTTGTAAATATGACTGGTACATTACCCTTTTATTATTCAATTAGCTTCGGCAATCAGGAACTTAAGACATAATTGGATCACGTCAAGTACAGTTACACTACGCATGAATCCAAGAAAAGAATGTGATGAGTACACCACACGTTTAATTCAGGGTTCTCTAATTGTTTTATCCTAAAATACAGTTCCTCTCGTCTCACTGGAACCCACACACTAAATTAAGGACTTCTGGCTGCCAGAATTCATTTGTGTTCTTGGATTTTCACTTTGAAAACTTCCAAAGGAGACAAGGAAGCCTGCTGATAGCAGAGTAAGCCTCAGCTATGGAAGTCAAACTGGTGATAACTATGAAGAAAACCATAATCAGTTTTAATGAATACAAATAGCATAATGCCTGGACCAGGGGAGTCCAGGGAAATGTTCAGCATAGTTCATGGGTGGAATTCAACCATTTTTTTTTCACACACACGCACTGTATTTTATTTTTACAAGAGATAAATAGACTGACACCAAGCATTGTAAATGGATGACCACAACAAAAGCAACAATGATTGCAATTACCAAACATGAAACACACTCGTACTATGTCATAATATTGACATTCAGTCCAGTAATCCTCCACTGTAACAGCGCCTTTACTTTGCAGTGAAAATTGATTTGTGTATTTTTTGCCTCTGAGTCCTTGTGGGATTTTTTTTTTTTAATTCAAACAGAAAGTCACAAAAATCATCCTCATCCGTTCACTCGGTCCCATGTAATTAATTTTTTTATCTTGATCTTTTGTTAGCACTTTTATGAGTAACACTTTTATGAATTCATCAGTTTTCCATTAGAGTTCTGAAAATGCTTATTCATTCAGTTCAGCAGTATAGTCAGTTACCAGAAACCTGTACTTATCAGAGTCTTTTCCATGAATTCCTCGAAGATGTGAGTGTAAAATTCTTGGGTGTTTTTGTTTTGTTTTTTTTATAGTTTGTGGGCTTTGCGAGCATTGTTCCACTATCTTCTAGTGTTCAATGTTGTTGTTTATTAATCTAAGTCAATCTAAAATTTTCTCTTATAGGTGACTTAAACCTGTTTTGCTTAAATGCCCAAAGGATTCTTTCTTTATTTTTAAATGTCAGTGATTTTACAAGTGATGCCCTGATGTTGGCTCTTTTGTGTCAATTTTTTTTTTGGTATGCGTGTAATAATACAGATTTCAATCATGTGAAAGAAAAATGGTTTGAATTAGAATAAGCTGAAAAAGCCACAATTGTGTGAAATATGACATGGATTCAGCTCTGAAGTACAGAAACAAATAAACAAAACCCAGGAGCTTAAACAAATTAGAGAAGAATTGTGTGTCTCACATAAGGAGAAATCTGGAAGAAGGCAGCCTGGGGGCGGAGGCACAGCAGACCTGTGATCCCAGTAGGAACCCTGGCTCCCTGTAACTTTCCTTTCAACCAAACTTAGCATTTGCTCTGTTTCCTATGGTCACAAGATGTCTGCTCCCTCCCAGCACCAGAGCTGCATCTTAGGGGGTCAGGAAAAGAAAGAGAAAAGGGCAAAAGACATTCACCGGCCAAGTCTCTCTGCCTGTTAAAGAACTTTCCTGAAGCCCAACTCAGAAATGTCATTGGCTTGAAGTATGTCACGTGGCAATCCCTAGTTGCGAGAAAGTCTGGGAAATGTGGCTTTTTCACCAGCCACTTTTGGCGGGGGTGGTTCACATGCAAACTCTATTTATTTTATTTATTTAACATCTTTATTGGAGTATAATTGCTTTACAATGGTGTGTTAGTTTCTGCTTTATAACAAAGTGAATCAGCTCTACGTATACATATATCCCTATATCTCTTCCCTCTTGCGTCTCCCTTTCTATTTTTAGTTTTTTAAGGAACCTCCATACTGTTCTCCATAGTGGCTGTATCAATTTACATTCCTACCAACAGTGCAAGAGGGTTCCCTTTTCTCCACACCCTCTCCAGCATTTATTGTTTGTAGATTGAATATCCAAAGTAATCTTGAGAAAGAAAAACGGAGCTGGAGGAATCAGGCTTCCTGATTTCAGACTATACTACAGTATAGTAGTATTACTATACTACAGTAATCAAGACAGTATGGTACTGGCACAAAAACAGAAATATAGGTCAATGGAACAGGATAGACACTCCAGAGATAAACCCACGCACTAATGGTCACCTTATTTTTGATAAAGGAGGCAAGAATATACAATGGAGAAAAGACAACCTCTTCAATAA
>NC_041227.1:75146765-75152972 GCF_002837175.3 Physeter macrocephalus | reverse complement strand
CCATAAACAAGACGAAAAGACAACCCTCAGAATGGGAGAAAATATTTGCAAATGAAGCAACTGACAAAGGATTAATTTCCAAAATTTATAAGCAGATCATGCAGCTCAATATCAAAAAAACAAACAACCCAATCCAAAAATGGGCAGAAGACCTCAATAGACATTTCTCCAAAGAAGATGTACAGATTGCCAACAAACACATGAAAGAATGCTCAACATCACTAATTATTAGAGAAATGCAAATCAAAACTACAATGAGATATCATCTCACACCAGTCAGAATGGCCATCATCAAAAAATCTACAAGCAAACTCTATTTAGTATCTAATCTCCATAACACACTAAGTTCATCTTACAGAAGATAAAAATATATGTATTTTAAAATTGATCTGAAAGAAGGAACATAATAACTGGAACGGAAATAAACAAGTCCCAAAGGAAACAACCATAACAATACTTAATTTTGGAAATGTAATTTTCCCTAATATAATTAATTTATGTTTATGATTCATGAACTGTTCCTTAATTTTCTGCTATAATTCTGTACCATTTGTGTAACAAGCAGAAAAGTTCCTAGCCACCCTGTGCACACAGAGATTTTCTATAAATGTTTCTGCAATCAGTTTCATTTGCTTTGCGCAGGATTCGCTGCTTGACTGGCAATGCCTGGATTCATCACAGGACAGAGTCATCACAGGAAGCCTTGATCATCCTTAATCGGATTCACATGGGGGAAATAAGGATGCAGTGGTTCCACAGCAGAAATTTTAGTGCATGTAAAAATGTAGGATCCATTGCATTCCTCTGTTTCTTTCTCCAATATTATAAAACACCTAGACTTTAATGCTTAGGCAAGGAACAGGAGCCAGCACACCATAGGGATTCTTCTGTATGTGATTCTCTAACATTTCAACCAAATCTATTAGAAAATAGCGGCTATGTGGTTCACTGGTTGGACAAAGGTTATCAAAACATTATCTGTGGATTCCCTGTAAGGAAAACAGTGTTAATCTTTTATTAGCAGTAACAAAAAGGCAAGGCTGTGTTCTGGCTGTTCATTCACCCCCCCTTAAGCCTATCAGTTCACTCTCTGAATGAGAATCAAAGATTTCTTTGTTCATTTTTTGGTACTTTTTCAAACTTTCTACTAAGAGCATGTATTACTTTTTAAATTAGGAGACATTTTATCTTACAAATCAATCCATAAAAGTTTTTATATAGAGAGTCAGGCTTTCCGCTTGGGTGGCTCTGATATCTGAAGTGGAATCCATCCCTTATATTTTTGCAAGGCTCCTTGACACTCTAAACATAGAGCCCAACATATATGCTCATACGTACCAACGGAATAGGCGTTGCTGGCTCTGTCCCCAACTCTCATCCCCTCAGCGTGGCTTTTCCACGTGGGGAGAAAGCTCTTAAGATACATTGGACGACTGCCAGGCTTCCCTCCCCTGCTACCACCCACATCCCGGTTCTTGCTGGTGGATATTATGACCTGCATGAGAGGGTGGTAAGAGAAGACGTACAGACAGATGAGGGGGAGGGGCTCCCAGGCTTGGTCTCACACCAGCTTCTCCATCCACAGCCCCAGGACCGGCAGGAGCGCTCAGGTGGGGCAGACGTGGGAGAGCAAGAAGTCCACCTCGTTTCGGACGGTGCACTTCCCCGGGTGGATGCTGTCGGGCAGGGCCAGGCTGGAGGTCATTTCCCAGGCGTCCACAAAGGCCACACGGAGGTTGGCAAAGGCAGCTAGGAGGAGCCGGTTCACCCGGAGGGAGAACCAGTCGCTGCCGTACACTGACTTGTAGCCGGTGTTGGCCAGTTTGATGACCACGAGAATGCGGGGCTCCCGGGCCAGCAGCACAGGCAAGGCGGCCCGGATCCCTGCCAGTCGTTGCACAAAGATGGATGGAGGGAAGGTGGTGAAGTGGGCGCCCAGGCTCAGCACCACGACGGTGTGGGGGCCCCCAGCCAGGCCCCCCAGTTCCCGGACCACAGAGTGCAGGGCGGCCACAGATGTGCGGAGGGCGCGCAGGGGCCAGCTGTGCACGGGTCAGTGCGGCACTGCGCCCCAGGCGGCGTCCACAGCCATCAGAGGACCCGTCTGATACGTGGTGCGTAGCTCCACCGGCTTCAGGGCTGTGCGGAGGGCGAGAGAGGAGGTTTAGGGATTAATAGCGGAACGTGCACCATCCTCCTGAATGAAATACAAATTATAGTCCCCGTTTCTCAGGCTGTAAACCTTCTCCCCAAGCCGTAGGGCTGCCCGCACTCAAGTTTTCAAGGTTGCCAAGGGTCTCCCTATTATCCGTCCAAACACCTATTCAGTTTGCTTTTACTTCTCTGGCATTTGATTTCCATAAGCTGGTTGGCCTCTTCCGAAACCTTCCTTTCTTGCCTTCTGTAACACTACATCATTCTGTTTCTTTCTCCCTTTCTGGTCATTCTTTGCTCAGTTGTTTCTAGCTCTGTGTCAGGGCACACAGCTGCGTGAACATACTGGGTTTCAGGACCCTCTGGCGTGAGGCTGGTCACCATTGGGCAAGGACGTAAACTGGGCAACCCAGAATCTCTAGCCTGGGGCAAGTCTTCATCCAGGGGCGGCTGAAGGGCACCAAGACATGAATCCAAGTCGGAGAGCTCAGTCAGAAAGGAGGCTGCAGAGCGTGACAATAGACGGCTGAGAAAGGAGAGGGTTCCCAGAGGAAAATCAATGCGACAAAACGCTACAGGGGGCCGGGGAGACTGAGAACTAGGAGGTCACTGGCAATGTTCTAGATTAGGGAGAGCAGATGGGCCCTGCCCTCTCCCCTCACGGCTGCTCACAGGGCACGGTGTCCCGCAGATGCTCCCACCACTGCCGGAGCGTGGAGTCCCCCATCATGTGGACGATGTGGCCAGCCAGGCAGCCCAGGATGCTGTCAGCAGTGGAGAGGGAGCGGCCAGAGCAGGACAGCAAGTGCCACATGTTTTGGTGGTAGAATCCGCAGGGCTTCAGGCCTGGGATCCCAGGGTGGCATGGTTGAGGTGACAGAACTGTAAGCAATTGTTTGTGAGCGAAACAGTCAGTGAGTACACAAGAGGCTAACGCTACGGCCTGGAGTCAGGACTGCCTTTCCTGCCAACCCCGGTGCCACTTACCCAGACTCCTGTTGTCCTCCTCTGCCACCCAGATCGGAGAAATGCCCAGAGGGAGGGCCTTGTCTGTCACATTCCTGAAGACAAACCAGTGGGCAAGAGAGGAATATGTGATGAGAAGGAATCCTGGACTGAGGTGAAAGATGGGTTCTTGGAGGAAAGGAGGTTCTCAATGTCAAGGGCATCTGTCCTGTGTCAGGGCTCCTGGGAGAGAGCAATATAGGGGGCCTAGGGAGGGATTGGAAGCCGGAGTTCCGGGATCCTGATTCTTTGAACTTCATGGCCTCAGGGATTTCGTCAGTGCAGAAAGCAGAATTATTTTAAAATATATCCCACAGGGCTTCCCTGGTGGCGCAGTGGTTGAGAGTCCGCCTGCCGATGCAGGGGACGCGGGTTCGTGCCCCGGTCCGGGAAGATCCCACATGCCGCGGAGCGGCTGGGCCCGTGAGCCATGGCCCGGAGCCTGTGCTCCGCAACGGGAGAGGCCACAACAGTGAGAGGCCCGCGTATAGCAAAAAACAACAACAACAAAAAAAAAATCCAAGACTTTGGTTTAATTCAGGTCTGGTGAGGCCAACAGATCAGGAGACAGTTGCCGTTGGAGAGACTGTGCGTTACTCACAGTTCCTAAATGGTGGAGGGTGGGGGGCATGGCACACCATGCAGGCCACGTGGGGAAGCACCAGGGCTGGTCAGGAGGCACAAGGAGCAGGCGGAGAATGTGGCTGAAACCCTTTATTGTGGTTTTCACAGGAAGCGATGGGCAAGGAAGGGTAAGCAGCTGCGCAAGCTTAGGTTGGGATACTTTGAAGAATTTCAGTGGGCACTGGGCCATAGAGGTGGTCTTCAGTTACCTAGTTCCTCGTGCTGGCGTGTCGGGGCAGCTTCAAGAGCCTGGTAAAAGGAGGCAGGGTGGCCCGGTGGCCTCAGGATGGGGTGGGTTGCATATCAAAGCTGTGCTCAAGGCAAGTTGTTTGCTCTCTCTGGGAGTCAGCTAGCCCAAGATGTCAAAGCATCACCAAATACAGAAAATGAAAAACACAATGAATACAAGAAGGTGCTTGGAGCCTTTTACAAGAAGTTTTAGCTCTACTGTTGGTCTCACCAAGCCCACTGCAGTTGGACCTTCGCTCCCACCAGAAATGGCAACATCCAGTGTCACTTCTCAGCCTTTGTCATCCCTGCATCAGCCCAGTGGTCACTCCCTCCTCCCTGAGACTCGCTCTTTGCCTGGTTGCCAGGGCGCCTCACTCTCCTGGTAGCCCCTTTTACGAGCCCCCTTCTCCCCAGCCTCTTGATACTGGAGGGGCCGGGCTCAGCCTTTTCTCCTCTTTTCCAGTCACACTCCCTCACTTGGTGGTCTCGCTCAGCCTCTGGACTTTAACTTCCACAGTTAGATCTCCAGCCCTGACTTCTCTGCCAAATTCCAGATTTGTGTATGTATCAGCATCTCTGCTTGATGTCTGACTCACATGACCAAACTCCCCGTCTCCACCCCTGCCTCACCTGTACCTTTTCCCCTTTAGCAGATGGCAACTGTATCCTTCAGGTGAGCGGGCCTCAAACCCTGCAGTCATCCGCCAGGTCTCTCTCTTTGGACCATTCTGTCTCTCAGGACATCCTGTGGGCACTGCCTTCAGAATATATCCAGAAATGAATCACTTTAGACACCTCTGCTACTCCAGCCCGAGGCCAAGGCCTCCTGTGTTTCAGTCTCTCTGCTTCTCCCAGTGACATCCTTGGCCAACTCTCTCATCCCCTTACAGTCTTTGCTCAAATGTCACCTTAATGAGTTCTACCCTGACCTCCTGCTTAACGCTGCATCCCGTCCCCACACACTCCTAATCCTCACCTCCTCTATATTTAAGAATTTCCATAGTACATATCTCCTTCTAACAGCCTATGTAATTTACTTATTGTTATGTTTACTGTTTATCATCCCTTCCTCCAGTCATATGTAAGCTTTATGAGGGCAAGGTCCTTGTCTGTCTGTTCACTGCCACATCCCCAGTGTCTGTAGCAGGACCGTGCATGTAATAGGTGCTCATGTGCATTTACTGAATGAAGGGACAGACGGATTGAAGAGGTTGAGTCCTAGGAGGAGAGGGGAATTTGCTTTTGGGGGGAAGGGGAAAGAATAGTCCTGTACTCTGGAGAGATGCTGAGTGTGGCCCGCCCTAGGACTGCTGGGGCTCTGGTGCCTCATAGAGGTGACAGAGCTTCGGGGGCAGGTGAAGGATGATCCTGGAGCCCAAGACCACACAGGCTTGGACAGTGGGCACTTTGGGGTGACAAGCACGACAGAAGACTAAGGAAAGATCCCTGATGGTCAGGGTGTCGTTTCCTTTGCAGGACCCTAGGCAAGGGAACCCTTCCCAGCAGCCCACTGCAGAGGTCCTCAGAATGGGATTAAAGTTGATGTAAAGAAAACACCTGACCTTGGGATTGCAAATCCACGTCCACTACACACTTGCACATGTGTGCCTATCTGTTTAATGCCTGTCTTCAATCGGCCTGCTATTAGCTCCTGAGAGATGGGGCCATGCTGCCCAGGACCTCCAGGGCTTTGGACAGTGTCTGGCACAGAGAGGGGGTTGGGGGAGGGGCTCAACGGCAGCAAAGGCCCGAGATCAGATTATAAGAGCCGACAGAGCCTGCTGTGCTGTCCCTGATCTAAGCACGGAGCATACATTAACTTATTTGTTCCTCACTACAACTCGACAGGGGAGGTCCTAAAGTTATTCCTGTCTACAAAGGAGAGACCGGAGGTGCAGAGAGGTTACGTAACTTGCCAGAGATTCCATGAATAGAAGCTGGAACATAGTAACAGGTGGAGCAGGGATTTGAACCCAGGCAGTCTCGCTCCAGAGGTGGCTGGGCTTTACCTCCGAGCAACGTCCTGAGATGGCGCCTGTACTGAATCTTAGATTTACTTCCAATTGACCAATGCGAAAAGGATGTGTGGTTCTTTTTTCCTGACCAAAGGGAGCATAAAAATTGGTCTGGGGTCTTCCCTGGTGGCGCAGTGGTTGAGAGTCCGCCTGCCGATGCGGGGGACACGGGTTCGTG
>NC_041227.1:75139731-75146662 GCF_002837175.3 Physeter macrocephalus | reverse complement strand
GGGAAGATCCCACATGCCGCGGAGCGGCTGGGCCCGTGAGCCATGGCCGCTGAGCCTGCGCGTCCGGAGCCTGTGCTCCGCAACGGGAGAGGCCACAGCGGTGAGAGGCCCGCGTACCGCAAAAAAAAAAAAAAAAAAAAGGTCTGTGCGTTTGACTTCACATGAATTATACCACAATAAAAAGGAGAAAAAAGCAAGGACACTAGAAAAGAAAAATATGTATATTCATATAACTCATGACTAAATTCTAGGCAATATCAACATTCTAGAGGTGGTGCATTGGGTAAGATTAAGGGATGTGAGAATATACTAAAGTACTTGTATTGTTCAGGGAAAAGTAGAGAGACATTGATAAGACAAGAAATCAGCCGGGGTAAATAAACATAAATAACCAATATAAGACTAAAAATAAAATGTAAAATATTTAAATCAGAAAAATATTTGATTTACCTATTGGAAAGTAGGGAAAGAGAAGAAAAGAAAGTACAATAAATGGGAAACTTGAAACAAGTTGGAAGAAACAAGAAACTATCATTGCAATAAATGTAAACAGGTTAAACTCACCAATTAAAAGACAGTGGAATGCAATCAAGAACATATGCTCTCTATTTTATGCTTGGTAGTGTATATATGTCCATGCCACTCTCTCACTTTGTCTCAGCTTACACTTCCCCCTCCCCGTATCCTCAGATCTATTCTCTAGTAGGTCTGCATCTTTATTCCCATCTTACCCCTAGGTTCTTCTGACCATTTTCTTTCTTTTCTTTTTTTTTTTTTTTTAGATTCCATATATATGTGTTAGCATACGGTATTTGTTTTCTCTTTCTGACTTACTTCACTCTGTATGACAGACTCTAGGTCCATCCACCTCACTACAAATAACTCAATTTCGTTTCTTTTTTATGGCTGAGTAATATTCCATTGTATATATGTGCCACATCTTTATCCATTCATCTGTCGATGGACACTTACGCTGCTTCCATATCTTGGCAATTGTAAAGAATGCTGCTATGAGCACAGGGGTGCATGTATCTTTTTAAATTAGTGTTTTGAGTTTTTTTTTCAGACATATATGCAGGATTGGAATTGCTGGGTCATAGGGTAGTTCTATTTTTAGTTAGTTTTTTTTTTTTTTGAGAAACCTCCATACTGTTTTCCACAGTGGGTGCACCAGTTTACGTTCCAACAGTATACGAGGGTTCCCTTTTCTCTACATCCTCACAAATATTTGTTATTTGTGTTCCTTTTGATGATAGCCATTCTGACAGGTATGAGTTGGTATCTCATTGTGGTTTTGATTTGCATTTCCCTGATGATTAGTAATGTTTAGCATTTTTTCATATGCCTGTTGGCCATCTGCATTTCCTCTCTGAAAATGTCTATTGAGTTCTGCCCATTTTTTAATCAGGTTGTTTGGATTTTTTGTTTTTTTTTTTTATGTTGAGCTCTATGAGCTAATATGTTGGATATTAATCCTGTATTAATCATTTCATTTGCAAATATATTCCCCCGTTTAGTGGGTTGTCTTTTCATTTATAAAACTCCTAGAGGAAAACATAGTCAAAACACTCTTTGACATAAATCGCAGCAATGTTTTTTTGGATCCATCTCCTAAAGTAAATGAAATAAAAGCAAAAACAAACAAATGGGACCTGATTGAACTTAGAGAAAATAGTGAGAAAAAACATTTGTAGAGATAGTAGCTGAGAATTCCCCAGAAATAATTAAAGACCTAATGAGGGGCATCTATCTGTTGTTTCAAAGATCCCAACAAAACCAAATAATTTCTTGAAAATTCCATATCTAATCACAGTTCATTGAAAATATAGAAAAATCAAATGAAAAATAAGAGAAGACAAAAATTACCAATGCCAGGAAGGAAATAGAGGCTATCACTACAGACTCTGCAAGCATCAAAAGTATAATAAGGAAATACTACAAACAGCTCCATGCACATTAATTTGACATCTTAGATGGGATAAACCAATTCATTAAAAAGCACAAACTATTACAACTCACCTAATATGCAGTAGGTAACTGAATACCACCATAATTATTAAAAGAAATGGAAACAACTCAACCAATTGCAATTGTGTGTATCTTATTTGAATCCTGATTCAAACAAAACTAGTATAAAAAGATAAACCATGCAAACAGTAACAAAGAAAGTTGGTATAGACCTTAAGGCAAATATCATTTCTAGAAATAAGAAAGGTTTCTTCATAATGATAATAAGTTCAGTTTGCCAGGAATATGTCATTTATTATATTGCTATAATTATTATATTGCTAGAATTATATTGATATAATTCTAAATAGCAATATGGCATTAAATAAATAAAGTGAACTTCAAAATATGCACATACTCAGAGAAATAAATTCACAGTTGTTCTGGGAGATTTGTATACATGTCTCTCAGTAATTGGTAAAATAAGTAGACAAAAGATTATGTTATATGTAAGTAAGTGATGATGTACGAGACTTGAACAGCATGATTTAAAAACCGTCCTATTTATGGGACTTCCCTGGCAGTTCAGTGGTTAAGACTCTGAGCTTCTACTGCAGGGAGCGTAGGTTCAATCCCTGGCCGGGAACAAAAATAAAAACCGTCCTATTTAGACAATAAAGCTATCAGTTGCAGAATATACATGTGGAACATTTACAAAATTGATTGTATACTGGGCCAAAAAGTGAGTCTCATCAAATCTCAAAAGATTTAAATTATATGAAATGTGTTCTCTGGTCACAAGGCAATTACATTAGAAATCAACAACAAAAATATTATTAATGGAACGTTATATCATGTTCTGGTATCTAATTTGAAACCAAAATGAACTACAAATTCAATATAATCACAATTAAAATCCCAAAAGGAATTTCTTTTTTTGTAATTCCACAGATTGATTAAAAGATTCATATGGAAGCACAAAAGATCAAAAACTGCCAAAGCCCTTTTAAAGAAAAGTGGAGTGAACATGGGTCAAGGACCTAAAAAATGTAGGTCTTGTCTACCAGAAGTCCAGAATTATTACAAAATGATAGTAATGAAGACTGGGTGGTACTGGTGCTGGTAGAGACAAATTCACTAAACAGAATAGAGAGCCCCCAGGCAGACGGACATATGGACACCTGATTTATGACAAAGATGCACAGCAGAGCTATGGAGAAAGGATGAACTCAGCCAGCAGTGCCAGGTCAATCAGGTTCCAAATATCCAAGGCTTAAAAAATTAGTGTTCTCTTGTAAATAATCAGAGAAATTCAAATTAAAACCTCCTGAGCCACTAGTACACACCCATAATTTTTGCCAAATATTTAGAAATGATATCAAATGCTAGCAAGAATGTGGAACAACAAGAAACTGCTGGTAAAAGAGTAAACAGGTAAAACCACTTTTTAAAAATCGGCAGAATCCAGTAAGTCAAAGACACACCTACTCTCTGATCAGCAAAACCACTGCCAGATGACACCCTACAGACACACACGCTCATATGGACTCAAAAGTTACATGCAAACCTGTTATATATAGGATGGATAAACAACAAGATCCTACCATATAGCACAGGGGACTATATTTAGTATCCTGTGATAAACCATAATGGAAAAGAATATGAAAAAGAATGTATATATATGTATAACTGAGTCACTTTGCTGTACAGCAGAAATTAACACAGCATTGTAAACCATCTGTACTTCATGGGATCTTAGTTCCCCAACCAGGGATCGAACCCGTGCCCCCTGCAGTGGAAGCGGAGTCCTAACCTCTAGACTGCCAGGGAATTCCCCCTATGGTGGCAATTTTTATAGCAGTCTTATCCACAGTAGAATGTAAAAATACAGTGTGATACCATCATACAACGAAAGACCATATGACAGTAGAAATGGATGAGCTACAATTACATGAGACAATGTGGATGAATCTTAAAATATATAATACTGAATAGAGAAGCCAGACACAGTGGAATTCATAGAGTATGTTTTCATTTATATGAAGCTGAAAATCAGGCAAAACTCACATGGATTGTTTAGGAATGCCTAATAAGTTGGCAAAATGATAAAGAAAAATGAGGGCATAAATATTATAAAAGTTAGAATCATGGATACACCTAGAATAATGGGAGAGAGAGAGGGAGTTATAACTGTGGAGAGACACGGTACCAGAGGGCTTCTGGACTGAGGGTCATGTTCTCATTCTAATTTTGGGTGGACATTATATGGGTGAGCATTTTATAACAATTTGTTAAATTGTTTTATGCATTTGCTCTATGTTTTGTTATATTTTATAATAAAATTTTAAATTATGTGCACTCAATATATATATACATATATATACATATATATGTGTATATATATGTATATATATATATATATACATGCAATAATTATCATTTGTGTTAAAATAATTAGGAGAATGGGAGTGAAGATTTCTGGAATTTTTCCAATGCCAAAATAATACTAGGTTCCTTTCTGGCCCCAAGAGGAAAACATTACTGTGGAGGGATCAGGCGTTTTTCCTCTTACCCAGGGGTCACTCTTATCATCACTAATGGTAAACAATCAGATACTTTGCATCCTCCGATGTGCTGCAAACAGAATTGAACATCACTTATGCAAATGCTTAAGTTAAATCTATCAAGCCTTTAACTCTAAATTCCAGTTTATGGGAAGTACAAGAAATAGAGGACAAACTAAATGCCACCATAAGGAAGCAATCAGAAATATCCAAAGGTGGAACATTTGACAGGACAAATGGCCCTGGCTTTTCCATACATCAGGGTCAAGAAAAGAAAGGACTGGCCTGCATTTTTTTAAAAATCAAGGGACAAAACACCAGATCCTGGAATGGATTTGGCTTTGAAAAAACAATTGTATAAACTCTTGAAGAACAACTGAGCAAATTTGATTATGAACTGGGTATTAGATGCAAAGAATCTACTTTTGGTTATGTTTAAAGATATTCTGGTTTTTTTTAAAAGGTTTATACTGAAACGTGGGGGTGGAACATCATGCTGTCTGTAATTCACTTGAAAATACTTAAGCATGTGAAAATAAAGTAAAAAGTAACATGTCTATATGCTGATGGGAATGTGATGGAAATAAGGCTATTGAGAAGGAAGATGATTTAGGAGGGAGAGGGGAAAATCGGTCGAGTGATGTTCTTGAATAGGCAAGAGGGGATGAGGTTTAGAGCTGAAGTGGAAGGACCAATTGTAGATGGGAGCATGGAAAGTTTTTGCTTCGTCTTGTCCAAGAAAATGGGTTAAGTCATCAGCTGAGAGTGAGGATGAGGAAGGTTTCAGGAGAGAGAAGTGCGGTGGGATGAGTGCAGTGGCTCTCAAACTTCAGCGTGCATGAATCGTCTGGAGGGCTTGTTGAAACACAGACTGAGCTCCTCCCCAGGATTTCTGACTCAGTAGGTCTGGGGTGGGGCCTGAGAAGTTGTATGTCTAACAAGCTCCCAGGTGATACTGATGCTGCCGGTCTGGGGATCACATTTTGAGAACCACCATGATTATTGTGCAGCATTAGGCCCCCTTGAGGGGTTTTGTTTCTGTTTTTGTTTTTTTTCGGTACGCGGGCCTCTCACTGCTGTGGCCTCTCCCGTTGCGCAGCACAGGCTCAGCGGCCGTGGCTCACGGGCCCAGCCGCTCCGCGGCATGTGGGATCTTCCCGGACCGGGGCACGAACCCGCGTCCCCTGCATCGGCAGGCGGACTCGCAACCACTGCGCCACCAGGGAAGCCCCCCCTTGAGCTTTTAAAGTGAGAACATTCAGTGTGGTTGAACTTTTTCTCCACGCATGTTCAGCTGCAGAGGTGTCGTTGAAAAAGAGGCAGAGGGTTGCATGAGACAGAGATGATCACCAAGATCATCACAGAGCTGGCTCCTTATTGTTCTGGCCTCAGCCCAAATGAAACTGCCTCAGAAGCATCTTCCTCCTCCTCATCATCTTGAACTTTCACATTACTTTTTCTCACAAAATTTTTCATTATTCGGAGTCGTATGTATATTTATTTTCTTGCTTGTTTCTGAGTCTTTTCACCAGAGTTTATGCACCACAAAACAGGAATCTTTTTTTCTTGTTGGTCACTGCTATTTTCCTAGAACCTAGAACACTGCCTGGACATCACAGGTGCTTAATAAATATTTATTGATGAAAAGTAGAAAGAAAGAAAAGAAAAAGAAAGAGAGAGAAAGAAAGAAAGAAAAGGAAGAAAGAAAAGAAGGAAGGAAGGAAGGAAAGAGAGAGACAAGGAAATACAAATCACTATACAAGAAACTAAATCACAGTATTAGTTTTGACTATGAAGAGAAAAATATACAATTATAAAAATATATAATTACAAAATATATTAGACACAGATTACTATGTCTAAAATTAATGTAAATACATTAGAAAGATGGGAAGCGGGGGCTAGCTAGTTGCATTTTCTTTTCCTGAAGACAGTGTTTCCCAAATTCCCTGTTTGGACCGTGAATAGGTTGTGGTCATTGGAACTTGGGCAGTGAAGATGCATTCCATTTCCATGCCTGGATATCCAGCATCTCATGCAATCCTTTGTTCTCTCTCTCTCTGTCTCTGTCTCTCTCTCTCAGCTCATTAGTGGGCTGGGTGCAGAGGACGAGTAGTGACCTCTGGGGAGGCCCTAGGGGGCAGTGGAGACATAGAATGAAAGGGACCTGGGTTCTCGAGTAGCAGCTTGGAGGACAGCAGTGTGGAAGGCTGCTCCCAGACACTGGCTGGACTTCAGGTGAGTTCAAAATAAACTTTTGTGTCAAACAGCCACTGAAATTCCAGGACTATTTTTTTTTCTTTTTTTGCGGTACGCGGGCCTCTCACCGTTGTGGCCTCTCCCATTGCGGAGCACAGGCTCAGCGGCCGTGGCTCACGGGCCCAGCCGCTCCGCGGCATGTGGGATCTTCCCGGACCGGG